>NW_027184617.1:0-309141 GCF_032405125.1 Capricornis sumatraensis | reverse complement strand
ATTGCAGCCCCACGCATCTGGCCTGCCTCTTCTCCCAAGGAGGCTCGCTTCCCGCATGCTGTAAACTAGGCTTCCAGGCGGGGCCCCCTGCGCCTCCCACAGGTCTTGGCTCAGGAGCTGCTTCCCTGAGCTGGGGCTGTGGACGGGAGCCCAGACACGCAGGGGCAGGCCCCAACCACCTGCACACGTCTCTGCTGGGGAGGAGAGCACTAAGGAATTGACGTCTGTCAGGCACCTTCAGGGCGCTCACCGAGTCAGCCTCCGCTTGTGTGGGGCTGCAGACCCCAGCCAGGGGCCCTGTGAGCCTTGTGCTCTCCGTGCTGTGCTGAGTCTGGGCGGTCAAGCAACCGTAAGAATAGACTTTTAGTTGCCCTCACTTTGCCTCTAATAGAGCCCTCAAGCTGGAGCGCTTGGCAGTGTGCAACCCACCGGCAACTAAGCCCTCCACAAGAACGCCTGGGGACTAGGTGCAAAGGCAAGGCAGGAGTGGAGCTGAGGCCAGGAAGGGGCCAGTAGCATCTCCCAGTCTCGCGCAGCCCGCTCCTTTCTGGACTGGAAGCCTAGCCGCGAGGCAAGTCTGGGCAAGGCTCGCCCAGGGCAGAGCAGCCTCACGCCAGCCCTCTGCCAGATCAGGCCTCTGAGCAGAGCTGGAGCTCTGCCGTACTGGAGGCGCACTCGGCTCCGCCCAAGCAGTGATTGCAGCCCCACGCATCTGGGCTGCCTCTTCTCCCAAGGAGGCTCGCTTCCCTCATGCTGTGCACTAGGCTTCCAGGCGGGGGCGCCCCGCGCCTCCTACAGGTCTTGGCTGAGGAGCTGCTTCCCTGAGCTGGGGCTGTGGACGGGAGCCCAGACACGCAGGGGCAGGCCCCAACCACCTGCACACGTCTCTGCTGGGGAGGAGAGCACTAGGGAAAAGACGTCTGTCAGGCGCCTTCTGGGCACTCACCGAGTCAGCCTCCGCGTGTGTGGGGCTGCAGACCACAGCCAGAGGCCCTGTGAGCCTTGTGCTCTCCGTGATGTGCTGAGTCTGGGCGGTCAAGCAACCGTAAGAATAGACTTTCAGTTGCCCTCACTTTGCCTCTACTAGAGCCCTCAAGCTGGATCGCTTGGCATTGTGCAACCCACCTGCAACTAAGCCCTACACAAGAACGCCTGGGGTCTAGGAGCAAAGGCAAGGCAGGAGTGGAGCTGAGGCCAGGAAGGCGCCAGTAGCATCTCCCAGTCTCGCGCAGCCCGCTCCTTTCTGGACTGAAAGCCTAGCCGCGAGGCATGTTTGGACAAGGCTCGCCCATGGCAGAGCAGCCTCACGCCAGCAACTCTGCCAGATCGGGCCTCTGAGCAGAGCTGGAGCTCTGCCGTACTGGAGGCGCACTCGGCTCCGCCAAAGCAGTGAATGCAGCCGCACACAGCAGGGCTGCCTTCTCTTCTCCCGAGGAGGCTCGCTTCCCGCATGCTGGAAACTAGGCTTCCAGGCGGGGTCCCCTGCGCCTCCCACAGGTCTTGGCTCAGGAGCTGCTTCCCTGAGCTGGGGCTGTGGACGGGAGCCCAGACACGCAGGGGCAGGCCCCAACCACCTGCACACGTCTCTGCTGGGGAGGAGAGCACTAGGGAAAAGACGTCTGTCAGGCGCCTTCTGGGCGCTCACCGAGTCAGCCTCCGCGTGTGTGGGGCTGCAGACCACAGCCAGAGGCCCTGTGAGCCTTGTGCTCTCCGTGATGTGCTGAGTCTGGGCGGTCAAGCAACCGTAAGAATAGACTTTCAGTTGCCCTCACTTTGCCTCTACTAGAGCCCTCAAGCTGGATCGCTTGGCATTGTGCAACCCACCGGCAACTAAGCCCTACACAAGAACGCCTGGGGACTAGGTGCAAAGGCAAGGCAGGAGTGGAGCTGAGGCCAGGAAGGGGCCAGTAGCATCTCCCAGTCTCGCGCAGCCCGCTCCTTTCTGGACTGGAAGCCTAGCCGCGAGGCAAGTCTGGGCAAGGCTCGCCCAGGGCAGAGCAGCCTCTCGCCAGCAACTCTGCCAGATCGGGCCTCTGAGCAGAGCTGGAGCTCTGCCGTACTGGAGGCGCACTCGGCTCCGCCAAAGCAGTGAATGCAGCCGCACACAGCAGGGCTGCCTTCTCTTCTCCCGAGGAGGCTCGCTTCCCGCATGCTGGAAACTAGGCTTCCAGGCGGGGTCCCCTGCGCCTCCCACAGGTCTTGGCTCAGGAGCTGCTTCCCTGAGCTGGGGCTGTGGACGGGAGCCCAGACACGCAGGGGCAGGCCCCAACCACCTGCACACGTCTCTGCTGGGGAGGAGAGCACTAGGGAATTGACGTCTGTCAGGCACCTTCTGGGCGCTCACCGAGTCAGACTCCGCGTGTGTGGGGCTGCAGACCCCAGCCAGGGGCCCTGTGAGCCTTGTGCTCTCCGTGCTGTGCTGAGTCTGGGCGGTCAAGCAACCGTAAGAATAGACTTTTAGTTGCCCTCACTTTGCCTCTAATAGAGCCCTCAAGCTGGAGCGCTTGGCAGTGTGCAACCCACCGGCAACTAAGCCCTCCACAAGAACGCCTGGGGACTAGGTGCAAAGGCAAGGCAGGAGTGGAGCTGAGGCCAGGAAGGGGCCAGTAGCATCTCCCAGTCTCGCGCAGCCCGCTCCTTTCTGGACTGGAAGCCTAGCCGCGAGGCAAGTCTGGGCAAGGCTCGCCCAGGGCAGAGCAGCCTCACGCCAGCCCTCTGCCAGATCGGGCCTCTGAGCAGTGCTGGAGCTCTGCCGTACTGGAGGCGCACTCGGCTCCGCCCAAGCAGTGATTGCAGCCCCACGCATCTGGGCTGCCTCTTCTCCCAAGGAGGCTCGCTTCCCTCATGCTGTGCACTAGGCTTCCAGGCGGGGGCGCCCCGCGCCTCCTACAGGTCTTGGCTGAGGAGCTGCTTCCCTGAGCTGGGGCTGTGGACGGGAGCCCAGACACGCAGGGGCAGGCCCCAACCACCTGCACACGTCTCTGCTGGGGAGGAGAGCACTAGGGAAAAGACGTCTGTCAGGCGCCTTCTGGGCACTCACCGAGTCAACCTCCGCGTGTGTGGGGCTGCAGACCACAGCCAGAGGCCCTGTGAGCCTTGTGCTCTCCGTGATGTGCTGAGTCTGGGCGGTCAAGCAACCGTAAGAATAGACTTTCAGTTGCCCTCACTTTGCCTCTACTAGAGCCCTCAAGCTGGATCGCTTGGCATTGTGCAACCCACCGGCAACTAAGCCCTACACAAGAACGCCTGGGGACTAGGTGCAAAGGCAAGGCAGGAGTGGAGCTGAGGCCAGGAAGGCGCCAGTAGCATCTCCCAGTCTCGCGCAGCCCGCTCCTTTCTGGACTGGAAGCCTAGCCGCGAGGCAAGTCTGGGCAAGGCTCGCCCAGGGCAGAGCAGCCTCACGCCAGCAACTCTGCCAGATCGGGCCTCTGAGCAGAGCTGGAGCTCTGCCGTACTGGAGGCGCACTCGGCTCCGCCAAAGCAGTGAATGCAGCCGCACACAGCAGGGCTGCCTTCTCTTCTCCCGAGGAGGCTCGCTTCCCGCATGCTGGAAACTAGGCTTCCAGGCGGGGCCCCCTGCGCCTCCCACAGGTCTTGGCTCAGGAGCTGCTTCCCTGAGCTGGGGCTGTGGACGGGAGCCCAGACACGCAGGGGCAGGCCCCAACCACCTGCACACGTCTCTGCTGGGGAGGAGAGCACTAGGAAATTGACGTCTGTCAGGCACCTTCTGGGCACTCACCGAGTCAGCCTCCGCGTGTGTGGGGCTGCAGACCCCAGCCAGGGGCCCTGTGAGCCTTGTGATCTCCGTGCTGTGCTGAGTCTGGGCGGTCAAGCAACCGTAAGAATAGACTTTTAGTTGCCCTCACTTTGCCTCTAATAGAGCCCTCAAGCTGGAGCGCTTGGCAGTGTGCAACCCACCGGCAACTAAGCCCTCCACAAGAACGCCTGGGGACTAGGTGCAAAGGCAAGGCAGGAGTGGAGCTGAGGCCAGGAAGGGGCCAGTAGCATCTCCCAGTCTCGCGCAGCCCGCTCCTTTCTGGACTGGAAGCCTAGCCGCGAGGCAAGTCTGGGCAAGGCTCGCCCAGGGCAGAGCAGCCTCACGCCAGCCCTCTGCCAGATCGGGCCTCTGAGCAGAGCTGGAGCTCTGCCGTACTGGAGGCGCACTCGGCTCCGCCCAAGCAGTGATTGCAGCCCCACGCATCTGGGCTGCCTCTTCTCCCAAGGAGGCTCGCTTCCCTCATGCTGTGCACTAGGCTTCCAGGCGGGGGCGCCCCGCGCCTCCTACAGGTCTTGGCTGAGGAGCTGCTTCCCTGAGCTGGGGCTGTGGACGGGAGCCCAGACACGCAGGGGCAGGCCCCAACCACCTGCACACGTCTCTGCTGGGGAGGAGAGCACTAGGGAAAAGACGTCTGTCAGGCGCCTTCTGGGCACTCACCGAGTCAGCCTCTGCGTGTGTGGGGCTGCAGACCACAGCCAGAGGCCCTGTGAGCCTTGTGCTCTCCGTGATGTGCTGAGTCTGGGCGGTCAAGCAACCGTAAGAATAGACTTTCAGTTGCCCTCACTTTGCCTCTACTAGAGCCCTCAAGCTGGATCGCTTGGCATTGTGCAACCCACCGGCAACTAAGCCCTCCACAAGAACGCCTGGGGACTAGGTGCAAAGGCAAGGCAGGAGTGGAGCTGAGGCCAGGAAGGGGCCAGTAGCATCTCCCAGTCTCGCGCAGCCCGCTCCTTTCTGGACTGGAAGCCTAGCCGCGAGGCAAGTCTGGGCAAGGCTCGCCCAGGGCAGAGCAGCCTCACGCCAGCCCTCTTCCAGATCGGGCCTCTGAGCAGAGCTGGAGCTCTGCCGTACTGGAGGCGCACTCGGCTCCGCCCAAGCAGTGATTGCAGCCCCACACATCTGGCCTGCCTCTTCTCCCAAGGAGGCTCGCTTCCCGCATGCTGTAAACTAGGCTTCCAGGCGGGGCCCCCTGCGCCTCCCACAGGTCTTGGCTCAGGAGCTGCTTCCCTGAGCTGGGGCTGTGGACGGGAGCCCAGACACGCAGGGGCAGGCCCCAACCACCTGCACACGTCTCTGCTGGGGAGGAGAGCACTAAGGAATTGACGTCTGTCAGGCACCTTCAGGGCGCTCACCGAGTCAGCCTCCGCTTGTGTGGGGCTGCAGACCCCAGCCAGGGGCCCTGTGAGCCTTGTGCTCTCCGTGCTGTGCTGAGTCTGGGCGGTCAAGCAACCGTAAGAATAGACTTTTAGTTGCCCTCACTTTGCCTCTAATAGAGCCCTCAAGCTGGAGCGCTTGGCAGTGTGCAACCCACCGGCAACTAAGCCCTCCACAAGAACGCCTGGGGACTAGGTGCAAAGGCAAGGCAGGAGTGGAGCTGAGGCCAGGAAGGGGCCAGTAGCATCTCCCAGTCTCGCGCAGCCCGCTCCTTTCTGGACTGGAAGCCTAGCCGCGAGGCAAGTCTGGGCAAGGCTCGCCCAGGGCAGAGCAGCCTCTCGCCAGCAACTCTGCCAGATCGGGCCTCTGAGCAGAGCTGGAGCTCTGCCGTACTGGAGGCGCACTCGGCTCCGCCAAAGCAGTGAATGCAGCCGCACACAGCAGGGCTGCCTTCTCTTCTCCCGAGGAGGCTCGCTTCCCGCATGCTGGAAACTAGGCTTCCAGGCGGGGTCCCCTGCGCCTCCCACAGGTCTTGGCTCAGGAGCTGCTTCCCTGAGCTGGGGCTGTGGACGGGAGCCCAGACACGCAGGGGCAGGCCCCAACCACCTGCACACGTCTCTGCTGGGGAGGAGAGCACTAGGGAATTGACGTCTGTCAGGCACCTTCTGGGCGCTCACCGAGTCAGACTCCGCGTGTGTGGGGCTGCAGACCCCAGCCAGGGGCCCTGTGAGCCTTGTGCTCTCCGTGCTGTGCTGAGTCTGTGCGGTCAAGCAACCGTAAGAATAGACTTTTAGTTGCCCTCACTTTGCCTCTAATAGAGCCCTCAAGCTGGAGCGCTTGGCAGTGTGCAACCCACCGGCAACTAAGCCCTCCACAAGAACGCCTGGGGACTAGGTGCAAAGGCAAGGCAGGAGTGGAGCTGAGGCCAGGAAGGGGCCAGTAGCATCTCCCAGTCTCGCGCAGCCCGCTCCTTTCTGGACTGGAAGCCTAGCCGCGAGGCAAGTCTGGGCAAGGCTCGCCCAGGGCAGAGCAGCCTCACGCCAGCCCTCTGCCAGATCGGGCCTCTGAGCAGTGCTGGAGCTCTGCCGTACTGGAGGCGCACTCGGCTCCGCCCAAGCAGTGATTGCAGCCCCACGCATCTGGGCTGCCTCTTCTCCCAAGGAGGCTCGCTTCCCTCATGCTGTGCACTAGGCTTCCAGGCGGGGGCGCCCCGCGCCTCCTACAGGTCTTGGCTGAGGAGCTGCTTCCCTGAGCTGGGGCTGTGGACGGGAGCCCAGACACGCAGGGGCAGGCCCCAACCACCTGCACACGTCTCTGCTGGGGAGGAGAGCACTAGGGAAAAGACGTCTGTCAGGCGCCTTCTGGGCACTCACCGAGTCAACCTCCGCGTGTGTGGGGCTGCAGACCACAGCCAGAGGCCCTGTGAGCCTTGTGCTCTCCGTGATGTGCTGAGTCTGGGCGGTCAAGCAACCGTAAGAATAGACTTTCAGTTGCCCTCACTTTGCCTCTACTAGAGCCCTCAAGCTGGATCGCTTGGCATTGTGCAACCCACCGGCAACTAAGCCCTACACAAGAACGCCTGGGGACTAGGTGCAAAGGCAAGGCAGGAGTGGAGCTGAGGCCAGGAAGGCGCCAGTAGCATCTCCCAGTCTCGCGCAGCCCGCTCCTTTCTGGACTGGAAGCCTAGCCGCGAGGCAAGTCTGGGCAAGGCTCGCCCAGGGCAGAGCAGCCTCACGCCAGCAACTCTGCCAGATCGGGCCTCTGAGCAGAGCTGGAGCTCTGCCGTACTGGAGGCGCACTCGGCTCCGCCAAAGCAGTGAATGCAGCCGCACACAGCAGGGCTGCCTTCTCTTCTCCCGAGGAGGCTCGCTTCCCGCATGCTGGAAACTAGGCTTCCAGGCGGGGCCCCCTGCGCCTCCCACAGGTCTTGGCTCAGGAGCTGCTTCCCTGAGCTGGGGCTGTGGACGGGAGCCCAGACACGCAGGGGCAGGCCCCAACCACCTGCACACGTCTCTGCTGGGGAGGAGAGCACTAGGAAATTGACGTCTGTCAGGCACCTTCTGGGCACTCACCGAGTCAGCCTCCGCGTGTGTGGGGCTGCAGACCCCAGCCAGGGGCCCTGTGAGCCTTGTGATCTCCGTGCTGTGCTGAGTCTGGGCGGTCAAGCAACCGTAAGAATAGACTTTTAGTTGCCCTCACTTTGCCTCTAATAGAGCCCTCAAGCTGGAGCGCTTGGCAGTGTGCAACCCACCGGCAACTAAGCCCTCCACAAGAACGCCTGGGGACTAGGTGCAAAGGCAAGGCAGGAGTGGAGCTGAGGCCAGGAAGGGGCCAGTAGCATCTCCCAGTCTCGCGCAGCCCGCTCCTTTCTGGACTGGAAGCCTAGCCGCGAGGCAAGTCTGGGCAAGGCTCGCCCAGGGCAGAGCAGCCTCACGCCAGCCCTCTGCCAGATCGGGCCTCTGAGCAGAGCTGGAGCTCTGCCGTACTGGAGGCGCACTCGGCTCCGCCCAAGCAGTGATTGCAGCCCCACGCATCTGGGCTGCCTCTTCTCCCAAGGAGGCTCGCTTCCCTCATGCTGTGCACTAGGCTTCCAGGCGGGGGCGCCCCGCGCCTCCTACAGGTCTTGGCTGAGGAGCTGCTTCCCTGAGCTGGGGCTGTGGACGGGAGCCCAGACACGCAGGGGCAGGCCCCAACCACCTGCACACGTCTCTGCTGGGGAGGAGAGCACTAGGGAAAAGACGTCTGTCAGGCGCCTTCTGGGCACTCACCGAGTCAGCCTCTGCGTGTGTGGGGCTGCAGACCACAGCCAGAGGCCCTGTGAGCCTTGTGCTCTCCGTGATGTGCTGAGTCTGGGCGGTCAAGCAACCGTAAGAATAGACTTTCAGTTGCCCTCACTTTGCCTCTACTAGAGCCCTCAAGCTGGATCGCTTGGCATTGTGCAACCCACCGGCAACTAAGCCCTACACAAGAACGCCTGGGGACTAGGTGCAAAGGCAAGGCAGGAGTGGAGCTGAGGCCAGGAAGGCGCCAGTAGCATCTCCCAGTCTCGCGCAGCCCGCTCCTTTCTGGACTGAAAGCCTAGCCGCGAGGCATGTTTGGGCAAGGCTCGCCCATGGCAGAGCAGCCTCACGCCAGCAACTCTGCCAGATCGGGCCTCTGAGCAGAGCTGGAGCTCTGCCGTACTGGAGGCGCACTCGGCTCCGCCAAAGCAGTGAATGCAGCCGCACACAGCAGGGCTGCCTTCTCTTCTCCCGAGGAGGCTCGCTTCCCGCATGCTGGAAACTAGGCTTCCAGGCGGGGCCCCCTGCGCCTCCCACAGGTCTTGGCTCAGGAGCTGCTTCCCTGAGCTGGGGCTGTGGACGGGAGCCCAGACACGCAGGGGCAGGCCCCAACCACCTGCACACGTCTCTGCTGGGGAGGAGAGCACTAAGGAATTGACGTCTGTCAGGCACCTTCAGGGCGCTCACCGAGTCAGCCTCCGCGTGTGTGGGGCTGCAGACCCCAGCCAGGGGCCCTGTGAGCCTTGTGCTCTCCGTGCTGTGCTGAGTCTGGGCGGTCAAGCAACCGTAAGAATAGACTTTTAGTTGCCCTCACTTTGCCTCTAATAGAGCCCTCAAGCTGGAGCGCTTGGCAGTGTGCAACCCACCGGCAACTAAGCCCTCCACAAGAACGCCTGGGGACTAGGTGCAAAGGCAAGGCAGGAGTGGAGCTGAGGCCAGGAAGGGGCCAGTAGCATCTCCCAGTCTCGCGCAGCCCGCTCCTTTCTGGACTGGAAGCCTAGCCGCGAGGCAAGTCTGGGCAAGGCTCGCCCAGGGCAGAGCAGCCTCACGCCAGCCCTCTGCCAGATCAGGCCTCTGAGCAGAGCTGGAGCTCTGCCGTACTGGAGGCGCACTCGGCTCCGCCCAAGCAGTGATTGCAGCCCCACGCATCTGGGCTGCCTCTTCTCCCAAGGAGGCTCGCTTCCCTCATGCTGTGCACTAGGCTTCCAGGCGGGGGCGCCCCGCGCCTCCTACAGGTCTTGGCTGAGGAGCTGCTTCCCTGAGCTGGGGCTGTGGACGGGAGCCCAGACACGCAGGGGCAGGCCCCAACCACCTGCACACGTCTCTGCTGGGGAGGAGAGCACTAGGGAAAAGACGTCTGTCAGGCGCCTTCTGGGCACTCACCGAGTCAGCCTCCGCGTGTGTGGGGCTGCAGACCACAGCCAGAGGCCCTGTGAGCCTTGTGCTCTCCGTGATGTGCTGAGTCTGGGCGGTCAAGCAACCGTAAGAATAGACTTTCAGTTGCCCTCACTTTGCCTCTACTAGAGCCCTCAAGCTGGATCGCTTGGCATTGTGCAACCCACCTGCAACTAAGCCCTACACAAGAACGCCTGGGGTCTAGGAGCAAAGGCAAGGCAGGAGTGGAGCTGAGGCCAGGAAGGCGCCAGTAGCATCTCCCAGTCTCGCGCAGCCCGCTCCTTTCTGGACTGAAAGCCTAGCCGCGAGGCATGTTTGGACAAGGCTCGCCCATGGCAGAGCAGCCTCACGCCAGCAACTCTGCCAGATCGGGCCTCTGAGCAGAGCTGGAGCTCTGCCGTACTGGAGGCGCACTCGGCTCCGCCAAAGCAGTGAATGCAGCCGCACACAGCAGGGCTGCCTTCTCTTCTCCCGAGGAGGCTCGCTTCCCGCATGCTGGAAACTAGGCTTCCAGGCGGGGTCCCCTGCGCCTCCCACAGGTCTTGGCTCAGGAGCTGCTTCCCTGAGCTGGGGCTGTGGACGGGAGCCCAGACACGCAGGGGCAGGCCCCAACCACCTGCACACGTCTCTGCTGGGGAGGAGAGCACTAGGGAAAAGACGTCTGTCAGGCGCCTTCTGGGCGCTCACCGAGTCAGCCTCCGCGTGTGTGGGGCTGCAGACCACAGCCAGAGGCCCTGTGAGCCTTGTGCTCTCCGTGATGTGCTGAGTCTGGGCGGTCAAGCAACCGTAAGAATAGACTTTCAGTTGCCCTCACTTTGCCTCTACTAGAGCCCTCAAGCTGGATCGCTTGGCATTGTGCAACCCACCGGCAACTAAGCCCTACACAAGAACGCCTGGGGACTAGGTGCAAAGGCAAGGCAGGAGTGGAGCTGAGGCCAGGAAGGGGCCAGTAGCATCTCCCAGTCTCGCGCAGCCCGCTCCTTTCTGGACTGGAAGCCTAGCCGCGAGGCAAGTCTGGGCAAGGCTCGCCCAGGGCAGAGCAGCCTCTCGCCAGCAACTCTGCCAGATCGGGCCTCTGAGCAGAGCTGGAGCTCTGCCGTACTGGAGGCGCACTCGGCTCCGCCAAAGCAGTGAATGCAGCCGCACACAGCAGGGCTGCCTTCTCTTCTCCCGAGGAGGCTCGCTTCCCGCATGCTGGAAACTAGGCTTCCAGGCGGGGTCCCCTGCGCCTCCCACAGGTCTTGGCTCAGGAGCTGCTTCCCTGAGCTGGGGCTGTGGACGGGAGCCCAGACACGCAGGGGCAGGCCCCAACCACCTGCACACGTCTCTGCTGGGGAGGAGAGCACTAGGGAATTGACGTCTGTCAGGCACCTTCTGGGCGCTCACCGAGTCAGACTCCGCGTGTGTGGGGCTGCAGACCCCAGCCAGGGGCCCTGTGAGCCTTGTGCTCTCCGTGCTGTGCTGAGTCTGGGCGGTCAAGCAACCGTAAGAATAGACTTTTAGTTGCCCTCACTTTGCCTCTAATAGAGCCCTCAAGCTGGAGCGCTTGGCAGTGTGCAACCCACCGGCAACTAAGCCCTCCACAAGAACGCCTGGGGACTAGGTGCAAAGGCAAGGCAGGAGTGGAGCTGAGGCCAGGAAGGGGCCAGTAGCATCTCCCAGTCTCGCGCAGCCCGCTCCTTTCTGGACTGGAAGCCTAGCCGCGAGGCAAGTCTGGGCAAGGCTCGCCCAGGGCAGAGCAGCCTCACGCCAGCCCTCTGCCAGATCGGGCCTCTGAGCAGTGCTGGAGCTCTGCCGTACTGGAGGCGCACTCGGCTCCGCCCAAGCAGTGATTGCAGCCCCACGCATCTGGGCTGCCTCTTCTCCCAAGGAGGCTCGCTTCCCTCATGCTGTGCACTAGGCTTCCAGGCGGGGGCGCCCCGCGCCTCCTACAGGTCTTGGCTGAGGAGCTGCTTCCCTGAGCTGGGGCTGTGGACGGGAGCCCAGACACGCAGGGGCAGGCCCCAACCACCTGCACACGTCTCTGCTGGGGAGGAGAGCACTAGGGAAAAGACGTCTGTCAGGCGCCTTCTGGGCACTCACCGAGTCAACCTCCGCGTGTGTGGGGCTGCAGACCACAGCCAGAGGCCCTGTGAGCCTTGTGCTCTCCGTGATGTGCTGAGTCTGGGCGGTCAAGCAACCGTAAGAATAGACTTTCAGTTGCCCTCACTTTGCCTCTACTAGAGCCCTCAAGCTGGATCGCTTGGCATTGTGCAACCCACCGGCAACTAAGCCCTACACAAGAACGCCTGGGGACTAGGTGCAAAGGCAAGGCAGGAGTGGAGCTGAGGCCAGGAAGGCGCCAGTAGCATCTCCCAGTCTCGCGCAGCCCGCTCCTTTCTGGACTGGAAGCCTAGCCGCGAGGCAAGTCTGGGCAAGGCTCGCCCAGGGCAGAGCAGCCTCACGCCAGCAACTCTGCCAGATCGGGCCTCTGAGCAGAGCTGGAGCTCTGCCGTACTGGAGGCGCACTCGGCTCCGCCAAAGCAGTGAATGCAGCCGCACACAGCAGGGCTGCCTTCTCTTCTCCCGAGGAGGCTCGCTTCCCGCATGCTGGAAACTAGGCTTCCAGGCGGGGCCCCCTGCGCCTCCCACAGGTCTTGGCTCAGGAGCTGCTTCCCTGAGCTGGGGCTGTGGACGGGAGCCCAGACACGCAGGGGCAGGCCCCAACCACCTGCACACGTCTCTGCTGGGGAGGAGAGCACTAGGAAATTGACGTCTGTCAGGCACCTTCTGGGCACTCACCGAGTCAGCCTCCGCGTGTGTGGGGCTGCAGACCCCAGCCAGGGGCCCTGTGAGCCTTGTGATCTCCGTGCTGTGCTGAGTCTGGGCGGTCAAGCAACCGTAAGAATAGACTTTTAGTTGCCCTCACTTTGCCTCTAATAGAGCCCTCAAGCTGGAGCGCTTGGCAGTGTGCAACCCACCGGCAACTAAGCCCTCCACAAGAACGCCTGGGGACTAGGTGCAAAGGCAAGGCAGGAGTGGAGCTGAGGCCAGGAAGGGGCCAGTAGCATCTCCCAGTCTCGCGCAGCCCGCTCCTTTCTGGACTGGAAGCCTAGCCGCGAGGCAAGTCTGGGCAAGGCTCGCCCAGGGCAGAGCAGCCTCACGCCAGCCCTCTGCCAGATCGGGCCTCTGAGCAGAGCTGGAGCTCTGCCGTACTGGAGGCGCACTCGGCTCCGCCCAAGCAGTGATTGCAGCCCCACGCATCTGGGCTGCCTCTTCTCCCAAGGAGGCTCGCTTCCCTCATGCTGTGCACTAGGCTTCCAGGCGGGGGCGCCCCGCGCCTCCTACAGGTCTTGGCTGAGGAGCTGCTTCCCTGAGCTGGGGCTGTGGACGGGAGCCCAGACACGCAGGGGCAGGCCCCAACCACCTGCACACGTCTCTGCTGGGGAGGAGAGCACTAGGGAAAAGACGTCTGTCAGGCGCCTTCTGGGCACTCACCGAGTCAGCCTCTGCGTGTGTGGGGCTGCAGACCACAGCCAGAGGCCCTGTGAGCCTTGTGCTCTCCGTGATGTGCTGAGTCTGGGCGGTCAAGCAACCGTAAGAATAGACTTTCAGTTGCCCTCACTTTGCCTCTACTAGAGCCCTCAAGCTGGATCGCTTGGCATTGTGCAACCCACCGGCAACTAAGCCCTACACAAGAACGCCTGGGGACTAGGTGCAAAGGCAAGGCAGGAGTGGAGCTGAGGCCAGGAAGGCGCCAGTAGCATCTCCCAGTCTCGCGCAGCCCGCTCCTTTCTGGACTGAAAGCCTAGCCGCGAGGCATGTTTGGGCAAGGCTCGCCCATGGCAGAGCAGCCTCACGCCAGCAACTCTGCCAGATCGGGCCTCTGAGCAGAGCTGGAGCTCTGCCGTACTGGAGGCGCACTCGGCTCCGCCAAAGCAGTGAATGCAGCCGCACACAGCAGGGCTGCCTTCTCTTCTCCCGAGGAGGCTCGCTTCCCGCATGCTGGAAACTAGGCTTCCAGGCGGGGCCCCCTGCGCCTCCCACAGGTCTTGGCTCAGGAGCTGCTTCCCTGAGCTGGGGCTGTGGATGGGAGCCCAGACACGCAGGGGCAGGCCCCAACCACCTGCACACGTCTCTGCTGGGGAGGAGAGCACTAGGGAATTGACGTCTGTCAGGCACCTTCTGGGCGCTCACCGAGTCAGCCTCCGCGTGTGTGGGGCTGCAGACCCCAGCCAGGGGCCCTGTGAGCCTTGTGCTCTCCGTGCTGTGCTGAGTCTGGGCGGTCAAGCAACCGTAAGAATAGACTTTTAGTTGCCCCCACTTTGCCTCTAATAGAGCCCTCAAGCTGGAGCGCTTGGCAGTGTGCAACCCACCGGCAACTAAGCCCTCCACAAGAACGCCTGGGGACTAGGTGCAAAGGCAAGGCAGGAGTGGAGCTGAGGCCAGGAAGGGGCCAGTAGCATCTCCCAGTCTCGCGCAGCCCGCTCCTTTCTGGACTGGAAGCCTAGCCGCGAGGCAAGTCTGGGCAAGGCTCGCCCAGGGCAGAGCAGCCTCACGCCAGCCCTCTTCCAGATCGGGCCTCTGAGCAGAGCTGGAGCTCTGCCGTACTGGAGGCGCACTCGGCTCCGCCCAAGCAGTGATTGCAGCCCCACGCATCTGGCCTGCCTCTTCTCCCAAGGAGGCTCGCTTCCCGCATGCTGTAAACTAGGCTTCCAGGCGGGGCCCCCTGCGCCTCCCACAGGTCTTGGCTCAGGAGCTGCTTCCCTGAGCTGGGGCTGTGGACGGGAGCCCAGACACGCAGGGGCAGGCCCCAACCACCTGCACACGTCTCTGCTGGGGAGGAGAGCACTAAGGAATTGACGTCTGTCAGGCACCTTCAGGGCGCTCACCGAGTCAGCCTCCGCTTGTGTGGGGCTGCAGACCCCAGCCAGGGGCCCTGTGAGCCTTGTGCTCTCCGTGCTGTGCTGAGTCTGGGCGGTCAAGCAACCGTAAGAATAGACTTTTAGTTGCCCTCACTTTGCCTCTAATAGAGCCCTCAAGCTGGAGCGCTTGGCAGTGTGCAACCCACCGGCAACTAAGCCCTCCACAAGAACGCCTGGGGACTAGGTGCAAAGGCAAGGCAGGAGTGGAGCTGAGGCCAGGAAGGGGCCAGTAGCATCTCCCAGTCTCGCGCAGCCCGCTCCTTTCTGGACTGGAAGCCTAGCCGCGAGGCAAGTCTGGGCAAGGCTCGCCCAGGGCAGAGCAGCCTCACGCCAGCCCTCTGCCAGATCAGGCCTCTGAGCAGAGCTGGAGCTCTGCCGTACTGGAGGCGCACTCGGCTCCGCCCAAGCAGTGATTGCAGCCCCACGCATCTGGGCTGCCTCTTCTCCCAAGGAGGCTCGCTTCCCTCATGCTGTGCACTAGGCTTCCAGGCGGGGGCGCCCCGCGCCTCCTACAGGTCTTGGCTGAGGAGCTGCTTCCCTGAGCTGGGGCTGTGGACGGGAGCCCAGACACGCAGGGGCAGGCCCCAACCACCTGCACACGTCTCTGCTGGGGAGGAGAGCACTAGGGAAAAGACGTCTGTCAGGCGCCTTCTGGGCACTCACCGAGTCAGCCTCCGCGTGTGTGGGGCTGCAGACCACAGCCAGAGGCCCTGTGAGCCTTGTGCTCTCCGTGATGTGCTGAGTCTGGGCGGTCAAGCAACCGTAAGAATAGACTTTCAGTTGCCCTCACTTTGCCTCTACTAGAGCCCTCAAGCTGGATCGCTTGGCATTGTGCAACCCACCTGCAACTAAGCCCTACACAAGAACGCCTGGGGTCTAGGAGCAAAGGCAAGGCAGGAGTGGAGCTGAGGCCAGGAAGGCGCCAGTAGCATCTCCCAGTCTCGCGCAGCCCGCTCCTTTCTGGACTGAAAGCCTAGCCGCGAGGCATGTTTGGACAAGGCTCGCCCATGGCAGAGCAGCCTCACGCCAGCAACTCTGCCAGATCGGGCCTCTGAGCAGAGCTGGAGCTCTGCCGTACTGGAGGCGCACTCGGCTCCGCCAAAGCAGTGAATGCAGCCGCACACAGCAGGGCTGCCTTCTCTTCTCCCGAGGAGGCTCGCTTCCCGCATGCTGGAAACTAGGCTTCCAGGCGGGGTCCCCTGCGCCTCCCACAGGTCTTGGCTCAGGAGCTGCTTCCCTGAGCTGGGGCTGTGGACGGGAGCCCAGACACGCAGGGGCAGGCCCCAACCACCTGCACACGTCTCTGCTGGGGAGGAGAGCACTAGGGAAAAGACGTCTGTCAGGCGCCTTCTGGGCGCTCACCGAGTCAGCCTCCGCGTGTGTGGGGCTGCAGACCACAGCCAGAGGCCCTGTGAGCCTTGTGCTCTCCGTGATGTGCTGAGTCTGGGCGGTCAAGCAACCGTAAGAATAGACTTTCAGTTGCCCTCACTTTGCCTCTACTAGAGCCCTCAAGCTGGATCGCTTGGCATTGTGCAACCCACCGGCAACTAAGCCCTACACAAGAACGCCTGGGGACTAGGTGCAAAGGCAAGGCAGGAGTGGAGCTGAGGCCAGGAAGGGGCCAGTAGCATCTCCCAGTCTCGCGCAGCCCGCTCCTTTCTGGACTGGAAGCCTAGCCGCGAGGCAAGTCTGGGCAAGGCTCGCCCAGGGCAGAGCAGCCTCTCGCCAGCAACTCTGCCAGATCGGGCCTCTGAGCAGAGCTGGAGCTCTGCCGTACTGGAGGCGCACTCGGCTCCGCCAAAGCAGTGAATGCAGCCGCACACAGCAGGGCTGCCTTCTCTTCTCCCGAGGAGGCTCGCTTCCCGCATGCTGGAAACTAGGCTTCCAGGCGGGGTCCCCTGCGCCTCCCACAGGTCTTGGCTCAGGAGCTGCTTCCCTGAGCTGGGGCTGTGGACGGGAGCCCAGACACGCAGGGGCAGGCCCCAACCACCTGCACACGTCTCTGCTGGGGAGGAGAGCACTAGGGAATTGACGTCTGTCAGGCACCTTCTGGGCGCTCACCGAGTCAGACTCCGCGTGTGTGGGGCTGCAGACCCCAGCCAGGGGCCCTGTGAGCCTTGTGCTCTCCGTGCTGTGCTGAGTCTGGGCGGTCAAGCAACCGTAAGAATAGACTTTTAGTTGCCCTCACTTTGCCTCTAATAGAGCCCTCAAGCTGGAGCGCTTGGCAGTGTGCAACCCACCGGCAACTAAGCCCTCCACAAGAACGCCTGGGGACTAGGTGCAAAGGCAAGGCAGGAGTGGAGCTGAGGCCAGGAAGGGGCCAGTAGCATCTCCCAGTCTCGCGCAGCCCGCTCCTTTCTGGACTGGAAGCCTAGCCGCGAGGCAAGTCTGGGCAAGGCTCGCCCAGGGCAGAGCAGCCTCACGCCAGCCCTCTGCCAGATCGGGCCTCTGAGCAGAGCTGGAGCTCTGCCGTACTGGAGGCGCACTCGGCTCCGCCCAAGCAGTGATTGCAGCCCCACGCATCTGGGCTGCCTCTTCTCCCAAGGAGGCTCGCTTCCCTCATGCTGTGCACTAGGCTTCCAGGCGGGGGCGCCCCGCGCCTCCTACAGGTCTTGGCTGAGGAGCTGCTTCCCTGAGCTGGGGCTGTGGACGGGAGCCCAGACACGCAGGGGCAGGCCCCAACCACCTGCACACGTCTCTGCTGGGGAGGAGAGCACTAGGGAAAAGACGTCTGTCAGGCGCCTTCTGGGCACTCACCGAGTCAACCTCCGCGTGTGTGGGGCTGCAGACCACAGCCAGAGGCCCTGTGAGCCTTGTGCTCTCCGTGATGTGCTGAGTCTGGGCGGTCAAGCAACCGTAAGAATAGACTTTCAGTTGCCCTCACTTTGCCTCTACTAGAGCCCTCAAGCTGGATCGCTTGGCATTGTGCAACCCACCGGCAACTAAGCCCTACACAAGAACGCCTGGGGACTAGGTGCAAAGGCAAGGCAGGAGTGGAGCTGAGGCCAGGAAGGCGCCAGTAGCATCTCCCAGTCTCGCGCAGCCCGCTCCTTTCTGGACTGGAAGCCTAGCCGCGAGGCAAGTCTGGGCAAGGCTCGCCCAGGGCAGAGCAGGCTCACGCCAGCAACTCTGCCAGATCGGGCCTCTGAGCAGAGCTGGAGCTCTGCCGTACTGGAGGCGCACTCGGCTCCGCCAAAGCAGTGAATGCAGCCGCACACAGCAGGGCTGCCTTCTCTTCTCCCGAGGAGGCTCGCTTCCCGCATGCTGGAAACTAGGCTTCCAGGCGGGGCCCCCTGCGCCTCCCACAGGTCTTGGCTCAGGAGCTGCTTCCCTGAGCTGGGGCTGTGGACGGGAGCCCAGACACGCAGGGGCAGGCCCCAACCACCTGCACACGTCTCTGCTGGGGAGGAGAGCACTAGGGAATTGACGTCTGTCAGGCACCTTCTGGGCACTCACCGAGTCAGCCTCCGCGTGTGTGGGGCTGCAGACCCCAGCCAGGGGCCCTGTGAGCCTTGTGCTCTCCGTGCTGTGCTGAGTCTGGGCGGTCAAGCAACCGTAAGAATAGACTTTTAGTTGCCCTCACTTTGCCTCTAATAGAGCCCTCAAGCTGGAGCGCTTGGCAGTGTGCAACCCACCGGCAACTAAGCCCTCCACAAGAACGCCTGGGGACTAGGTGCAAAGGCAAGGCAGGAGTGGAGCTGAGGCCAGGAAGGGGCCAGTAGCATCTCCCAGTCTCGCGCAGCCCGCTCCTTTCTGGACTGGAAGCCTAGCCGCGAGGCAAGTCTGGGCAAGGCTCGCCCAGGGCAGAGCAGCCTCACGCCAGCCCTCTGCCAGATCGGGCCTCTGAGCAGAGCTGGAGCTCTGCCGTACTGGAGGCGCACTCGGCTCCGCCCAAGCAGTGATTGCAGCCCCACGCATCTGGGCTGCCTCTTCTCCCTAGGAGGCTCGCTTCCCTCATGCTGTGCAGTAGGCTTCCAGGCGGGGGCGCCCCGCGCCTCCTACAGGTCTTGGCTGAGGAGCTGCTTCCCTGAGCTGGGGCTGTGGACGGGAGCCCAGACACGCAGGGGCAGGCCCCAACCACCTGCACACGTCTCTGCTGGGGAGGAGAGCACTAGGGAAAAGACGTCTGTCAGGCGCCTTCTGGGCACTCACCGAGTCAGCCTCTGCGTGTGTGGGGCTGCAGACCACAGCCAGAGGCCCTGTGAGCCTTGTGCTCTCCGTGATGTGCTGAGTCTGGGCGGTCAAGCAACCGTAAGAATAGACTTTCAGTTGCCCTCACTTTGCCTCTACTAGAGCCCTCAAGCTGGATCGCTTGGCATTGTGCAACCCACCGGCAACTAAGCCCTACACAAGAACGCCTGGGGACTAGGTGCAAAGGCAAGGCAGGAGTGGAGCTGAGGCCAGGAAGGCGCCAGTAGCATCTCCCAGTCTCGCGCAGCCCGCTCCTTTCTGGACTGAAAGCCTAGCCGCGAGGCATGTTTGGGCAAGGCTCGCCCATGGCAGAGCAGCCTCACGCCAGCAACTCTGCCAGATCGGGCCTCTGAGCAGAGCTGGAGCTCTGCCGTACTGGAGGCGCACTCGGCTCCGCCAAAGCAGTGAATGCAGCCGCACACAGCAGGGCTGCCTTCTCTTCTCCCGAGGAGGCTCGCTTCCCGCATGCTGGAAACTTGGCTTCCAGGCGGGGCCCCCTGCGCCTCCCACAGGTCTTGGCTCAGGAGCTGCTTCCCTGAGCTGGGGCTGTGGACGGGAGCCCAGACACGCAGGGGCAGGCCCCAACCACCTGCACACGTCTCTGCTGGGGAGGAGAGCACTAGGGAATTGACGTCTGTCAGGCACCTTCTGGGCGCTCACCGAGTCAGCCTCCGCGTGTGTGGGGCTGCAGACCCCAGCCAGGGGCCCTGTGAGCCTTGTGCTCTCCGTGCTGTGCTGAGTCTGGGCGGTCAAGCAACCGTAAGAATAGACTTTTAGTTGCCCCCACTTTGCCTCTAATAGAGCCCTCAAGCTGGAGCGCTTGGCAGTGTGCAACCCACCGGCAACTAAGCCCTCCACAAGAACGCCTGGGGACTAGGTGCAAAGGCAAGGCAGGAGTGGAGCTGAGGCCAGGAAGGGGCCAGTAGCATCTCCCAGTCTCGCGCAGCCCGCTCCTTTCTGGACTGGAAGCCTAGCCGCGAGGCAAGTCTGGGCAAGGCTCGCCCAGGGCAGAGCAGCCTCACGCCAGCCCTCTTCCAGATCGGGCCTCTGAGCAGAGCTGGAGCTCTGCCGTACTGGAGGCGCACTCGGCTCCGCCCAAGCAGTGATTGCAGCCCCACGCATCTGGCCTGCCTCTTCTCCCAAGGAGGCTCGCTTCCCGCATGCTGTAAACTAGACTTCCAGGCGGGGCCCCCTGCGCCTCCCACAGGTCTTGGCTCAGGAGCTGCTTCCCTGAGCTGGGGCTGTGGACGGGAGCCCAGACACGCAGGGGCAGGCCCCAACCACCTGCACACGTCTCTGCTGGGGAGGAGAGCACTAAGGAATTGACGTCTGTCAGGCACCTTCTGGGCGCTCACCGAGTCAGCCTCCGCTTGTGTGGGGCTGCAGACCCCAGCCAGGGGCCCTGTGAGCCTTGTGCTCTCCGTGCTGTGCTGAGTCTGGGCGGTCAAGCAACCGTAAGAATAGACTTTTAGTTGCCCTCACTTTGCCTCTAATAGAGCCCTCAAGCTGGAGCGCTTGGCAGTGTGCAACCCACCGGCAACTAAGCCCTCCACAAGAACGCCTGGGGACTAGGTGCAAAGGCAAGGCAGGAGTGGAGCTGAGGCCAGGAAGGGGCCAGTAGCATCTCCCAGTCTCGCGCAGCCCGCTCCTTTCTGGACTGGAAGCCTAGCCGCGAGGCAAGTCTGGGCAAGGCTCGCCCAGGGCAGAGCAGCCTCACGCCAGCCCTCTGCCAGATCGGGCCTCTGAGCAGAGCTGGAGCTCTGCCGTACTGGAGGCGCACTCGGCTCCGCCCAAGCAGTGATTGCAGCCCCACGCATCTGGGCTGCCTCTTCTCCCAAGGAGGCTCGCTTCCCTCATGCTGTTCACTAGGCTTCCAGGCGGGGGCGCCCCGCGCCTCCTACAGGTCTTGGCTGAGGAGCTGCTTCCCTGAGCTGGGGCTGTGGACGGGAGCCCAGACACGCAGGGGCAGGCCCCAACCACCTGCACACGTCTCTGCTGGGGAGGAGAGCACTAGGGAAAAGACGTCTGTCAGGCGCCTGCTGGGCACTCACCGAGTCAGCCTCCGCGTGTGTGGGGCTGCAGACCACAGCCAGAGGCCCTGTGAGCCTTGTGCTCTCCGTGATGTGCTGAGTCTGGGCCGTCAAGCAACCGTAAGAATAGACTTTCAGTTGCCCTCACTTTGCCTCTACTAGAGCCCTCAAGCTGGATCGCTTGGCATTGTGCAACCCACCGGCAACTAAGCCCTACACAAGAACGCCTGGGGACTAGGTGCAAAGGCAAGGTAGGAGTGGAGCTGAGGCCAGGAAGGCGCCAGTAGCATCTCCCAGTCTCGCGCAGCCCGCTCCTTTCTGGACTGAAAGCCTAGCCGCGAGGCATGTTTGGGCAAGGCTCGCCCATGGCAGAGCAGCCTCACGCCAGCAACTCTGCCAGATCGGGCCTCTGAGCAGAGCTGGAGCTCTGCCGTACTGGAGGCGCACTCGGCTCCGCCAAAGCAGTGAATGCAGCCGCACACAGCAGGGCTGCCTTCTCTTCTCCCGAGGAGGCTCGCTTCCCGCATGCTGGAAACTAGGCTTCCAGGCGGGGCCCCCTGCGCCTCCCACAGGTCTTGGCTCAGGAGCTGCTTCCCTGAGCTGGGGCTGTGGACGGGAGCCCAGACACGCAGGGGCAGGCCCCAACCACCTGCACACGTCTCTGCTGGGGAGGAGAGCACTAGGGAATTGACGTCTGTCAGGCACCTTCTGGGCGCTCACCGAGTCAGCCTCCGCGTGTGTGGGGCTGCAGACCCCAGCCAGGGGCCCTGTGAGCCTTGTGCTCTCAGTGCTGTGCTGAGTCTGGGCGGTCAAGCAACCGTAAGAATAGACTTTTAGTTGCCCCCACTTTGCCTCTAATAGAGCCCTCAAGCTGGAGCGCTTGGCAGTGTGCAACCCACCGGCAACTAAGCCATCCACAAGAACGCCTGGGGACTAGGTGCAAAGGCAAGGCAGGAGTGGAGCTGAGGCCAGGAAGGGGCCAGTAGCATCTCCCAGTCTCGCGCAGCCCGCTCCTTTCTGGACTGGAAGCCTAGCCGCGAGGCAAGTCTGGGCAAGGCTCGCCCAGGGCAGAGCAGCCTCACGCCAGCCCTCTTCCAGATCGGGCCTCTGAGCAGAGCTGGAGCTCTGCCGTACTGGAGGCGCACTCGGCTCCGCCCAAGCAGTGATTGCAGCCCCACGCATCTGGCCTGCCTCTTCTCCCAAGGAGGCTCGCTTCCCGCATGCTGTAAACTAGGCTTCCAGGCGGGGCCCCCTGCGCCTCCCACAGGTCTTGGCTCAGGAGCTGCTTCCCTGAGCTGGGGCTGTGGACGGGAGCCCAGACACGCAGGGGCAGGCCCCAACCACCTGCACACGTCTCTGCTGGGGAGGAGAGCACTAGGGAATTGACGTCTGTCAGGCACCTTCTGGGCGCTCACCGAGTCAGCCTCCGCGTGTGTGGGGCTGCAGACCCCAGCCAGGGGCCCTGTGAGCCTTGTGCTCTCAGTGCTGTGCTGAGTCTGGGCGGTCAAGCAACCGTAAGAATAGACTTTTAGTTGCTCCCACTTTGCCTCTAATAGAGCCCTCAAGCTGGAGCGCTTGGCAGTGTGCAACCCACCGGCAACTAAGCCCTCCACAAGAACGCCTGGGGACTAGGTGCAAAGGCAAGGCAGGAGTGGAGCTGAGGCCAGGAAGGGGCCAGTAGCATCTCCCAGTCTCGCGCAGCCCGCTCCTTTCTGGACTGTAAGCCTAGCCGCGAGGCAAGTCTGGGCAAGGCTCGCCCAGGGCAGAGCAGCCTCACGCCAGCCCTCTGCCAGATCGGGCCTCTGAGCAGAGCTGGAGCTCGGCCGTACTGGAGGCGCACTCGGCTCCGCCCAAGCAGTGATTGCAGCCCCACGCATCTGGGCTGCCTCTTCTCCCAAGGAGGCTCGCTTCCCTCATGCTGTGCACTAGGCTTCCAGGCGGGGGCGCCCCGCGCCTCCTACAGGTCTTGGCTGAGGAGCTGCTTCCCTGAGCTGGGGCTGTGGACGGGAGCCCAGACACGCAGGGGCAGGCCCCAACCACCTGCACACGTCTCTGCTGGGGAGGAGAGCACTAGGGAAAAGACGTCTGTCAGGCGCCTTCTGGGCACTCACCGAGTCAGCCTCCGCGTGTGTGGGGCTGCAGACCACAGCCAGAGGCCCTGTGAGCCTTGTGCTCTCCGTGATGTGCTGAGTCTGGGCGGTCAAGCAACCGTAAGAATAGACTTTCAGTTGCCCTCACTTTGCCTCTACTAGAGCCCTCAAGCTGGATCGCTTGGCATTGTGCAACCCACCGGCAACTGAGCCCTACACAAGAACGCCTGGGGACTAGGTGCAAAGGCAAGGCAGGAGTGGAGCTGAGGCCAGGAAGGCGCCAGTAGCATCTCCCAGTCTCGCGCAGCCCGCTCCTTTCTGGACTGAAAGCCTAGCCGCGAGGCATGTTTGGGCAAGGCTCGCCCTTGGCAGAGCAGCCTCACGCCAGCAACTCTGCCAGATCGGGCCTCTGAGCAGAGCTGGAGCTCTGCCGTACTGGAGGCGCACTCGGCTCCGCCAAAGCAGTGAATGCAGCCGCACACAGCAGGGCTGCCTTCTCTTCTCCCGAGGAGGCTCGCTTCCCGCATGCTGGAAACTAGGCTTCCAGGCGGGGCCCCCTGCGCCTCCCACAGGTCTTGGCTCAGGAGCTGCTTCCCTGAGCTGGGGCTGTGGACGGGAGCCCAGACACGCAGGGGCAGGCCCCAACCACCTGCACACGTCTCTGCTGGGGAGGAGAGCACTAGGGAATTGACGTCTGTCAGGCACCTTCTGGGCACTCACCGAGTCAGCCTCCGCGTGTGTGGGGCTGCAGACCCCAGCCAGGGGCCCTGTGAGCCTTGTGCTCTCCGTGCTGTGCTGAGTCTGGGCGGTCAAGCAACCGTAAGAATAGACTTTTAGTTGCCCTCACTTTGCCTCTAATAGAGCCCTCAAGCTGGAGCGCTTGGCAGTGTGCAACCCACCGGCAACTAAGCCCTCCACAAGAACGCCTGGGGACTAGGTGCAAAGGCAAGGCAGGAGTGGAGCTGAGGCCAGGAAGGGGCCAGTAGCATCTCCCAGTCTCGCGCAGCCCGCTCCTTTCTGGACTGGAAGCCTAGCCGCGAGGCAAGTCTGGGCAAGGCTCGCCCAGGGCAGAGCAGCCTCACGCCAGCCCTCTGCCAGATCGGGCCTCTGAGCAGAGCTGGAGCTCTGCCGTACTGGAGGCGCACTCGGCTCCGCCCAAGCAGTGATTGCAGCCCCACGCATCTGGGCTGCCTCTTCTCCCAAGGAGGCTCGCTTCCCTCATGCTGTGCAGTAGGCTTCCAGGCGGGGGCGCCCCGCGCCTCCTACAGGTCTTGGCTGAGGAGCTGCTTCCCTGAGCTGGGGCTGTGGACGGGAGCCCAGACACGCAGGGGCAGGCCCCAACCACCTGCACACGTCTCTGCTGGGGAGGAGAGCACTAGGGAAAAGACGTCTGTCAGGCGCCTTCTGGGCACTCACCGAGTCAGCCTCTGCGTGTGTGGGGCTGCAGACCACAGCCAGAGGCCCTGGGAGCCTTGTGCTCTCCGTGATGTGCTGAGTCTGGGCGGTCAAGCAACCGTAAGAATAGACTTTCAGTTGCCCTCACTTTGCCTCTACTAGAGCCCTCAAGCTGGATCGCTTGGCATTGTGCAACCCACCGGCAACTAAGCCCTACACAAGAACGCCTGGGGACTAGGTGCAAAGGCAAGGCAGGAGTGGAGCTGAGGCCAGGAAGGCGCCAGTAGCATCTCCCAGTCTCGCGCAGCCCGCTCCTTTCTGGACTGAAAGCCTAGCCGCGAGGCATGTTTGGGCAAGGCTCGCCCATGGCAGAGCAGCCTCACGCCAGCAACTCTGCCAGATCGGGCCTCTGAGCAGAGCTGGAGCTCTGCCGTACTGGAGGCGCACTCGGCTCCGCCAAAGCAGTGAATGCAGCCGCACACAGCAGGGCTGCCTTCTCTTCTCCCGAGGAGGCTCGCTTCCCGCATGCTGGAAACTAGGCTTCCAGGCGGGGCCCCCTGCGCCTCCCACAGGTCTTGGCTCAGGAGCTGCTTCCCTGAGCTGGGGCTGTGGACGGGAGCCCAGACACGCAGGGGCAGGCCCCAACCACCTGCACACGTCTCTGCTGGGGAGGAGAGCACTAGGGAATTGACGTCTGTCAGGCACCTTCTGGGCGCTCACCGAGTCAGCCTCCGCGTGTGTGGGGCTGCAGACCCCAGCCAGGGGCCCTGTGAGCCTTGTGCTCTCCGTGCTGTGCTGAGTCTGGGCGGTCAAGCAACCGTAAGAATAGACTTTTAGTTGCCCCCACTTTGCCTCTAATAGAGCCCTCAAGCTGGAGCGCTTGGCAGTGTGCAACCCACCGGCAACTAAGCCCTCCACAAGAACGCCTGGGGACTAGGTGCAAAGGCAAGGCAGGAGTGGAGCTGAGGCCAGGAAGGGGCCAGTAGCATCTCCCAGTCTCGCGCAGCCCGCTCCTTTCTGGACTGGAAGCCTAGCCGCGAGGCAAGTCTGGGCAAGGCTCGCCCAGGGCAGAGCAGCCTCACGCCAGCCCTCTTCCAGATCGGGCCTCTGAGCAGAGCTGGAGCTCTGCCGTACTGGAGGCGCACTCGGCTCCGCCCAAGCAGTGATTGCAGCCCCACGCATCTGGCCTGCCTCTTCTCCCAAGGAGGCTCGCTTCCCGCATGCTGTAAACTAGGCTTCCAGGCGGGGCCCCCTGCGCCTCCCACAGGTCTTGGCTCAGGAGCTGCTTCCCTGAGCTGGGGCTGTGGACGGGAGCCCAGACACGCAGGGGCAGGCCCCAACCACCTGCACACGTCTCTGCTGGGGAGGAGAGCACTAAGGAATTGACGTCTGTCAGGCACCTTCTGGGCGCTCACCGAGTCAGCCTCCGCTTGTGTGGGGCTGCAGACCCCAGCCAGGGGCCCTGTGAGCCTTGTGCTCTCCGTGCTGTGCTGAGTCTGGGCGGTCAAGCAACCGTAAGAATAGACTTTTAGTTGCCCTCACTTTGCCTCTAATAGAGCCCTCAAGCTGGAGCGCTTGGCAGTGTGCAACCCACCGGCAACTAAGCCCTCCACAAGAACGCCTGGGGACTAGGTGCAAAGGCAAGGCAGGAGTGGAGCTGAGGCCAGGAAGGGGCCAGTAGCATCTCCCAGTCTCGCGCAGCCCGCTCCTTTCTGGACTGGAAGCCTAGCCGCGAGGCAAGTCTGGGCAAGGCTCGCCCAGGGCAGAGCAGCCTCACGCCAGCCCTCTGCCAGATCGGGCCTCTGAGCAGAGCTGGAGCTCTGCCGTACTGGAGGCGCACTCGGCTCCGCCCAAGCAGTGATTGCAGCCCCACGCATCTGGGCTGCCTCTTCTCCCAAGGAGGCTCGCTTCCCTCATGCTGTTCACTAGGCTTCCAGGCGGGGGCGCCCCGCGCCTCCTACAGGTCTTGGCTGAGGAGCTGCTTCCCTGAGCTGGGGCTGTGGACGGGAGCCCAGACACGCAGGGGCAGGCCCCAACCACCTGCACACGTCTCTGCTGGGGAGGAGAGCACTAGGGAAAAGACGTCTGTCAGGCGCCTTCTGGGCACTCACCGAGTCAGCCTCCGCGTGTGTGGGGCTGCAGACCACAGCCAGAGGCCCTGTGAGCCTTGTGCTCTCCGTGATGTGCTGAGTCTGGGCGGTCAAGCAACCGTAAGAATAGACTTTCAGTTGCCCTCACTTTGCCTCTACTAGAGCCCTCAAGCTGGATCGCTTGGCATTGTGCAACCCACCGGCAACTAAGCCCTACACAAGAACGCCTGGGGACTAGGTGCAAAGGCAAGGTAGGAGTGGAGCTGAGGCCAGGAAGGCGCCAGTAGCATTTCCCAGTCTCGCGCAGCCCGCTCCTTTCTGGACTGAAAGCCTAGCCGCGAGGCATGTTTGGGCAAGGCTCGCCCATGGCAGAGCAGCCTCACGCCAGCAACTCTGCCAGATCGGGCCTCTGAGCAGAGCTGGAGCTCTGCCGTACTGGAGGCGCACTCGGCTCCGCCAAAGCAGTGAATACAGCCGCACACAGCAGGGCTGCCTTCTCTTCTCCCGAGGAGGCTCGCTTCCCGCATGCTGGAAACTAGGCTTCCAGGCGGGGCCCCCTGCGCCTCCCACAGGTCTTGGCTCAGGAGCTGCTTCCCTGAGCTGGGGCTGTGGACGGGAGCCCAGACACGCAGGGGCAGGCCCCAACCACCTGCACACGTCTCTGCTGGGGAGGAGAGCACTAGGGAATTGACGTCTGTCAGGCACCTTCTGGGCGCTCACCGAGTCAGCCTCCGCGTGTGTGGGGCTGCAGACCCCAGCCAGGGGCCCTGTGAGCCTTGTGCTCTCAGTGCTGTGCTGAGTCTGGGCGGTCAAGCAACCGTAAGAATAGACTTTTAGTTGCCCCCACTTTGCCTCTAATAGAGCCCTCAAGCTGGAGCGCTTGGCAGTGTGCAACCCACCGGCAACTAAGCCATCCACAAGAACGCCTGGGGACTAGGTGCAAAGGCAAGGCAGGAGTGGAGCTGAGGCCAGGAAGGGGCCAGTAGCATCTCCCAGTCTCGCGCAGCCCGCTCCTTTCTGGACTGGTAGCCTAGCCGCGAGGCAAGTCTGGGCAAGGCTCGCCCAGGGCAGAGCAGCCTCACGCCAGCCCTCTGCCAGATCGGGCCTCTGAGCAGAGCTGGAGCTCTGCCGTACTGGAGGCGCACTCGGCTCCGCCCAAGCAGTGATTGCAGCCCCACGCATCTGGGCTGCCTCTTCTCCCAAGGAGGCTCGCTTCCCTCATGCTGTGCACTAGGCTTCCAGGCGGGGGCGCCCCGCGCCTCCTACAGGTCTTGGCTGAGGAGCTGCTTCCCTGAGCTGGGGCTGTGGACGGGAGCCCAGACACGCAGGGGCAGGCCCCAACCACCTGCACACGTCTCTGCTGGGGAGGAGAGCACTAGGGAAAAGACGTCTGTCAGGCGCCTTCTGGGCACTCACCGAGTCAGCCTCCGCGTGTGTGGGGCTGCAGACCACAGCCAGAGGCCCTGTGAGCCTTGTGCTCTCCGTGATGTGCTGAGTCTGGGCGGTCAAGCAACCGTAAGAATAGACTTTCAGTTGCCCTCACTTTGCCTCTACTAGAGCCCTCAAGCTGGATCGCTTGGCATTGTGCAACCCACCGGCAACTAAGCCCTACACAAGAACGCCTGGGGACTAGGTGCAAAGGCAAGGCAGGAGTGGAGCTGAGGCCAGGAAGGCGCCAGTAGCATCTCCCAGTCTCGCGCAGCCCGCTCCTTTCTGGACTGAAAGCCTAGCCGCGAGGCATGTTTGGGCAAGGCTCGCCCTTGGCAGAGCAGCCTCACGCCAGCAACTCTGCCAGATCGGGCCTCTGAGCAGAGCTGGAGCTCTGCCGTACTGGAGGCGCACTCGGCTCCGCCAAAGCAGTGAATGCAGCCGCACACAGCAGGGCTGCCTTCTCTTCTCCCGAGGAGGCTCGCTTCCCGCATGCTGGAAACTAGGCTTCCAGGCGGGGCCCCCTGCGCCTCCCACAGGTCTTGGCTCAGGAGCTGCTTCCCTGAGCTGGGGCTGTGGACGGGAGCCCAGACACGCAGGGGCAGGCCCCAACCACCTGCACACGTCTCTGCTGGGGAGGAGAGCACTAGGGAATTGACGTCTGTCAGGCACCTTCTGGGCGCTCACCGAGTCAGCCTCCGCGTGTGTGGGGCTGCAGACCCCAGCCAGGGGCCCTGTGAGCCTTGTGCTCTCCGTGCTGTGCTGAGTCTGGGCGGTCAAGCAACCGTAAGAATAGACTTTTAGTTGCCCCCACTTTGCCTCTAATAGAGCCCTCAAGCTGGAGCGCTTGGCAGTGTGCAACCCACCGGCAACTAAGCCCTCCACAAGAACGCCTGGGGACTAGGTGCAAAGGCAAGGCAGGAGTGGAGCTGAGGCCAGGAAGGGGCCAGTAGCATCTCCCAGTCTCGCGCAGCCCGCTCCTTTCTGGACTGGAAGCCTAGCCGCGAGGCAAGTCTGGGCAAGGCTCGCCCAGGGCAGAGCAGCCTCACGCCAGCCCTCTGCCAGATCGGGCCTCTGAGCAGAGCTGGAGCTCTGCCGTACTGGAGGCGCACTCGGCTCCGCCCAAGCAGTGATTGCAGCCCCACGCATCTGGGCTGCCTCTTCTCCCAAGGAGGCTCGCTTCCCTCATGCTGTTCACTAGGCTTCCAGGCGGGGGCGCCCCGCGCCTCCTACAGGTCTTGGCTGAGGAGCTGCTTCCCTGAGCTGGGGCTGTGGACGGGAGCCCAGACATGCAGGGGCAGGCCCCAACCACCTGCACACGTCTCTGCTGGGGAGGAGAGCACTAGGGAAAAGACGTCTGTCAGGCGCCTTCTGGGCACTCACCGAGTCAGCCTCCGCGTGTGTGGGGCTGCAGACCACAGCCAGAGGCCCTGTGAGCCTTGTGCTCTCCGTGATGTGCTGAGTCTGGGCGGTCAAGCAACCGTAAGAATAGACTTTCAGTTGCCCTCACTTTGCCTCTACTAGAGCCCTCAAGCTGGATCGCTTGGCATTGTGCAACCCACCGGCAACTAAGCCCTACACAAGAACGCCTGGGGACTAGGTGCAAAGGCAAGGTAGGAGTGGAGCTGAGGCCAGGAAGGCGCCAGTAGCATTTCCCAGTCTCGCGCAGCCCGCTCCTTTCTGGACTGAAAGCCTAGCCGCGAGGCATGTTTGGGCAAGGCTCGCCCATGGCAGAGCAGCCTCACGCCAGCAACTCTGCCAGATCGGGCCTCTGAGCAGAGCTGGAGCTCTGCCGTACTGGAGGCGCACTCGGCTCCGCCAAAGCAGTGAATGCAGCCGCACACAGCAGGGCTGCCTTCTCTTCTCCCGAGGAGGCTCGCTTCCCGCATGCTGGAAACTAGGCTTCCAGGCGGGGCCCCCTGCGCCTCCCACAGGTCTTGGCTCAGGAGCTGCTTCCCTGAGCTGGGGCTGTGGACGGGAGCCCAGACACGCAGGGGCAGGCCCCAACCACCTGCACACGTCTCTGCTGGGGAGGAGAGCACTAGGGAATTGACGTCTGTCAGGCACCTTCTGGGCGCTCACCGAGTCAGCCTCCGCGTGTGTGGGGCTGCAGACCCCAGCCAGGGGCCCTGTGAGCCTTGTGCTCTCCGTGCTGTGCTGAGTCTGGGCGGTCAAGCAACCGTAAGAATAGACTTTTAGTTGCCCCCACTTTGCCTCTAATAGAGCCCTCAAGCTGGAGCGCTTGGCAGTGTGCAACCCACCGGCAACTAAGCCATCCACAAGAACGCCTGGGGACTAGGTGCAAAGGCAAGGCAGGAGTGGAGCTGAGGCCAGGAAGGGGCCAGTAGCATCTCCCAGTCTCGCGCAGCCCGCTCCTTTCTGGACTGGAAGCCTAGCCGCGAGGCAAGTCTGGGCAAGACTCGCCCAGGGCAGAGCAGCCTCACGCCAGCCCTCTGCCAGATCGGGCCTCTGAGCAGAGCTGGAGCTCTGCCGTACTGGAGGCGCACTCGGCTCCGCCCAAGCAGTGATTGCAGCCCCACGCATCTGGGCTGCCTCTTCTCCCAAGGAGGCTCGCTTCCCTCATGCTGTGCACTAGGCTTCCAGGCGGGGGCGCCCCGAGCCTCCTACAGGTCTTGGCTGAGGAGCTGCTTCCCTGAGCTGGGGCTGTGGACGGGAGCCCAGACACGCAGGGGCAGGCCCCAACCACCTGCACACGTCTCTGCTGGGGAGGAGAGCACTAGGGAAAAGACGTCTGTCAGGCGCCTTCTGGGCACTCACCGAGTCAGCCTCCGCGTGTGTGGGGCTGCAGACCACAGCCAGAGGCCCTGTGAGCCTTGTGCTCTCCGTGATGTGCTGAGTCTGGGCGGTCAAGCAACCGTAAGAATAGACTTTCAGTTGCCCTCACTTTGCCTCTACTAGATCCCTCAAGCTGGATCGCTTGGCATTGTGCAACCCACCGGCAACTAAGCCCTACACAAGAACGCCTGGGGACTAGGTGCAAAGGCAAGGCAGGAGTGGAGCTGAGGCCAGGAAGGCGCCAGTAGCATCTCCCAGTCTCGCGCAGCCCGCTCCTTTCTGGACTGAAAGCCTAGCCGCGAGGCATGTTTGGGCAAGGCTCGCCCTTGGCAGAGCAGCCTCACGCCAGCAACTCTGCCAGATCGGGCCTCTGAGCAGAGCTGGAGCTCTGCCGTACTGGAGGCGCACTCGGCTCCGCCAAAGCAGTGAATGCAGCCGCACACAGCAGGGCTGCCTTCTCTTCTCCCGAGGAGGCTCGCTTCCCGCATGCTGGAAACTAGGCTTCCAGGCGGGGCCCCCTGCGCCTCCCACAGGTCTTGGCTCAGGAGCTGCTTCCCTGAGCTGGGGCTGTGGACGGGAGCCCAGACACGCAGGGGCAGGCCCCAACCACCTGCACACGTCTCTGCTGGGGAGGAGAGCACTAGGGAATTGACGTCTGTCAGGCACCTTCTGGGCGCTCACCGAGTCAGCCTCCGCGTGTGTGGGGCTGCAGACCCCAGCCAGGGGCCCTGTGAGCCTTGTGCTCTCCGTGCTGTGCTGAGTCTGGGCGGTCAAGCAACCGTAAGAATAGACTTTTAGTTGCCCCCACTTTGCCTCTAATAGAGCCCTCAAGCTGGAGCGCTTGGCAGTGTGCAACCCACCGGCAACTAAGCCCTCCACAAGAACGCCTGGGGACTAGGTGCAAAGGCAAGGCAGGAGTGGAGCTGAGGCCAGGAAGGGGCCAGTAGCATCTCCCAGTCTCGCGCAGCCCGCTCCTTTCTGGACTGGAAGCCTAGCCGCGAGGCAAGTCTGGGCAAGGCTCGCCCAGGGCAGAGCAGCCTCACGACAGCAACTCTGCCAGATCGGGCCTCTGAGCAGAGCTGGAGCTCTGCCGTACTGGAGGCGCACTCGGCTCTTCCAAAGCAGTGAATGCAGCCGCACACAGCAGGGCTGCCTTCTCTTCTCCTGAGGAGGCTCGCTTCCCGCATGCTGTAAACTAGGCTTCCAGGCGGGGCCCCCTGCGCCTCCCACAGGTCTTGGCTCAGGAGCTGCTTCCCTGAGCTGGGGCTGTGGACGGGAGCCCAGACACGCAGGGGCAGGCCCCAACCACCTGCACACGTCTCTGCTGGGGAGGAGAGCACTAGGGAATTGACGTCTGTCAGGCACCTTCTGGGCGCTCACCGAGTCAGCCTCCGCGTGTGTGGGGCTGCAGACACCAGCCAGGGGCCCTGTGAGCCTTGTGCTCTCCGTGCTGTGCTGAGTCTGGGCGGTCAAGCAACCGTAAGAATAGACTTTTAGTTGCTCCCACTTTGCCTCTAATAGAGCCCTCAAGCTGGAGCGCTTGGCAGTGTGCAACCCACCGGCAACTAAGCCCTCCACAAGAACGCCTGGGGACTAGGTGCAAAGGCAAGGCAGGAGTGGAGCTGAGGCCAGGAAGGGGCCAGTAGCATCTCCCAGTCTAGCGCAGCCCGCTCCGTTCTGGACTGGAAGCCTAGCCGCGAGGCAAGTCTGGGCAAGGCTCGCCCAGGGCAGAGCAGCCTCACGCCAGCCCTCTGCCAGATCGGGCCTCTGAGCAGAGCTGGAGCTCTGCCGTACTGGAGGCGCACTCGGCTCCGCCCAAGCAGTGATTGCAGCCCCACGCATCTGGGCTGCCTCTTCTCCCAAGGAGGCTCGCTTCCCTCATGCTGTGCACGAGGCTTCCAGGCGGGGGCGCCCCGCGCCTCCTACAGGTCTTGGCTGAGGAGCTGCTTCCCTGAGCTGGGGCTGTGGACGGGAGCCCAGACACGCAGGGGCAGGCCCCAACCACCTGCACACGTCTCTGCTGGGGAGGAGTGCACTAGGGAAAAGACGTCTGTCAGGCGCCTTCTGGGCACTCACCGAGTCAGCCTCCGCGTGTGTGGGGCTGCAGACCACAGCCAGAGGCCCTGTGAGCCTTGTGCTCTCCGTGATGTGCTGAGTCTGGGCGGTCAAGCAACCGTAAGAATAGACTTTCAGTTGCCCTCACTTTGCCTCTACTAGAGCCCTCAAGCTGGATCGCTTGGCATTGTGCAACCCACCGGCAACTAAGCCTTACAGAAGAACGCCTGGGGACTAGGTGCAAAGGCAAGGCAGGAGTGGAGCTGAGGCCAGGAAGGCGCCAGTAGCATCTCCCAGTCTCGCGCAGCCCGCTCCTTTCTGGACTGGAAGCCTAGCCGCGAGGCAAGTCTGGGCAAGGCTCGCCCAGGGCAGAGCAGCCTCACGCCAGCAACTCTGCCAGATCGGGCCTCTGAGCAGAGCTGGAGCTCTGCCGTACTGGAGGCGCACTCGGCTCCGCCAAAGCAGTGAATGCAGCCGCACACAGCAGGGCTGCCTTCTCTTCTCCCGAGGAGGCTCGCTTCCCGCATGCTGGAAACTAGGCTTCCAGGCGGGGCCCCCTGCGCCTCCCACAGGTCGTGGCTCAGGAGCTGCTTCCCTGAGCTGGGGCTGTGGACGGGAGCCCAGACACGCAGGGGCAGGCCCCAACCACCTGCACACGTCTCTGCTGGGGAGGAGAGCACTAAGGAATTGACGTCTGTCAGGCACCTTCTGGGCGCTCACCGAGTCAGCCTCCGCTTGTGTGGGGCTGCAGACCCCAGCCAGGGGCCCTGTGAGCCTTGTGCTCTCCGTGCTGTGCTGAGTCTGGGCGGTCAAGCAACCGTAAGAATAGACTTTTAGTTGCCCTCACTTTGCCTCTAATAGAGCCCTGAAGCTGGAGCGCTTGGCAGTGTGCAACCCACCGGCAACTAAGCCCTCCACAAGAACGCCTGGGGACTAGGTGCAAAGGCAAGGCAGGAGTGGAGCTGAGGCCAGGAAGGGGCCAGTAGCATCTCCCAGTCTCGCGCAGCCCGCTCCTTTCTGGACTGGAAGCCTAGCCGCGAGGCAAGTCTGGGCAAGGCTCGCCCAGGGAAGAGCAGCCTCACGCCAGCCCTCTGCCAGATCGGGCCTCTGAGCAGAGCTGGAGCTCTGCCGTACTGGAGGCGCACTCGGCTCCGCCCAAGCAGTGATTGCAGCCCCACGCATCTGGGCTGCCTCTTCTCCCAAGGAGGCTCGCTTCCCTCATGCTGTTCACTAGGCTTCCAGGCGGGGGCGCCCCGCGCCTCCTACAGGTCTTGGCTGAGGAGCTGCTTCCCTGAGCTGGGGCTGTGGACGGGAGCCCAGACACGCAGGGGCAGGCCCCAACCACCTGCACACGTCTCTGCTGGGGAGGAGAGCACTAGGGAAAAGACGTCTGTCAGGCGCCTTCTGGGCACTCACCGAGTCAGCCTCCGCGTGTGTGGGGCTGCAGACCACAGCCAGAGGCCCTGTGAGCCTTGTGCTCTCCGTGATGTGCTGAGTCTGGGCGGTCAAGCAACCGTAAGAATAGACTTTCAGTTGCCCTCACTTTGCCTCTACTAGAGCCCTCAAGCTGGATCGCTTGGCATTGTGCAACCCACCGGCAACTAAGCCCTACACAAGAACGCCTGGGGACTAGGTGCAAAGGCAAGGTAGGAGTGGAGCTGAGGCCAGGAAGGCGCCAGTAGCATTTCCCAGTCTCGCGCAGCCCGCTCCTTTCTGGACTGAAAGCCTAGCCGCGAGGCATGTTTGGGCAAGGCTCGCCCATGGCAGAGCAGCCTCACGCCAGCAACTCTGCCAGATCGGGCCTCTGAGCAGAGCTGGAGCTCTGCCGTACTGGAGGCGCACTCGGCTCCGCCAAAGCAGTGAATGCAGCCGCACACAGCAGGGCTGCCTTCTCTTCTCCCGAGGAGGCTCGCTTCCCGCATGCTGGAAACTAGGCTTCCAGGCGGGGCCCCCTGCGCCTCCCACAGGTCTTGGCTCAGGAGCTGCTTCCCTGAGCTGGGGCTGTGGACGGGAGCCCAGACACGCAGGGGCAGGCCCCAACCACCTGCACACGTCTCTGCTGGGGAGGAGAGCACTAGGGAATTGACGTCTGTCAGGCACCTTCTGGGCGCTCACCGAGTCAGCCTCCGCGTGTGTGGGGCTGCAGACCCCAGCCAGGGGCCCTGTGAGCCTTGTGCTCTCAGTGCTGTGCTGAGTCTGGGCGGTCAAGCAACCGTAAGAATAGACATTTAGTTGCCCCCACTTTGCCTCTAATAGAGCCCTCAAGCTGGAGCGCTTGGCAGTGTGCAACCCACCGGCAACTAAGCCATCCACAAGAACGCCTGGGGACTAGGTGCAAAGGCAAGGCAGGAGTGGAGCTGAGGCCAGGAAGGGGCCAGTAGCATCTCCCAGTCTCGCGCAGCCCGCTCCTTTCTGGACTGGAAGCCTAGCCGCGAGGCAAGTCTGGGCAAGGCTCGCCCAGGGCAGAGCAGCCTCACGCCAGCCCTCTGCCAGATCGGGCCTCTGAGCAGAGCTGGAGCTCTGCCGTACTGGAGGCGCACTCGGCTCCGCCCAAGCAGTGATTGCAGCCCCATGCATCTGGGCTGCCTCTTCTCCCAAGGAGGCTCGCTTCCCTCATGCTGTGCACTAGGCTTCCAGGCGGGGGCGCCCCGCGCCTCCTACAGGTCTTGGCTGAGGAGCTGCTTCCCTGAGCTGGGGCTGTGGACGGGAGCCCAGACACGCAGGGGCAGGCCCCAACCACCTGCACACGTCTCTGCTGGGGAGGAGAGCACTAGGGAAAAGACGTCTGTCAGGCGCCTTCTGGGCACTCACCGAGTCAGCCTCCGCGTGTGTGGGGCTGCAGACCACAGCCAGAGGCCCTGTGAGCCTTGTGCTCTCCGTGATGTGCTGAGTCTGGGCGGTCAAGCAACCGTAAGAATAGACTTTCAGTTGCCCTCACTTTGCCTCTACTAGAGCCCTCAAGCTGGATCGCTTGGCATTGTGCAACCCACCGGCAACTAAGCCCTACACAAGAACGCCTGGGGACTAGGTGCAAAGGCAAGGCAGGAGTGGAGCTGAGGCCAGGAAGGCGCCAGTAGCATCTCCCAGTCTCGCGCAGCCCGCTCCTTTCTGGACTGAAAGCCTAGCCGCGAGGCATGTTTGGGCAAGGCTCGCCCTTGGCAGAGCAGCCTCACGCCAGCAACTCTGCCAGATCGGGCCTCTGAGCAGAGCTGGAGCTCTGCCGTACTGGAGGCGCACTCGGCTCCGCCAAAGCAGTGAATGCAGCCGCACACAGCAGGGCTGCCTTCTCTTCTCCCGAGGAGGCTCGCTTCCCGCATGCTGGAAACTAGGCTTCCAGGCGGGGCCCCCTGCGCCTCCCACAGGTCTTGGCTCAGGAGCTGCTTCCCTGAGCTGGGGCTGTGGACGGGAGCCCAGACACGCAGGGGCAGGCCCCAACCACCTGCACACGTCTCTGCTGGGGAGGAGAGCACTAGGGAATTGACGTCTGTCAGGCACCTTCTGGGCGCTCACCGAGTCAGCCTCCGCGTGTGTGGGGCTGCAGACCCCAGCCAGGGGCCCTGTGAGCCTTGTGCTCTCCGTGCTGTGCTGAGTCTGGGCGGTCAAGCAACCGTAAGAATAGACTTTTAGTTGCCCCCACTTTGCCTCTAATAGAGCCCTCAAGCTGGAGCGCTTGGCAGTGTGCAACCCACCGGCAACTAAGCCCTCCACAAGAACGCCTGGGGACTAGGTGCAAAGGCAAGGCAGGAGTGGAGCTGAGGCCAGGAAGGGGCCAGTAGCATCTCCCAGTCTCGCGCAGCCCGCTCCTTTCTGGACTGGAAGCCTAGCCGCGAGGCAAGTCTGGGCAAGGCTCGCCCAGGGCAGAGCAGCCTCACGCCAGCCCTCTGCCAGATCGGGCCTCTGAGCAGAGCTGGAGCTCTGCCGTACTGGAGGCGCACTCGGCTCCGCCCAAGCAGTGATTGCAGCCCCACGCATCTGGGCTGCCTCTTCTCCCAAGGAGGCTCGCTTCCCTCATGCTGTTCACTAGGCTTCCAGGCGGGGGCGCCCCGCGCCTCCTACAGGTCTTGGCTGAGGAGCTGCTTCCCTGAGCTGGGGCTGTGGACGGGAGCCCAGACACGCAGGGGCAGGCCCCAACCACCTGCACACGTCTCTGCTGGGGAGGAGAGCACTAGGGAAAAGACGTCTGTCAGGCGCCTTCTGGGCACTCACCGAGTCAGCCTCCGCGTGTGTGGGGCTGCAGACCACAGCCAGAGGCCCTGTGAGCCTTGTGCTCTCCGTGATGTGCTGAGTCTGGGCGGTCAAGCAACCGTAAGAATAGACTTTCAGTTGCCCTCACTTTGCCTCTACTAGAGCCCTCAAGCTGGATCGCTTGGCATTGTGCAACCCACCGGCAACTAAGCCCTACACAAGAACGCCTGGGGACTAGGTGCAAAGGCAAGGTAGGAGTGGAGCTGAGGCCAGGAAGGCGCCAGTAGCATTTCCCAGTCTCGCGCAGCCCGCTCCTTTCTGGACTGAAAGCCTAGCCGCGAGGCATGTTTGGGCAAGGCTCGCCCATGGCAGAGCAGCCTCACGCCAGCAACTCTGCCAGATCGGGCCTCTGAGCAGAGCTGGAGCTCTGCCGTACTGGAGGCGCACTCGGCTCCGCCAAAGCAGTGAATGCAGCCGCACACAGCAGGGCTGCCTTCTCTTCTCCCGAGGAGGCTCGCTTCCCGCATGCTGGAAACTAGGCTTCCAGGCGGGGCCCCCTGCGCCTCCCACAGGTCTTGGCTCAGGAGCTGCTTCCCTGAGCTGGGGCTGTGGACGGGAGCCCAGACACGCAGGGGCAGGCCCCAACCACCTGCACACGTCTCTGCTGGGGAGGAGAGCACTAGGGAATTGACGTCTGTCAGGCACCTTCTGGGCGCTCACCGAGTCAGCCTCCGCGTGTGTGGGGCTGCAGACCCCAGCCAGGGGCCCTGTGAGCCTTGTGCTCTCCGTGCTGTGCTGAGTCTGGGCGGTCAAGCAACCGTAAGAATAGACTTTTAGTTGCCCCCACTTTGCCTCTAATAGAGCCCTCAAGCTGGAGCGCTTGGCAGTGTGCAACCCACCGGCAACTAAGCCATCCACAAGAACGCCTGGGGACTAGGTGCAAAGGCAAGGCAGGAGTGGAGCTGAGGCCAGGAAGGGGCCAGTAGCATCTCCCAGTCTCGCGCAGCCCGCTCCTTTCTGGACTGGAAGCCTAGCCGCGAGGCAAGTCTGGGCAAGACTCGCCCAGGGCAGAGCAGCCTCACGCCAGCCCTCTGCCAGATCGGGCCTCTGAGCAGAGCTGGAGCTCTGCCGTACTGGAGGCGCACTCGGCTCCGCCCAAGCAGTGATTGCAGCCCCACGCATCTGGGCTGCCTCTTCTCCCAAGGAGGCTCGCTTCCCTCATGCTGTGCACTAGGCTTCCAGGCGGGGGCGCCCCGCGCCTCCTACAGGTCTTGGCTGAGGAGCTGCTTCCCTGAGCTGGGGCTGTGGACGGGAGCCCAGACACGCAGGGGCAGGCCCCAACCACCTGCACACGTCTCTGCTGGGGAGGAGAGCACTAGGGAAAAGACGTCTGTCAGGCGCCTTCTGGGCACTCACCGAGTCAGCCTCCGCGTGTGTGGGGCTGCAGACCACAGCCAGAGGCCCTGTGAGCCTTGTGCTCTCCGTGATGTGCTGAGTCTGGGCGGTCAAGCAACCGTAAGAATAGACTTTCAGTTGCCCTCACTTTGCCTCTACTAGAGCCCTCAAGCTGGATCGCTTGGCATTGTGCAACCCACCGGCAACTAAGCCCTACACAAGAACGCCTGGGGACTAGGTGCAAAGGCAAGGCAGGAGTGGAGCTGAGGCCAGGAAGGCGCCAGTAGCATCTCCCAGTCTCGCGCAGCCCGCTCCTTTCTGGACTGAAAGCCTAGCCGCGAGGCATGTTTGGGCAAGGCTCGCCCTTGGCAGAGCAGCCTCACGCCAGCAACTCTGCCAGATCGGGCCTCTGAGCAGAGCTGGAGCTCTGCCGTACTGGAGGCGCACTCGGCTCCGCCAAAGCAGTGAATGCAGCCGCACACAGCAGGGCTGCCTTCTCTTCTCCCGAGGAGGCTCGCTTCCCGCATGCTGGAAACTAGGCTTCCAGGCGGGGCCCCCTGCGCCTCCCACAGGTCTTGGCTCAGGAGCTGCTTCCCTGAGCTGGGGCTGTGGACGGGAGCCCAGACACGCAGGGGCAGGCCCCAACCACCTGCACACGTCTCTGCTGGGGAGGAGAGCACTAGGGAATTGACGTCTGTCAGGCACCTTCTGGGCGCTCACCGAGTCAGCCTCCGCGTGTGTGGGGCTGCAGACCCCAGCCAGGGGCCCTGTGAGCCTTGTGCTCTCCGTGCTGTGCTGAGTCTGGGCGGTCAAGCAACCGTAAGAATAGACTTTTAGTTGCCCCCACTTTGCCTCTAATAGAGCCCTCAAGCTGGAGCGCTTGGCAGTGTGCAACCCACCGGCAACTAAGCCCTCCACAAGAACGCCTGGGGACTAGGTGCAAAGGCAAGGCAGGAGTGGAGCTGAGGCCAGGAAGGGGCCAGTAGCATCTCCCAGTCTCGCGCAGCCCGCTCCTTTCTGGACTGGAAGCCTAGCCGCGAGGCAAGTCTGGGCAAGGCTCGCCCAGGGCAGAGCAGCCTCACGACAGCAACTCTGCCAGATCGGGCCTCTGAGCAGAGCTGGAGCTCTGCCGTACTGGAGGCGCACTCGGCTCTTCCAAAGCAGTGAATGCAGCCGCACACAGCAGGGCTGCCTTCTCTTCTCCTGAGGAGGCTCGCTTCCCGCATGCTGTAAACTAGACTTCCAGTCGGGGCCCCCTGCGCCTCCCACAGGTCTTGGCTCAGGAGCTGCTTCCCTGAGCTGGGGCTGTGGACGGGAGCCCAGACACGCAGGGGCAGGCCCCAACCACCTGCACACGTCTCTGCTGGGGAGGAGAGCACTAGGGAATTGACGTCTGTCAGGCACCTTCTGGGCGCTCACCGAGTCAGCCTCCGCGTGTGTGGGGCTGCAGACCCCAGCCAGGGGCCCTGTGAGCCTTGTGCTCTCCGTGCTGTGCTGAGTCTGGGCGGTCAAGCAACCGTAAGAATAGACTTTTAGTTGCTCCCACTTTGCCTCTAATAGAGCCCTCAAGCTGGAGCGCTTGGCAGTGTGCAACCCACCGGCAACTAAGCCCTCCACAAGAACGCCTGGGGACTAGGTGCAAAGGCAAGGCAGGAGTGGAGCTGAGGCCAGGAAGGGGCCAGTAGCATCTCCCAGTCTTGCGCAGCCCGCTCCGTTCTGGACTGGAAGCCTAGCCGCGAGGCAAGTCTGGGCAAGGCTCGCCCAGGGCAGAGCAGCCTCACGCCAGCCCTCTGCCAGATCGGGCCTCTGAGCAGAGCTGGAGCTCTGCCGTACTGGAGGCGCACTCGGCTCCGCCCAAGCAGTGATTGCAGCCCCACGCATCTGGGCTGCCTCTTCTCCCAAGGAGGCTCGCTTCCCTCATGCTGTGCACGAGGCTTCCAGGCGGGGGCGCCCCGCGCCTCCTACAGGTCTTGGCTGAGGAGCTGCTTCCCTGAGCTGGGGCTGTGGACGGGAGCCCAGACACGCAGGGGCAGGCCCCAACCACCTGCACACGTCTCTGCTGGGGAGGAGTGCACTAGGGAAAAGACGTCTGTCAGGCGCCTTCTGGGCACTCACCGAGTCAGCCTCAGCGTGTGTGGGGCTGCAGACCACAGCCAGAGGCCCTGTGAGCCTTGTGCTCTCCGTGATGTGCTGAGTCTGGGCGGTCAAGCAACCGTAAGAATAGACTTTCAGTTGCCCTCACTTTGCCTCTACTAGAGCCCTCAAGCTGGATCGCTTGGCATTGTGCAACCCACCGGCAACTAAGCCCTACACAAGAACGCCTGGGGACTAGGTGCAAAGGCAAGGCAGGAGTGGAGCTGAGGCCAGGAAGGCGCCAGTAGCATCTCCCAGTCTCGCGCAGCCCTCTCCTTTCTGGACTGGAAGCCTAGCCGCGAGGCAAGTTTGGGCAAGGCTCGCCCATGGCAGAGCAGCCTCACGCCAGCAACTCTGCCAGATCGGGCCTCTGAGCAGAGCTGGAGCTCTGCCGTACTGGAGGCGCACTCGGCTCTGCCAAAGCAGTGAATGCAGCCGCACACAGCAAGGCTGCCTTCTCTTCTCCTGAGGAGGCTCGCTTCCCGCATGCTGTAAACTAGGCTTCCAGGCGGGGCCCCCTGCGCCTCCCACAGGTCTTGGCTCAGGAGCTGCTTCCCTGAGCTGGGGCTGTGGACGGGAGCCCAGACACGCAGGGGCAGGCCCCAACCACCTGCACACGTCTCTGCTGGGGAGGAGAGCACTAGGGAATTGACGTCTGTCAGGCACCTTCTGGGCGCTCACCGAGTCAGCCTCCGCGTGTGTGGGGCTGCAGACCCCAGCCAGGGGCCCTGTGAGCCTTGTGCTCTCCGTGCTGTGCTGAGTCTGGGCGGTCAAGCAACCGTAAGAATAGACTTTTAGTTGCTCCCACTTTGCCTCTAATAGAGCCCTCAAGCTGGAGCGCTTGGCAGTGTGCAACCCACCGGCAACTAAGCCCTCCACAAGAACGCCTGGGGACTAGGTGCAAAGGCAAGGCAGGAGTGGAGCTGAGGCCAGGAAGGCGCCAGTAGCATCTCCCAGTCTCGCGCAGCCCGCTCCGTTCTGGACTGGAAGCCTAGCCGCGAGGCAAGTCTGGGCAAGGCTCGCCCAGGGCAGAGCAGCCTCACGCCAGCCCTCTGCCAGATCGGGCCTCTGAGCAGAGCTGGAGCTCTGCCGTACTGGAGGCGCACTCGGCTCCGCCCAAGCAGTGATCGCATCCCCACGCATCTGGGCTGCCTCTTCTCCCAAGGAGGCTCGCTTCCCCCATGCTGTGCACTAGGCTTCCAGGCGGGGGCGCCCCGCGCCTCCTACAGGTCTTGGCTGAGGAGCTGCTTCCCTGAGCTGGGGCTGTGGACGGGAGCCCAGACACGCAGGGGCAGGCCCCAACCACCTGCACACGTCTCTGCTGGGGAGGAGAGCACTAGGGAAAAGACGTCTGTCAGGCGCCTTCTGGGCACTCACCGAGTCAGCCTCCGCGTGTGTGGGGCTGCAGACCACAGCCAGAGGCCCTGTGAGCCTTGTGCTCTCCGTGATGTGCTGAGTCTGGGCGGTCAAGCAACCGTAAGAATAGACTTTCAGTTGCCCTCAGTTTGCCTCTACTAGAGCCCTCAAGCTGGATCGCTTGGCATTGTGCAACCCACCGGTAACTAAGCCCTACACAAGAACGCCTGGGGACTAGGTGCAAAGGCAAGGCAGGAGTGGAGCTGAGGCCAGGAAGGCGCCAGTAGCATCTCCCAGTCTCGCGCAGCCCGCTCCTTTCTGGACTGAAAGCCTAGCCGCGAGGCATGTTTGGGCAAGGCTCGCCCATGGCAGAGCAGCCTCACGCCAGCAACTCTGCCAGATCGGGCCTCTGAGCAGAGCTGGAGCTCTGCCGTACTGGAGGCGCACTCGGCTCCGCCAAAGCAGTGAATGCAGCCGCACACAGCAGGGCTGCCTTCTCTTCTCCCGAGGAGGCTCGCTTCCCGCATGCTGGAAACTAGGCTTCCAGGCGGGGCCCCCTGCGCCTCCCACAGGTCTTGGCTCAGGAGCTGCTTCCCTGAGCTGGGGCTGTGGACGGGAGCCCAGACACGCAGGGGCAGGCCCCAACCACCTGCACACGTCTCTGCTGGGGAGGAGAGCACTAGGGAATTGACGTCTGTCAGGCACCTTCTGGGCGCTCACCGAATCAGCCTCCGCGTGTGTGGGGCTGCAGACCCCAGCCAGGGGCCCTGTGAGCCTTGTGCTCTCCGTGCTGTGCTGAGTCTGGGCGGTCAAGCAACCGTAAGAATAGACTTTTAGTTGCCCCCACTTTGCCTCTAATAGAGCCCTCAAGCTGGAGCGCTTGGCAGTGTGCAACCCACCGGCAACTAAGCCCTCCACAAGAACGCCTGGGGACTAGGTGCAAAGGCAAGGCAGGAGTGGAGCTGAGGCCAGGAAGGGGCCAGTAGCATCTCCCAGTCTCGCGCAGCCCGCTCCTTTCTGGACTGGAAGCCTAGCCGCGAGGCAAGTCTGGGCAAGGCTCGCCCAGGGCAGAGCAGCCTCACGACAGCAACTCTGCCAGATCGGGCCTCTGAGCAGACCTGGAGCTCTGCCGTACTGGAGGCGCACTCGGCTCTGCCAAAGCAGTGAATGCAGCCGCACACAGCAGGGCTGCCTTCTCTTCTCCTGAGGAGGCTCGCTTCCCGCATGCTGTAAACTAGGCTTCCAGGCGGGGCCCCCTGCGCCTCCCACAGGTCTTGGCTCAGGAGCTGCTTCCCTGAGCTGGGGCTGTGGACGGGAGCCCAGACACGCAGGGGCAGGCCCCAACCACCTGCACACGTCTCTGCTGGGGAGGAGAGCACTAGGGAATTGACGTCTGTCAGGCACCTTCTGGGCGCTCACCGAGTCAGCCTCCGCGTGTGTGGGGCTGCAGACCCCAGCCAGGGGCCCTGTGAGCCTTGTGCTCTCCGTGCTGTGCTGAGTCTGGGCGGTCAAGCAACCGTAAGAATAGACTTTTAGTTGCTCCCACTTTGCCTCTAATAGAGCCCTCAAGCTGGAGCGCTTGGCAGTGTGCAACCCACCGGCAACTAAGCCCTCCACAAGAACGCCTGGGGACTAGGTGCAAAGGCAAGGCAGGAGTGGAGCTGAGGCCAGGAAGGGGCCAGTAGCATCTCCTGTCTTGCGCAGCCCGCTCCGTTCTGGACTGGAAGCCTAGCCGCGAGGCAAGTCTGGGCAAGGCTCGCCCAGGGCAGAGCAGCCTCACGCCAGCCCTCTGCCAGATCGGGCCTCTGAGCAGAGCTGGAGCTCTGCCGTACTGGAGGCGCACTCGCCTCCGCCCAAGCAGTGATTGCAGCCCCACGCATCTGGGCTGCCTCTTCTCCCAAGGAGGCTCGCTTCCCTCATGCTGTGCACGAGGCTTCCAGGCGGGGGCGCCCCGCGCCTCCTACAGGTCTTGGCTGAGGAGCTGCTTCCCTGAGCTGGGGCTGTGGACGGGAGCCCAGACACGCAGGGGCAGGCCCCAACCACCTGCACACGTCTCTGCTGGGGAGGAGAGCACTAGGGAAAAGACGTCTGTCAGGCGCCTTCTGGGCACTCACCGAGTCAGCCTCCGCGTGTGTGGGGCTGCAGACCACAGCCAGAGGCCCTGTGAGCCTTGTGCTCTCCGTGATGTGCTGAGTCTGGGCGGTCAAGCAACCGTAAGAATAGACTTTCAGTTGCCCTCACTTTGCCTCTACTAGAGCCCTCAAGCTGGATCGCTTGGCATTGTGCAACCCACCGGCAACTAAGCCCTACACAAGAACGCCTGGGGACTAGGTGCAAAGGCAAGGCAGGAGTGGAGCTGAGGCCAGGAAGGCGCCAGTAACATCTCCCAGTCTCGCGCAGCCCGCTCCTTTCTGGACTGGAAGCCTAGCCGCGAGGCAAGTCTGGGCAAGGCTCGCCCAGGGCAGAGCAGCCTCACGCCAGCAACTCTGCCAGATCGGGCCTCTGAGCAGAGCTGGAGCTCTGCCGTACTGGAGGCGCACTCGGCTCCGCCAAAGCAGTGAATGCAGCCGCACACAGCACGGCTGCCTTCTCTTCTCCCGAGGAGGCTCGCTACCCGCATGCTGGAAACTAGGCTTCCAGGCGGGGCCCCCTGCGCCTCCCACAGGTCTTGGCTCAGGAGCTGCTTCCCTGAGCTGGGGCTGTGGACGGGAGCCCAGACACGCAGGGGCAGGCCCCAACCACCTGCACACGTCTCTGCTGGGGAGGAGAGCACTAGGGAAAAGACGTCTGTCAGGCACCTTCTGGGCGCTCACCGAGTCAGCCTCCGCGTGTGTGGGGCTGCAGACCACAGCCAGAGGCCCTGTGAGCCTTGTGCTCTCCGTGATGTGCTGAGTCTGGGCGGTCAAGCAACCGTAAGAATAGACTTTCAGTTGCCCTCAGTTTGCCTCTACTAGAGCCCTCAAGCTGGATCGCTTGGCATTGTGCAACCCACCGGCAACTAAGCCCTACACAAGAACGCCTGGGGACTAGGTGCAAAGGCAAGGCAGGAGTGGAGCTGAGGCCAGGAAGGCGCCAGTAGCATCTCCCAGTCTCGCGCAGCCCGCTCCTTTCTGGACTGAAAGCCTAGCCGCGAGGCATGTTTGGGCAAGGCTCGCCCATGGCAGAGCAGCCTCACGCCAGCAACTCTGCCAGATCGGGCCTCTGAGCAGAGCTGGAGCTCTGCCGTACTGGAGGCGCACTCGGCTCCGCCAAAGCAGTGAATGCAGCCGCACACAGCAGGGCTGCCTTCTCTTCTCCCGAGGAGGCTCGCTTCCCGCATGCTGGAAACTAGGCTTCCAGGCGGGGCCCCCTGCGCCTCCCACAGGTCTTGGCTCAGGAGCTGCTTCCCTGAGCTGGGGCTGTGGACGGGAGCCCAGACACGCAGGGGCAGGCCCCAACCACCTGCACACGTCTCTGCTGGGGAGGAGAGCACTAGGGAATTGACGTCTGTCAGGCACCTTCTGGGCGCTCACCGAGTCAGCCTCCGCGTGTGTGGGGCTGCAGACCCCAGCCAGGGGCCCTGTGAGCCTTGTGCTCTCCGTGCTGTGCTGAGTCTGGGCGGTCAAGCAACCGTAAGAATAGACTTTTAGTTGCCCCCACTTTGCCTCTAATAGAGCCCTCAAGCTGGAGCGCTTGGCAGTGTGCAACCCACCGGCAACTAAGCCCTCCACAAGAACGCCTGGGGACTAGGTGCAAAGGCAAGGCAGGAGTGGAGCTGAGGCCAGGAAGGGGCCAGTAGCATCTCCCAGTCTCGCGCAGCCCGCTCCTTTCTGGACTGGAAGCCTAGCCGCGAGGCAAGTCTGGGCAAGGCTCGCCCAGGGCAGAGCAGCCTCACGCCAGCCCTCTTCCAGATCGGGCCTCTGAGCAGAGCTGGAGCTCTGCCGTACTGGAGGCGCACTCGGCTCCGCCCAAGCAGTGATTGCAGCCCCACGCATCTGGCCTGCCTCTTCTCCCAAGGAGGCTCGCTTCCCGCATGCTGTAAACTAGGCTTCCAGGCGGGGCCACCTGCGCCTCCTACAGGTCTTGGCTCAGGAGCTGCTTCCCTGAGCTGGGGCTGTGGTAGGGAGCCCAGACACGCAGGGGCAGGCCCCAACCACCTGCACACGTCTCTGCTGGGGAGGAGAGCACTAGGGAAAAGACGTCTGTCAGGCGCCTTCTGGGCACTCACCGAGTCAGCCTCCGCGTGTGTGGGGCTGCAGACCACAGCCAGAGGCCCTGTGAGCCTTGTGCTCTCCGTGATGTGCTGAGTCTGGGCGGTCAAGCAACCGTAAGAATAGACTTTCAGTTGCCCTCACTTTGCCTCTACTAGAGCCCTCAAGCTGGATCGCTTGGCATTGTGCAACCCACCGGCAACTAAGCCCTACACAAGAACGCCTGGGGACTAGGTGCAAAGGCAAGGTAGGAGTGGAGCTGAGGCCAGGAAGGCGCCAGTAGCATTTCCCAGTCTCGCGCAGCCCGCTCCTTTCTGGACTGAAAGCCTAGCCGCGAGGCATGTTTGGGCAAGGCTCGCCCATGGCAGAGCAGCCTCACGCCAGCAACTCTGCCAGATCGGGCCTCTGAGCAGAGCTGGAGCTCTGCCGTACTGGAGGCGCACTCGGCTCCGCCAAAGCAGTGAATGCAGCCGCACACAGCAGGGCTGCCTTCTCTTCTCCCGAGGAGGCTCGCTTCCCGCATGCTGGAAACTAGGCTTCCAGGCGGGGCCCCCTGCGCCTCCCACAGGTCTTGGCTCAGGAGCTGCTTCCCTGAGCTGGGGCTGTGGACGGGAGCCCAGACACGCAGGGGCAGGCCCCAACCACCTGCACACGTCTCTGCTGGGGAGGAGAGCACTAGGGAATTGACGTCTGTCAGGCACCTTCTGGGCGCTCACCGAGTCAGCCTCCGCGTGTGTGGGGCTGCAGACCCCAGCCAGGGGCCCTGTGAGCCTTGTGCTCTCCGTGCTGTGCTGAGTCTGGGCGGTCAAGCAACCGTAAGAATAGACTTTTAGTTGCCCCCACTTTGCCTCTAATAGAGCCCTCAAGCTGGAGCGCTTGGCAGTGTGCAACCCACCGGCAACTAAGCCATCCACAAGAACGCCTGGGGACTAGGTGCAAAGGCAAGGCAGGAGTGGAGCTGAGGCCAGGAAGGGGCCAGTAGCATCTCCCAGTCTCGCGCAGCCCGCTCCTTTCTGGACTGGAAGCCTAGCCGCGAGGCAAGTCTGGGCAAGACTCGCCCAGGGCAGAGCAGCCTCACGCCAGCCCTCTGCCAGATCGGGCCTCTGAGCAGAGCTGGAGCTCTGCCGTACTGGAGGCGCACTCGGCTCCGCCCAAGCAGTGATTGCAGCCCCACGCATCTGGGCTGCCTCTTCTCCCAAGGAGGCTCGCTTCCCTCATGCTGTGCACTAGGCTTCCAGGCGGGGGCGCCCCGCGCCTCCTACAGGTCTTGGCTGAGGAGCTGCTTCCCTGAGCTGGGGCTGTGGACGGGAGCCCAGACACGCAGGGGCAGGCCCCAACCACCTGCACACGTCTCTGCTGGGGAGGAGAGCACTAGGGAAAAGACGTCTGTCAGGCGCCTTCTGGGCACTCACCGAGTCAGCCTCCGCGTGTGTGGGGCTGCAGACCACAGCCAGAGGCCCTGTGAGCCTTGTGCTCTCCGTGATGTGCTGAGTCTGGGCGGTCAAGCAACCGTAAGAATAGACTTTCAGTTGCCCTCACTTTGCCTCTACTAGAGCCCTCAAGCTGGATCGCTTGGCATTGTGCAACCCACCGGCAACTAAGCCCTACACAAGAACGCCTGGGGACTAGGTGCAAAGGCAAGGCAGGAGTGGAGCTGAGGCCAGGAAGGCGCCAGTAGCATCTCCCAGTCTCGCGCAGCCCGCTCCTTTCTGGACTGAAAGCCTAGCCGCGAGGCATGTTTGGGCAAGGCTCGCCCTTGGCAGAGCAGCCTCACGCCAGCAACTCTGCCAGATCGGGCCTCTGAGCAGAGCTGGAGCTCTGCCGTACTGGAGGCGCACTCGGCTCCGCCAAAGCAGTGAATGCAGCCGCACACAGCAGGGCTGCCTTCTCTTCTCCCGAGGAGGCTCGCTTCCCGCATGCTGGAAACTAGGCTTCCAGGCGGGGCCCCCTGCGCCTCCCACAGGTCTTGGCTCAGGAGCTGCTTCCCTGAGCTGGGGCTGTGGACGGGAGCCCAGACACGCAGGGGCAGGCCCCAACCACCTGCACACGTCTCTGCTGGGGAGGAGAGCACTAGGGAATTGACGTCTGTCAGGCACCTTCTGGGCGCTCACCGAGTCAGCCTCCGCGTGTGTGGGGCTGCAGACCCCAGCCAGGGGCCCTGTGAGCCTTGTGCTCTCCGTGCTGTGCTGAGTCTGGGCGGTCAAGCAACCGTAAGAATAGACTTTTAGTTGCCCCCACTTTGCCTCTAATAGAGCCCTCAAGCTGGAGCGCTTGGCAGTGTGCAACCCACCGGCAACTAAGCCCTCCACAAGAACGCCTGGGGACTAGGTGCAAAGGCAAGGCAGGAGTGGAGCTGAGGCCAGGAAGGGGCCAGTAGCATCTCCCAGTCTCGCGCAGCCCGCTCCTTTCTGGACTGGAAGCCTAGCCGCGAGGCAAGTCTGGGCAAGGCTCGCCCAGGGCAGAGCAGCCTCACGACAGCAACTCTGCCAGATCGGGCCTCTGAGCAGAGCTGGAGCTCTGCCGTACTGGAGGCGCACTCGGCTCTTCCAAAGCAGTGAATGCAGCCGCACACAGCAGGGCTGCCTTCTCTTCTCCTGAGGAGGCTCGCTTCCCGCATGCTGTAAACTAGGCTTCCAGGCGGGGCCCCCTGCGCCTCCCACAGGTCTTGGCTCAGGAGCTGCTTCCCTGAGCTGGGGCTGTGGACGGGAGCCCAGACACGCAGGGGCAGGCCCCAACCACCTGCACACGTCTCTGCTGGGGAGGAGAGCACTAGGGAATTGACGTCTGTCAGGCACCTTCTGGGCGCTCACCGAGTCAGCCTCCGCGTGTGTGGGGCTGCAGACCCCAGCCAGGGGCCCTGTGAGCCTTGTGCTCTCCGTGCTGTGCTGAGTCTGGGCGGTCAAGCAACCGTAAGAATAGACTTTTAGTTGCTCCCACTTTGCCTCTAATAGAGCCCTCAAGCTGGAGCGCTTGGCAGTGTGCAACCCACCGGCAACTAAGCCCTCCACAAGAACGCCTGGGGACTAGGTGCAAAGGCAAGGCAGGAGTGGAGCTGAGGCCAGGAAGGGGCCAGTAGCATCTCCCAGTCTTGCGCAGCCCGCTCCGTTCTGGACTGGAAGCCTAGCCGCGAGGCAAGTCTGGGCAAGGCTCGCCCAGGGCAGAGCAGCCTCACGCCAGCCCTCTGCCAGATCGGGCCTCTGAGCAGAGCTGGAGCTCTGCCGTACTGGAGGCGCACTCGGCTCCGCCCAAGCAGTGATTGCAGCCCCACGCATCTGGGCTGCCTCTTCTCCCAAGGAGGCTCGCTTCCCTCATGCTGTGCACGAGGCTTCCAGGCGGGGGCGCCCCGCGCCTCCTACAGGTCTTGGCTGAGGAGCTGCTTCCCTGAGCTGGGGCTGTGGACGGGAGCCCAGACACGCAGGGGCAGGCCCCAACCACCTGCACACGTCTCTGCTGGGGAGGAGTGCACTAGGGAAAAGACGTCTGTCAGGCGCCTTCTGGGCACTCACCGAGTCAGCCTCAGCGTGTGTGGGGCTGCAGACCACAGCCAGAGGCCCTGTGAGCCTTGTGCTCTCCGTGATGTGCTGAGTCTGGGCGGTCAAGCAACCGTAAGAATAGACTTTCAGTTGCCCTCACTTTGCCTCTACTAGAGCCCTCAAGCTGGATCGCTTGGCATTGTGCAACCCACCGGCAACTAAGCCCTACACAAGAACGCCTGGGGACTAGGTGCAAAGGCAAGGCAGGAGTGGAGCTGAGGCCAGGAAGGCGCCAGTAGCATCTCCCAGTCTCGCGCAGCCCTCTCCTTTCTGGACTGGAAGCCTAGCCGCGAGGCAAGTTTGGGCAAGGCTCGCCCATGGCAGAGCAGCCTCACGCCAGCAACTCTGCCAGATCGGGCCTCTGAGCAGAGCTGGAGCTCTGCCGTACTGGAGGCGCACTCGGCTCTGCCAAAGCAGTGAATGCAGCCGCACACAGCAAGGCTGCCTTCTCTTCTCCTGAGGAGGCTCGCTTCCCGCATGCTGTAAACTAGGCTTCCAGGCGGGGCCCCCTGCGCCTCCCACAGGTCTTGGCTCAGGAGCTGCTTCCCTGAGCTGGGGCTGTGGACGGGAGCCCAGACACGCAGGGGCAGGCCCCAACCACCTGCACACGTCTCTGCTGGGGAGGAGAGCACTAGGGAATTGACGTCTGTCAGGCACCTTCTGGGCGCTCACCGAGTCAGCCTCCGCGTGTGTGGGGCTGCAGACCCCAGCCAGGGGCCCTGTGAGCCTTGTGCTCTCCGTGCTGTGCTGAGTCTGGGCGGTCAAGCAACCGTAAGAATAGACTTTTAGTTGCTCCCACTTTGCCTCTAATAGAGCCCTCAAGCTGGAGCGCTTGGCAGTGTGCAACCCACCGGCAACTAAGCCCTCCACAAGAACGCCTGGGGACTAGGTGCAAAGGCAAGGCAGGAGTGGAGCTGAGGCCAGGAAGGCGCCAGTAGCATCTCCCAGTCTCGCGCAGCCCGCTCCTTTCTGGACTGGAAGCCTAGCCGCGAGGCAAGTCTGGGCAAGGCTCGCCCAGGGCAGAGCAGCCTCACGCCAGCCCTCTGCCAGATCGGGCCTCTGAGCAGAGCTGGAGCTCTGCCGTACTGGAGGCGCACTCGGCTCCGCCCAAGCAGTGATCGCATCCCCACGCATCTGGGCTGCCTCTTCTCCCAAGGAGGCTCGCTTCCCCCATGCTGTGCACTAGGCTTCCAGGCGGGGGCGCCCCGCGCCTCCTACAGGTCTTGGCTGAGGAGCTGCTTCCCTGAGCTGGGGCTGTGGACGGGAGCCCAGACACGCAGGGGCAGGCCCCAACCACCTGCACACGTCTCTGCTGGGGAGGAGAGCACTAGGGAAAAGACGTCTGTCAGGCGCCTTCTGGGCACTCACCGAGTCAGCCTCCGCGTGTGTGGGGCTGCAGACCACAGCCAGAGGCCCTGTGAGCCTTGTGCTCTCCGTGATGTGCTGAGTCTGGGCGGTCAAGCAACCGTAAGAATAGACTTTCAGTTGCCCTCAGTTTGCCTCTACTAGAGCCCTCAAGCTGGATCGCTTGGCATTGTGCAACCCACCGGTAACTAAGCCCTACACAAGAACGCCTGGGGACTAGGTGCAAAGGCAAGGCAGGAGTGGAGCTGAGGCCAGGAAGGCGCCAGTAGCATCTCCCAGTCTCGCGCAGCCCGCTCCTTTCTGGACTGAAAGCCTAGCCGCGAGGCATGTTTGGGCAAGGCTCGCCCATGGCAGAGCAGCCTCACGCCAGCAACTCTGCCAGATCGGGCCTCTGAGCAGAGCTGGAGCTCTGCCGTACTGGAGGCGCACTCGGCTCCGCCAAAGCAGTGAATGCAGCCGCACACAGCAGGGCTGCCTTCTCTTCTCCCGAGGAGGCTCGCTTCCCGCATGCTGGAAACTAGGCTTCCAGGCGGGGCCCCCTGCGCCTCCCACAGGTCTTGGCTCAGGAGCTGCTTCCCTGAGCTGGGGCTGTGGACGGGAGCCCAGACACGCAGGGGCAGGCCCCAACCACCTGCACACGTCTCTGCTGGGGAGGAGAGCACTAGGGAATTGACGTCTGTCAGGCACCTTCTGGGCGCTCACCGAATCAGCCTCCGCGTGTGTGGGGCTGCAGACCCCAGCCAGGGGCCCTGTGAGCCTTGTGCTCTCCGTGCTGTGCTGAGTCTGGGCGGTCAAGCAACCGTAAGAATAGACTTTTAGTTGCCCCCACTTTGCCTCTAATAGAGCCCTCAAGCTGGAGCGCTTGGCAGTGTGCAACCCACCGGCAACTAAGCCCTCCACAAGAACGCCTGGGGACTAGGTGCAAAGGCAAGGCAGGAGTGGAGCTGAGGCCAGGAAGGGGCCAGTAGCATCTCCCAGTCTCGCGCAGCCCGCTCCTTTCTGGACTGGAAGCCTAGCCGCGAGGCAAGTCTGGGCAAGGCTCGCCCAGGGCAGAGCAGCCTCACGACAGCAACTCTGCCAGATCGGGCCTCTGAGCAGACCTGGAGCTCTGCCGTACTGGAGGCGCACTCGGCTCTGCCAAAGCAGTGAATGCAGCCGCACACAGCAGGGCTGCCTTCTCTTCTCCTGAGGAGGCTCGCTTCCCGCATGCTGTAAACTAGGCTTCCAGGCGGGGCCCCCTGCGCCTCCCACAGGTCTTGGCTCAGGAGCTGCTTCCCTGAGCTGGGGCTGTGGACGGGAGCCCAGACACGCAGGGGCAGGCCCCAACCACCTGCACACGTCTCTGCTGGGGAGGAGAGCACTAGGGAATTGACGTCTGTCAGGCACCTTCTGGGCGCTCACCGAGTCAGCCTCCGCGTGTGTGGGGCTGCAGACCCCAGCCAGGGGCCCTGTGAGCCTTGTGCTCTCCGTGCTGTGCTGAGTCTGGGCGGTCAAGCAACCGTAAGAATAGACTTTTAGTTGCTCCCACTTTGCCTCTAATAGAGCCCTCAAGCTGGAGCGCTTGGCAGTGTGCAACCCACCGGCAACTAAGCCCTCCACAAGGACGCCTGGGGACTAGGTGCAAAGGCAAGGCAGGAGTGGAGCTGAGGCCAGGAAGGGGCCAGTAGCATCTCCTGTCTTGCGCAGCCCGCTCCGTTCTGGACTGGAAGCCTAGCCGCGAGGCAAGTCTGGGCAAGGCTCGCCCAGGGCAGAGCAGCCTCACGCCAGCCCTCTGCCAGATCGGGCCTCTGAGCAGAGCTGGAGCTCTGCCGTACTGGAGGCGCACTCGCCTCCGCCCAAGCAGTGATTGCAGCCCCACGCATCTGGGCTGCCTCTTCTCCCAAGGAGGCTCGCTTCCCTCATGCTGTGCACGAGGCTTCCAGGCGGGGGCGCCCCGCGCCTCCTACAGGTCTTGGCTGAGGAGCTGCTTCCCTGAGCTGGGGCTGTGGACGGGAGCCCAGACACGCAGGGGCAGGCCCCAACCACCTGCACACGTCTCTGCTGGGGAGGAGAGCACTAGGGAAAAGACGTCTGTCAGGCGCCTTCTGGGCACTCACCGAGTCAGCCTCCGCGTGTGTGGGGCTGCAGACCACAGCCAGAGGCCCTGTGAGCCTTGTGCTCTCCGTGATGTGCTGAGTCTGGGCGGTCAAGCAACCGTAAGAATAGACTTTCAGTTGCCCTCAGTTTGCCTCTACTAGAGCCCTCAAGCTGGATCGCTTGGCATTGTGCAACCCACCGGTAACTAAGCCCTACACAAGAACGCCTGGGGACTAGGTGCAAAGGCAAGGCAGGAGTGGAGCTGAGGCCAGGAAGGCGCCAGTAGCATCTCCCAGTCTCGCGCAGCCCGCTCCTTTCTGGACTGAAAGCCTAGCCGCGAGGCATGTTTGGGCAAGGCTCGCCCATGGCAGAGCAGCCTCACGCCAGCAACTCTGCCAGATCGGGCCTCTGAGCAGAGCTGGAGCTCTGCCGTACTGGAGGCGCACTCGGCTCCGCCAAAGCAGTGAATGCAGCCGCACACAGCAGGGCTGCCTTCTCTTCTCCCGAGGAGGCTCGCTTCCCGCATGCTGGAAACTAGGCTTCCAGGCGGGGCCCCCTGCGCCTCCCACAGGTCTTGGCTCAGGAGCTGCTTCCCTGAGCTGGGGCTGTGGACGGGAGCCCAGACACGCAGGGGCAGGCCCCAACCACCTGCACACGTCTCTGCTGGGGAGGAGAGCACTAGGGAATTGACGTCTGTCAGGCACCTTCTGGGCGCTCACCGAATCAGCCTCCGCGTGTGTGGGGCTGCAGACCCCAGCCAGGGGCCCTGTGAGCCTTGTGCTCTCCGTGCTGTGCTGAGTCTGGGCGGTCAAGCAACCGTAAGAATAGACTTTTAGTTGCCCCCACTTTGCCTCTAATAGAGCCCTCAAGCTGGAGCGCTTGGCAGTGTGCAACCCACCGGCAACTAAGCCCTCCACAAGAACGCCTGGGGACTAGGTGCAAAGGCAAGGCAGGAGTGGAGCTGAGGCCAGGAAGGGGCCAGTAGCATCTCCCAGTCTCGCGCAGCCCGCTCCTTTCTGGACTGGAAGCCTAGCCGCGAGGCAAGTCTGGGCAAGGCTCGCCCAGGGCAGAGCAGCCTCACGACAGCAACTCTGCCAGATCGGGCCTCTGAGCAGACCTGGAGCTCTGCCGTACTGGAGGCGCACTCGGCTCTGCCAAAGCAGTGAATGCAGCCGCACACAGCAGGGCTGCCTTCTCTTCTCCTGAGGAGGCTCGCTTCCCGCATGCTGTAAACTAGGCTTCCAGGCGGGGCCCCCTGCGCCTCCCACAGGTCTTGGCTCAGGAGCTGCTTCCCTGAGCTGGGGCTGTGGACGGGAGCCCAGACACGCAGGGGCAGGCCCCAACCACCTGCACACGTCTCTGCTGGGGAGGAGAGCACTAGGGAATTGACGTCTGTCAGGCACCTTCTGGGCGCTCACCGAGTCAGCCTCCGCGTGTGTGGGGCTGCAGACCCCAGCCAGGGGCCCTGTGAGCCTTGTGCTCTCCGTGCTGTGCTGAGTCTGGGCGGTCAAGCAACCGTAAGAATAGACTTTTAGTTGCTCCCACTTTGCCTCTAATAGAGCCCTCAAGCTGGAGCGCTTGGCAGTGTGCAACCCACCGGCAACTAAGCCCTCCACAAGAACGCCTGGGGACTAGGTGCAAAGGCAAGGCAGGAGTGGAGCTGAGGCCAGGAAGGGGCCAGTAGCATCTCCTGTCTTGCGCAGCCCGCTCCGTTCTGGACTGGAAGCCTAGCCGCGAGGCAAGTCTGGGCAAGGCTCGCCCAGGGCAGAGCAGCCTCACGCCAGCCCTCTGCCAGATCGGGCCTCTGAGCAGAGCTGGAGCTCTGCCGTACTGGAGGCGCACTCGCCTCCGCCCAAGCAGTGATTGCAGCCCCACGCATCTGGGCTGCCTCTTCTCCCAAGGAGGCTCGCTTCCCTCATGCTGTGCACGAGGCTTCCAGGCGGGGGCGCCCCGCGCCTCCTACAGGTCTTGGCTGAGGAGCTGCTTCCCTGAGCTGGGGCTGTGGACGGGAGCCCAGACACGCAGGGGCAGGCCCCAACCACCTGCACACGTCTCTGCTGGGGAGGAGAGCACTAGGGAAAAGACGTCTGTCAGGCGCCTTCTGGGCACTCACCGAGTCAGCCTCCGCGTGTGTGGGGCTGCAGACCACAGCCAGAGGCCCTGTGAGCCTTGTGCTCTCCGTGATGTGCTGAGTCTGGGCGGTCAAGCAACCGTAAGAATAGACTTTCAGTTGCCCTCACTTTGCCTCTACTAGAGCCCTCAAGCTGGATCGCTTGGCATTGTGCAACCCACCGGCAACTAAGCCCTACACAAGAACGCCTGGGGACTAGGTGCAAAGGCAAGGCAGGAGTGGAGCTGAGGCCAGGAAGGCGCCAGTAACATCTCCCAGTCTCGCGCAGCCCGCTCCTTTCTGGACTGGAAGCCTAGCCGCGAGGCAAGTCTGGGCAAGGCTCGCCCAGGGCAGAGCAGCCTCACGCCAGCAACTCTGCCAGATCGGGCCTCTGAGCAGAGCTGGAGCTCTGCCGTACTGGAGGCGCACTCGGCTCCGCCAAAGCAGTGAATGCAGCCGCACACAGCACGGCTGCCTTCTCTTCTCCCGAGGAGGCTCGCTACCCGCATGCTGGAAACTAGGCTTCCAGGCGGGGCCCCCTGCGCCTCCCACAGGTCTTGGCTCAGGAGCTGCTTCCCTGAGCTGGGGCTGTGAACGGGAGCCCAGACACGCAGGGGCAGGCCCCAACCACCTGCACACGTCTCTGCTGGGGAGGAGAGCACTAGGGAAAAGACGTCTGTCAGGCACCTTCTGGGCGCTCACCGAGTCAGCCTCCGCGTGTGTGGGGCTGCAGACCACAGCCAGAGGCCCTGTGAGCCTTGTGCTCTCCGTGATGTGCTGAGTCTGGGCGGTCAAGCAACCGTAAGAATAGACTTTCAGTTGCCCTCAGTTTGCCTCTACTAGAGCCCTCAAGCTGGATCGCTTGGCATTGTGCAACCCACCGGCAACTAAGCCCTACACAAGAACGCCTGGGGACTAGGTGCAAAGGCAAGGCAGGAGTGGAGCTGAGGCCAGGAAGGCGCCAGTAGCATCTCCCAGTCTCGCGCAGCCCGCTCCTTTCTGGACTGAAAGCCTAGCCGCGAGGCATGTTTGGGCAAGGCTCGCCCATGGCAGAGCAGCCTCACGCCAGCAACTCTGCCAGATCGGGCCTCTGAGCAGAGCTGGAGCTCTGCCGTACTGGAGGCGCACTCGGCTCCGCCAAAGCAGTGAATGCAGCCGCACACAGCAGGGCTGCCTTCTCTTCTCCCGAGGAGGCTCGCTTCCCGCATGCTGGAAACTAGGCTTCCAGGCGGGGCCCCCTGCGCCTCCCACAGGTCTTGGCTCAGGAGCTGCTTCCCTGTGCTGGGGCTGTGGACGGGAGCCCAGACACGCAGGGGCAGGCCCCAACCACCTGCACACGTCTCTGCTGGGGAGGAGAGCACTAGGGAATTGACGTCTGTCAGGCACCTTCTGGGCGCTCACCGAGTCAGCCTCCGCGTGTGTGGGGCTGCAGACCCCAGCCAGGGGCCCTGTGAGCCTTGTGCTCTCCGTGCTGTGCTGAGTCTGGGCGGTCAAGCAACCGTAAGAATAGACTTTTAGTTGCCCCCACTTTGCCTCTAATAGAGCCCTCAAGCTGGAGCGCTTGGCAGTGTGCAACCCACCGGCAACTAAGCCCTCCACAAGAACGCCTGGGGACTAGGTGCAAAGGCAAGGCAGGAGTGGAGCTGAGGCCAGGAAGGGGCCAGTAGCATCTCCCAGTCTCGCGCAGCCCGCTCCTTTCTGGACTGGAAGCCTAGCCGCGAGGCAAGTCTGGGCAAGGCTCGCCCAGGGCAGAGCAGCCTCACGCCAGCCCTCTTCCAGATCGGGCCTCTGAGCAGAGCTGGAGCTCTGCCGTACTGGAGGCGCACTCGGCTCCGCCCAAGCAGTGATTGCAGCCCCACGCATCTGGCCTGCCTCTTCTCCCAAGGAGGCTCGCTTCCCGCATGCTGTAAACTAGGCTTCCAGGCGGGGCCACCTGCGCCTCCTACAGGTCTTGGCTCAGGAGCTGCTTCCCTGAGCTGGGGCTGTGGTAGGGAGCCCAGACACGCAGGGGCAGGCCCCAACCACCTGCACACGTCTCTGCTGGGGAGGAGAGCACTAAGGAATTGACGTCTGTCAGGCACCTTCTGGGCGCTCACCGAGTCAGCCTCCGCTTGTGTGGGGCTGCAGACCCCAGCCAGGGGCCCTGTGAGCCTTGTGCTCTCCGTGCTGTGCTGAGTCTGGGCGGTCAAGCAACCGTAAGAATAGACTTTCAGTTGCCCTCACTTTGCCTCTAATAGAGCCCTCAAGCTGGAGCGCTTGGCAGTGTGCAACCCACCGGCAACTAAGCCCTCCACAAGAACGCCTGGGGACTAGGTGCAAAGGCAAGGCAGGAGTGGAGCTGAGGCCAGGAAGGGGCCAGTAGCATCTCCCAGTCTCGCGCTGCCCGCTCCTTTCTGGACTGGAAGCCTAGCCGCGAGGCAAGTCTGGGCAAGGCTCGCCCAGGGCAGAGCAGCCTCACGCCAGCCCTCTGCAAGATCGGGCCTCTGAGCAGAACTGGAGCTCTGCTGTACTGGAGGCGCACTCGGCTCCGCCCAAGCAGTGATTGCAGCCCCACGCATCTGGGCTGCCTCTTCTCCCAAGGAGGCTCGCTTCCCTCATGCTGTGCACTAGGCTTCCAGGGGGGGGCGCCCCACGCCTCCTACAGGTCTTGGCTGAGGAGCTGCTTCCCTGAGCTGGGGCTGTGGACGGGAGCCCAGACACGCAGGGGCAGGCCCCAACCACCTGCACACGTCTCTGCTGGGGAGGAGAGCACTAGGGAAAAGACGTCTGTCAGGCGCCTTCTGGGCACTCACCGAGTCAGCCTCCGCGTGTGTGGGGCTGCAGACCACAGCCAGAGGCCCTGGGAGCCTTGTGCTCTCCGTGCTGTGCTGAGTCTGGGCGGTCAAGCAACCGTAAGAATAGACTTTCAGTTGCCCTCACTTTGCCTCTACTAGAGCCCTCAAGCTGGATCGCTTGGCATTGTGCAACCCACCGGCAACTAAGCCCTACACAAGAACGCCTGGGGACTAGGTGCAAAGGCAAGGCAGGAGTGGAGCTGAGGCCAGGAAGGCGCCAGTAGCATCTCCCAGTCTCGCGCAGCCCTCTCCTTTCTGGACTGGAAGCCTGGCCGCGAGGCAAGTTTGGGCAAGGCTCGCCCATGGCAGAGCAGCCTCACGACAGCATCTCTGCCAGATCGGGCCTCTGAGCAGAGCTGGAGCTCTGCCGTACTGGAGGCGCACTCGGCTCTGCCAAAGCAGTGAATGCAGCCGCACACAGCAGGGCTGCCTTCTCTTCTCCTGAGGAGGCTCGCTTCCCGCATGCTGTAAACTAGGCTTCCAGGCGGGGCCCCCTGCGCCTCCCACAGGTCTTGGCTCAGGAGCTGCTTCCCTGAGCTGGGGCTGTGGACGGGAGCCCAGACACGCAGGGGCAGGCCCCAACCACCTGCACACGTCTCTGCTTGGGAGGAGAGCACTAGGGAATTGACGTCTGTCAGGCACCTTCTGGGCGCTCACCGAGTCAGCCTCCGCGTGTGTGGGGCTGCAGACCCCAGCCAGGGGCCCTGTGAGCCTTGTGCTCTCCGTGCTGTGCTGAGTCTGGGCGGTCAAGCAACCGCTGGAGGAGCCCTGCAGTTGCCCTCCCATTGCCTCTAATAGAGCCCTCTCTGCTGGAGCGCTTGGCAGTGTGCAACCCACCGGCAACTAAGCCCTACACAAGAACGCCTGAGGACTAGGTGCAAAGGTAAGGCAGGAGTGGTGCTGAGGCCAGGAAGGCGCCAGTAGCATCTCCCAGTCTCGGGCAGCCCGCTCCTTTCTGGACTGGAAGCCTAGCCGCGAGGCAAGTCTGGGCAAGGCTCGCCCAGGGCAGAGCAGCCTCACGCCAGCAACTCTGCCAGATCGGGCCTCTGAGCAGAGCTGGAGCTCTGCCGTACTGGATGCGCACTCGGCTCCGCCAAAGCAGTGAATGCAGCCGCACACAGCAGGGCTGCCTTCTCTTCTCCCGAGGAGGCTCGCTTCCCGCATGCTGGAAACTAGGCTTCCAGGCGGGGCCCCCTGCGCCCTCCACAGGTCTTGGCTCAGGAGCTGCTTCCCTGAGCTGGGGCTGTGGACGGGAGCCCAGACACGCAGGGGCAGGCCCCAACCACCTGCACACGTCTCTGCTGGGGAGGAGAGCACTAGGGAAATGACGTCTGTCAGGCACCTTCTGGGCGCTCACCGAGTCAGCCTCCGCGTGTGTGGGGCTGCAGACCCCAGCCAGGCGCCCTGTGAGCCTTGTGCTCTCCGTGCTGTGCTGAGTCTCGGCGGTCAAGCAACCGTAAGAATAGACTTCCAGTTGCCCTCACTTTGCCTCTACTAGAGCCCTCAAGCTGGAGCGCTTGGCAGTGTGCAACCCACCGGCAACTAAGCCCTCCACAAGAACGCCTGGGGACTAGGTGCAAAGGCAAGGCAGGAGTGGAGCTGAGGCCAGGAAGGCGCCAGTAGCATCTCCCAGTCTCGCGCAGCCCGCTCCTTTCTGGACTGGAAGCCTAGCCGCGAGGCAAGTCTGGGCAAGGCTCGCCCAGGGCAGAGCAGCCTCACGCCAGCCCTCTGCCAGATCGGGCCTCTGAGCAGAGCTGGAGCTCTGCCGTACTGGAGGCGCACTCGGCTCCGCCCAAGCAGTGATTGCAGCCCCACGCATCTGGGCTGCCTCTTCTCCCAAGGAGGCTCGCTTCCCTCATGCTGTGCACTAGGCTTCCAGGCGGGGGCGCCCCCCGCCTCCTACAGGTCTTGGCTGAGGAGCTGCTTAACTGAGCTGGGGCTGTGGACGGGAGCCCAGACACGCAGGGGCAGGCCCCAACCACCTGCACACGTCTCTGCTGGGGAGGAGAGCAATAGGGAAAAGACGTCTGTCAGGCACCTTCTGGGCACTCACCGAGTCAGCCTCCGCGTGTGTGGGGCTGCAGACCACAGCCAGAGGCCCTGTGAGCCTTGTGCTCTCCGTGCTGTGCTGAGTCTGGGCGGTCAAGCAACCGTAAGAATAGACTTTCAGTTGCCCTCACTTTACCTCTACTAGAGCCCTCAAGCTGGATCGCTTGGCAGTGTGCAACCCACCGGCAACTAAGCCCTCCACAAGAACGCCTGGGGACTAGGTGCAAAGGCAAGGCAGGAGTGGAGCTGAGGCCAGGAAGGCGCCAGTAGCATCTCCCAGTCTCGCGCAGCCCGCTCCTTTCTGGACTGGAAGCCTAGCCGCGAGGCAAGTTTGGGCAAGGCTCGCCCATGGCAGAGCAGCCTCACGCCAGCAACTCTGCCAGATCGGGCCTCTGAGCAGAGCTGGAGCTCTGCCGTACTGGAGGCGCACTCGGCTGCGCCAAAGCAGTGATTGCAGCCCCACGCATCTGGGCTGCCTCCTCTTCTCCCAAGGAGGCTCGCTTCCCTCATGCTGTGCACTAGGCTTCCAGGCGGGGGCGCCCCGCGCCTCCTACAGGTCTTGGCTGAGGAGCTGCTTCCCTGAGCTGGGGCTGTGGACGGGAGCCCAGACACGCAGGGGCAGGCCCCAACCACCTGCACACGTCTCTGCTGGGGAGGAGAGCACTAGGGAAATGACGTCTGTCAGGCACCTTCTGGGCGCTCACCGAGTCAGCCTCAGCGTGTGTGGGGCTGCAGACCACAGCCAGAGGCCCTGTGAGCCTTGTGCTCTCCGTGCTGTGCTGAGTCTGGGCGGTCAAGCAACCGCTGGAGGAGCCCTGCAGTTGCCCTCCCTTTGCCTCTAATAGAGCCCTCTCTGCTGGAGCGCTTGGCAGTGTGCAACCCACCGGCAACTAAGCCCTCCACAAGAAGGCCTGAGGACTAGGTGCAAAGGTAAGGCAGGAGTGGTGCTGAGGCCAGGAAGGCGCCAGTAGCATCTCCCAGTCTCGCGCAGCCCGCTCCTTTCTGGACTGGAAGCCTAGCCGCGAGGCAAGTCTGGGCAAGGCTCGCCCAGGGCAGAGCAGCCTCACGCCAGCAACTCTGCCAGATCGGGCCTCTGAGCAGAGCTGGAGCTCTGCCGTACTGGAGGCGCACTCGGCTCCGCCAAAGCAGTGAATGCAGCCGCACACAGCAGGGCTGCCTTCTCTTCTCCCGAGGAGGCTCGCTTCCCGCATGCTGGAAACTAGGCTTCCAGGCGGGGCCCCCTGCGCCCTCCACAGGTCTTGGCTCAGGAGCTGCTTCCCTGAGCTGGGGCTGTGGACGGGAGCCCAGACACGCAGGGGCAGGCCCCAACCACCTGCACACGTCTCTGCTGGGGAGGAGAGCACTAGGGAAATGACGTCTGTCAGGCACCTTCTGGGCGCTCACCGAGTCAGCCTCCGCGTGTGTGGGGCTGCAGACCCCAGCCAGGGGCCCTGTGAGCCTTGTGCTGTCCGTGCTGTGCTGAGTCTGGGCGGTCAAGCAACCGTAAGAATAGACTTTCAGTTGCCCTCACTTTGCCTCTAATACAGCCCTCAAGCTGGAGCGCTTGGCAGTGTGCAACCCACCGGCAACTAAGCCCTCCACAAGAACGCCTGGGGACTAGGTGCAAGGCAAGGCAGGAGTGGAGCTGAGGCCAGGAAGGCGCCAGTAGCATCTCCCAGTCTCGCGCAGCCCGCTCCTTTCTGGACTGGAAGCCTAGCCGCGAGGCAAGTCTGGGCAAGCCTCGCCCAGGGCAGAGCAGCCTCACGCCAGCCCTCTGCCAGATCGGGCCTCTGAGCAGAGCTGGAGCTCTGCCGTACAGGAGGCGCACTCGGCTCCGCCCAAGCAGTGATTGCAGCCCTACGCATCTGGGCTGCCTCCTCTTCTCCCAAGGAGGCTCGCTTCCCTCATGCTGAGCACAAGGCTTCCAGGAGGGGGCGCCACGCGCCTCCTACAGGTCTTGGCTGAGGAGCTGCTTCCCTGAGCTGGGGCTGTGGACGGGAGCCCAGACACGCAGGGGCAGGCCCCAACCACCTGCACACGTCTCTGCTGGGGAGGAGAGCACTAGGGAATTGACGTCTGTCAGGCACCTTCTGGGCGCTCACCGAGTCAGCCTCCGCGTGTGTGGGGCTGCAGACCCCAGCCAGGGGCCCTGTGAGCCTTGTGCTCTCCGTGCTGTGCTGAGTCTGGGCGGTCAAGCAACCGTAAGAATAGACTTTTAGTTGCTCCCACTTTGCCTCTAATAGAGCCCTCAAGCTGGAGCGCTTGGCAGTGTGCAACCCACCGGCAACTAAGCCCTCCACAAGAACGCCTGGGGACTAGGTGCAAAGGCAAGGCAGGAGTGGAGCTGAGGCCAGGAAGGGGCCAGTAGCATCTCCCAGTCTCGCGCAGCCCGCTCCGTTCTGGACTGGAAGCCTAGCCGCGAGGCAAGTCTGGGCAAGGCTCGCCCAGGGCAGAGCAGCCTCACGCAAGCCCTCTGCCAGATCGGGCCTCTGAGCAGAGCTGGAGCTCTGCCGTACTGGAGGCGCACTCGCCTCCGCCCAAGCAGTGATTGCAGCCCCACGCATCTGGGCTGTCTCTTCTCCCAAGGATGCTCGCTTCCCTCATGCTGTGCACGAGGCTTCCAGGCGGGGGCGCCCCGCGCCTCCTACAGGTCTTGGCTGAGGAGCTGCTTCCCTGAGCTGGGGCTGTGGACGGGAGCCCAGACACGCAGGGGCAGGCCCCAACCACCTGCACACGTCTCTGCTGGGGAGGAGAGCACTAGGGAAAAGACGTCTGTCAGGCGCCTTCTGGGCACTCACCGAGTCAGCCTCCGCGTGTGTGGGGCTGCAGACCACAGCCAGAGGCCCTGTGAGCCTTGTGCTCTCCGTGATGTGCTGAGTCTGGGCGGTCAAGCAACCGTAAGAATAGACTTTCAGTTGCCCTCACTTTGCCTCTACTAGAGCCCTCAAGCTGGATCGCTTGGCATTGTGCAACCCACCGGCAACTAAGCCCTACACAAGAACGCCTGGGGACTAGGTGCAAAGGCAAGGCAGGAGTGGAGCTGAGGCCAGGAAGGCGCCAGTAGCATCTCCCAGTCTCGCGCAGCCCGCTCCTTTCTGGACTGGAAGCCTAGCCGCGAGGCAAGTCTGGGCAAGGCTCGCCCAGGGCAGAGCAGCCTCACGCCAGCAACTCTGCCAGATCGGGCCTCTGAGCAGAGCTGGAGCTCTGCCGTACTGGAGGCGCACTCGGCTCCGCCAAAGCAGTGAATGCAGCCGCACACAGCAGGGCTGCCTTCTCTTCTCCCGAGGAGGCTCGCTACCCGCATGCTGGAAACTAGGCTTCCAGGCGGGGCCCCCTGCGCCTCCCACAGGTCTTGGCTCAGGAGCTGCTTCCCTGAGCTGGGGCTGTGGACGGGAGCCCAGACACGCAGGGGCAGGCCCCAACCACCTGCACACGTCTCTGCTGGGGAGGAGAGCACTAGGGAATTGACGTCTGTCAGGCACCTTCTGGGCGCTCACCGAGTCAGCCTCCGCGTGTGTGGGGCTGCAGACCCCAGCCAGGGGCCCTGTGAGCCTTGTGCTCTCCGTGCTGTGCTGAGTCTGGGCGGTCAAGCAACCGTAAGAATAGACTTTTAGTTGCCCTCACTTTGCCTCTAATAGAGCCCTCAAGCTGGAGCGCTTGGCAGTGTGCAACCCACCGGCAACTAAGCCCTCCACAAGAACGCCTGGGGACTAGGTACAAAGGCAAGGCAGGAGTGGAGCTGAGGCCAGGAAGGGGCCAGTAGCATCTCCCAGTCTCGTGCAGCCCGCTCCTTTCTGGACTGGAAGCCTAGCCGCGAGGCAAGTCTGGGCAAGGCTCGCCCAGGGCAGAGCAGCTTCACGCCAGCACTCTGCCAGATCGGGCCTCTGAGCAGAGCTGGAGCTCTGCCGTACTGGAGGCGCACTCGGCTCCGCCCAAGCAGTGATTGCAGCCCCACGCATCTGGGCTGCCTCCTCTTCTCCCAAGGAGGCTCGCTTCCCTCATGCTGAGCACAAGGCTTCCAGGAGGGGGCGCCACGCGCCTCCTACAGGTCTTGGCTGAGGAGCTGCTTCCCTGAGCTGGGGCTGTGGACGGGAGCCCAGACACGCAGGGGCATGCCCCAACCACATGCACACGTCTCTGCTGGGGAGGAGAGCACTAGGGAAAAGACCTCTGTCAGGCACCTTCTGGGCGCTCACCGAGTCAGCCTCAGCGTGTGTGGGGCTGCAGACCACAGCCAGAGGCCCTGTGAGCCTTGTGCTCTCCGTGCTGTGCTGAGTCTGGGCGGTCAAGCAACCGTAAGAATAGACTTCCAGTTGCCCTCACTTTGCCTCTACTAGAGCCCTCAAGCTGGAGCGCTTGGCAGTGTGCAACCCACCGGCAACTAAGCCCTCCACAAGAACGCCTGGGGACTAGGTGCAAAGGCAAGGCAGGAGTGGAGCTGAGGCCAGGAAGGCGCCAGTAGCATCTCCCAGTCTCGCGCAGCCCGCTCCTTTCTGGACTGGAAGCCTAGCCGCGAGGCAAGTCTGGGCAAGGCTCGCCCAGGGCAGAGCAGCCTCACGCCAGCAACTCTGCCAGATCGGGCCTCTGAGCAGAGCTGGAGCTCTGCCGTACTGGAGGCGCACTCGGCTCCGCCAAAGCAGTGAATGCAGCCGCACACAGCAGGGCTGCCTTCTCTTCTCCCGAGGAGGCTCGCTTCCCGCATGCTGGAAACTAGGCTTCCAGGCGGGGCCCCCTGCGCCCTCCACAGGTCTTGGCTCAGGAGCTGCTTCCCTGAGCTGGGGCTGTGGACGGGAGCCCAGACACGCAGGGGCAGGCCCCAACCACCTGCACACGTCTCTGCTGGGGAGGAGAGCACTAGGGAAATGACGTCTGTCAGGCACCTTCTGGGCGCTCACCGAGTCAGCCTCCGCGTGTGTGGGGCTGCAGACCCCAGCCAGGGGCCCTGTGAGCCTTGTGCTCTCCGTGCTGTGCTGAGTCTCGGCGGTCAAGCAACCGTAAGAATAGACTTCCAGTTGCCCTCACTTTGCCTCTACTAGAGCCCTCAAGCTGGAGCGCTTGGCAGTGTGCAACCCACCGGCAACTAAGCCCTCCACAAGAACGCCTCGGGACTAGGTGCAAAGGCAAGGCAGGAGTGGAGCTGAGGCCAGGAAGGCGCCAGTAGCATCTCCCAGTCTCGCGCAGCCCGCTCCTTTCTGGACTGGAAGCCTAGCCGCGAGGCAAGTCTGGGCAAGGCTCGCCCAGGGCAGAGCAGCCTCACGCAAGCCCTCTGCCAGATCGGGCCTCTGAGCAGAGCTGGAGCTCTGCCGTACTGGAGGCGCACTCGGCTCCGCCCAAGCAGTGATTGCAGCCCCACGCATCTGGGCTGCCTCTTCTCCCAAGGAGGCTCGCTTCCCTCATGCTGTGCACTAGGCTTCCAAGCGGGGGCGCCCCGCGCCCCCTACAGGTCTTGGCTGAGGAGCTGCTTAACTGAGCTGGGGCTGTGGACGGGAGCCCAGACACGCAGGGGCAGGCCCCAACCACCTGCACACGTCTCTGCTGGGGAGGAGAGCACTAGGGAAAAGACGTCTGTCAGGCACCTTCTGGGCACTCACCGAGTCAGCCTCCGCGTGTGTGGGGCTGCAGACCACAGCCAGAGGCCCTGTGAGCCTTGTGCTCTCCGTGCTGTGCTGAGTCTGGGCGGTCAAGCAACCGTAAGAATAGACTTTCAGTTGCCCTCACTTTGCCTCTACTAGAGCCCTCAAACTGGATCTCTTGGCAGTGTGGAACCCACCGGCAACTAAGCCCTACACAAGAACGCCTGGGGACTAGGTGCAAAGGCAAGGCAGGAGTGGAGCTGAGGCCAGGAAGGCGCCAGTAGCATCTCCCAGTCTCGCGCAGCCCGCTCCTTTCTGGACTGGAAGCCTAGCCGCGAGGCAAGTTTGGGCAAGGCTCGCCCATGGCAGAGCAGCCTCACCCCAGCAACTCTGCCAGATCGGGCCTCTGAGCAGAGCTGGAGCTCTGCCGAACTGGAGGCGCACTCGGCTCCGCCAAAGCAGTGAATGCAGCCGCACACAGCAGGGCTGCCTTCTCTTCTCCTGAGGAGGCTCGCTTCCTGCATGCTGTAAACTAGGCTTCCAGGCGGGGCCACCTGCGCCTCCCACAGGTCTTGGCTCAGGAGCTGCTTCCCTGAGCTGGGGCTGTGGACGGGAGCCCAGACACGCAGGGGCAGGCCCCAACCACCTGCACACATCTCTGCTGGGGAGGAGAGCACTAGGGAAATGGCGTCTGTCAGGCACCTTCTGGGCGCTCACCGAGTCAGCCTCCGCGTGTGTGGGGCTGCAGACCACAGCCAGAGGCCCTGTGAGCCTTGTGCTCTCCGTGCTGTGCTGAGTCTGGGCGGTCAAGCAACCGTAAGAATAGACTTTCAGTTGCCCTCACTTTGCCTCTACTAGAGCCCTCAAGCTGGAGCGCTTGGCAGTGTGCAACCCACCGGCAACTAAGCCCTCCACAAGAACGCCTGGGGACTAGGTGCAAAGGCAAGGCCGGAGTGGAGCTGAGACCAGGAAGGGGCCAGGAGCATCTCCCAGTCTCGCGCAGCCCGCTCCTTTCTGGACTGGAAGCCTAGCCGCGAGGCAAGTCTGCGCAAGGCTCGCCCAGGGCAGAGCAGCCTCACGCCAGCACTCTGCCAGATCGGGCCTCTGAGCAGAGCTGGAGCTCTGCCGTACTGGAGGCGCACTCGGCTCCGCCCAAGCAGTGATTGCAGCCCCACGCATCTGGGCTGCCTCCTCTTCTCCCAAGGAGGCTCGCTTCCCTCATGCTGAGCACAAGGCTTCCAGGAGGGGGCGCCACGCGCCTCCTACAGGTCTTGGCTGAGGAGCTGCTTCCCTGAGCTGGGGCTGTGGACGGGAGCCCAGACACGCAGGGGCATGCCCCAACCACATGCACACGTCTCTGCTGGGGAGGAGAGCACTAGGGAAAAGACCTCTGTCAGGCACCTTCTGGGCGCTCACCGAGTCAGCCTCAGCCTGTGTGGGGCTGCAGACCACAGCCAGAGGCCCTGTGAGCCTTGTGCTCTCCGTGCTGTGCTGAGTCTGGGCGGTCAAGCAACCGTAAGAATAGACTTCCAGTTGCCCTCACTTTGCCTCTACTAGAGCCCTCTCTGCTGGAGCGCTTGGCAGTGTGCAACCCACCGGCAACTAAGCCCTCCACAAGAACGCCTGAGGACTAGGTGCAAAGGCAAGGCAGGAGTGGAGCTGAGGCCAGGAAGGCGCCAGTAGCATCTCCCAGTCTCGCGCAGCCCGCTCTTTCTGGACTGGAAGCCTAGCCGCGAGGCAAGTTTGGGCAAGGCTCGCCCATGGCAGAGCAGCCTCACGCCAGCAACTCTGCCAGATCGGGCCTCTGAGCAGAGCTGGAGCTCTGCCGTACTGGAGGCGCACTCGGCTCCGCCAAAGCAGTGAATGCAGCCACACACAGTAGGGCTGCCTTCTCTTCTCCCGAGGAGGCTCGCTTCCCGCATGCTGTAAACTAGGCTTCCAGGCGGGGCCCCCTGCGCCTCCCACAGGTCTTGGCTCAGGAGCTGCTTCCCTGAGCTGGGTCTGTGGACGGGAGCCCAGACACGCAGGGGCAGGCCCCAACCACCTGCACACGTCTCTGCTGGGGGGGAGAGCACTAGGGAAATGACGTCTGTCAGGCACCTTCTGGGCGCTCACCGAGTCAGCTTCAGCGTGTGTGGGGCTGCAGACCACAGCCAGAGGCCCTGTGAGCCTTGTGCTCTCCGTGCTGTGCTGAGTCTGGGCGGTCAAGCAACCGCTTGAGGAGCCCTGCAGTTGCCCTCCCATTGCCTCTAATAGAGCCCTCTCTGCTGGAGCGCTTGGCAGTGTGCAACCCACCGGCAACTAAGCCCTCCACAAGAACGCCTGAGGACTAGATGCAAAGGCAAGGCAGGAGTGGAGCTGAGGCCAGGAAGGCGCCAGTAGCATCTCCCAGTCTCGCGCAGCCCGCTCCTTTCTGGACTGGAAGCCTAGCCGCGAGGCAAGTTTGGGCAAGGCTCGCCCATGGCAGAGCAGCCTCACGCCAGCAACTCTGCCAGATCGGGCCTCTGAGCAGAGCTGGAGCTCTGCCGTACTGGAGGCGCACTCGGCTCCGCCAAAGCAGTGAATGCAGCCCCACACAGCAGGGCTGCCTTCTCTTCTCCCGAGGAGGCTCGCTTCCCGCATGCTGTAAACTAGGCTTCCAGGCGGGGCCCCCTGCGCCTCCCACAGGTCTTGGCTCAGGAGCTGCTTCCCTGAGCTGGGGCTGTGAACGGGAGCCCAGACACGCAGGGGCAGGCCCCAACCACCTGCACACGTCTCTGCTGGGGAGGAGAGCACTAGGGTAAAGACGTCTGTCAGGCACCTTCTGGGCGCTCACCGAGTCAGCCTCAGCGTGTGTGGGGCTGCAGACCACAGCCAGAGGCCCTGTGAGCCTTGTGCTCTCCGTGCTGTGCTGAGTCGGGGCGGTCAAGCAACCGTAAGAATAGACTTTCAGTTGCCCTCACTTTGCTCTCCTAGAGCCCTCAAGCTGGAGCGCTTGGCAGTGTGCAACCCACCGGCAACTAAGCCCTCCACAAGAACGCCTGAGGACTAGGTGCAAAGGCAAGGCAGGAGTGGAGCTGAGGCCAGGAAGGCGCCAGTAGCATCTCCCAGTCTCGCGCAGCCCGCTCCTTTCTGGACTGGAAGCCTAGCCGGGAGGCAAGTCTGGGCAAGGCTCGCCCAGGGCAGAGCAGCCTCACGCCAGCACTCTGCCAGATCGGGCCTCTGAGCAGAGCTGGAGCTCTGCCGTACTGGAGGCGCACTCGGCTCCGCCCAAGCAGTGATTGCAGCCCCACGCATCTGGGCTGCCTCCTCTTCTCCCAAGGAGGCTCGCTTCCCTCATGCTGTGCACTAGGCTTCCAGGCGGGGGCGCCCCGCGCCTCCTACAGGTCTTGGCTGAGGAGCTGCTTCCCTGAGCTGGGGCTGTGGACGGGAGCCCAGACACGCAGGGGCAGGCCCCAACCACCTGCACACGTCTCTGCTGGGGAGGAGAGCACTAGGGAGATGACGTCTGTCAGGCACCTTCTGGGCGCTCACCGAGTCAGCCTCAGCGTGTGTGGGGCTGCAGACCACAGCCAGAGGCCCTGTGAGCCTTGTGCTCTCCGTGCTGTGCTGAGTCTGGGCGGTCAAGCAACTGCTGGAGGAGCCCTGCAGTTGCCCTCCCATTGCCTCTAATAGAGCCCTCTCTGCTGGAGCGCTTGGCAGTGTGCAACCCACCGGCAACTAAGCCCTCCACAAGAACGCCTGAGGACTAGGTGCAAAGGCAAGGCAGGAGTGGAGCTGAGGCCAGGAAGGCGCCAGTAGCATCTCCCAGTCTCGCGCAGCCCGCTCCTTTCTGGACTGGAAGCCTAGCCGCGAGGCAAGTTTGGGCAAGGCTCGCCCATGGCAGAGCAGCCTCACGCCAGCAACTCTGCCAGATCGGGCCTCTGAGCAGAGCTGGAGCTCTGCCGTACTGGAGGCGCACTCGGCTCCGCCAAAGCAGTGAATGCAGCCGCACACAGCAGGGCTGCCTTCTCTTCTCCCGAGGAGGCTCGCTTCCCGCATGCTGTAAACTAGGCTTCCAGGCGGGGCCCCCTGCGCCTCCCACAGGTCTTGGCTCAGGAGCTGCTTCCCTGAGCTGGGGCTGTGGACGGGAGCCCAGACACGCAGGGGCAGGCCCCAACCACCTGCACACGTCTCTGCTGGGGAGGAGAGCACTAGGGAAATGACGTCTGTCAGGCACCTTCTGGGCGCTCACCGAGTCAGCCTCAGCGTGTGTGGGGCTGCAGACCACAGCCAGAGGCCCTGTGAGCCTTGTGCTCTCCGTGCTGTGCTGAGTCTGGGCGGTCAAGCAACCGTAAGAATAGACTTTCAGTTGCCCTCACTTTGCCTCTACTAGAGCCCTCAAGCTGGAGCGCTTGGCAGTGTGCAACCCACCGGCAACTAAGCCCTCCACAAGAACGCCTGGGGACTAGGTGCAAAGGCAAGGCAGGAGTGGAGCTGAGGCCAGGAAGGCGCCAGTAGCATCTCCCAGTCTCGCGCAGCCCGCTCCTTTCTGGACTGGAAGCCTAGCCGCGAGGCAAGTTTGGGCAAGGCTCGCCCAGGGCAGAGCAGCCTCACGCCAGCACTCTGTCAGATCGGGCCTCTGAGCAGAGCTGGAGCTCTGCCGTACTGGAGGCGCACTCGGCTCCGCCCAAGCAGTGATTGCAGCCCCACGCATCTGGGCTGCCTCCTCTTCTCCCAAGGAGGCTCGCTTCCCTCATGCTGTGCACTAGGCTTCCAGGCGGGGGCGCCCCGCGCCTCTTTCAGGTCTTGGCTGAGGAGCTGCTTCCCTGAGCTGGGGCTGTGGACGGGAGCCCAGACACGCAGGGGCAGGCCCCAACCACCTGCACACGTCTCTGCTGGGGGGGAGAGCACTAGGGAAATGACGTCTGTCAGGCACCTTCTGGGCGCTCACCGAGTCAGCTTCAGCGTGTGTGGGGCTGCAGACCACAGCCAGAGGCCCTGTGAGCCTTGTGCTCTCCGTGCTGTGCTGAGTCTGGGCGGTCAAGCAACCGCTCGAGGAGCCCTGCAGTTGCCCTCCCATTGCCTCTAATAGAGCCCTCTCTGCTGGAGCCCTTGGCAGTGTACAACCCACCGGCAACTAAGCCCTCCACAAGAACGCCTGAGGACTAGGTGCAAAGGCAAGGCAGGAGTGGAGCTGAGGCCAGGAAGGCGCCAGTAGCATCTCCCAGTCTCGCGCAGCCCGCTCCTTTCTGGACTGGAAGCCTAGCCGCCAAGCAAGTCTGGGCAAGGCTCGCTCACGGCAGAGCAGCCTCACGCCAGCACTATGCCAGATAGGGCCTCTGAGCAGAGCTGGAGCTCTGCCGTACTGGAGGCGCACTCGGCTCCGCCAAAGCAGTGAATGCAGCCGCACACAGCAGGGCTGCCTTCTCTTCTCCCGAGGAGGCTCGCTTCCCGCATGCTGTAAACTAGGCTTCCAGGCGGGGCCCCCTGCGCCTCCCACAGGTCTTGGCTCAGGAGCTGCTTCCCTGAGCTGGGGCTGTGGACGGGAGCCCAGACACGCAGGGGCAGGCCCCAACCACCTGCACACGTCTCTGCTGGGGAGGAGAGCACTAGGGTAAAGACGTCTGTCAGGCACCTTCTGGGCGCTCACCGAGTCAGCCTCAGCGTGTGTGGGGCTGCAGACCACAGCCAGAGGCCCTGTGAGCCTTGTGCTCTCCGTGCTGTGCTGAGTCTGGGCGGTCAAGCAACCGTAAGAATAGACTTTCAGTTGCCCTCACTTTGCTCTCCTAGAGCCCTCAAGCTGGAGCGCTTGGCAGTGTGCAACCCACCGGCAACTAAGCCCTCCACAAGAACGCCTGAGGACTAGGTGCAAAGGCAAGGCAGGAGTGGAGCTGAGGCCAGGAAGGCGCCAGGAGCATCTCCCAGTCTCGCGCAGCCCGCTCCTTTCTGGACTGGAAGCCTAGCCGCCAAGCAAGTCTGGGCAAGGCTCGCCCAGGGCAGAGCAGCCTCACGCCAGCACTCTGCCAGATGGGGCCTCTGAGCAGAGCTGGAGCTCTGCCGTACTGGAGGCGCACTCGGCTCCGCCCAAGCAGTGATTGCAGCCCCACGCATCTGGGCTGCCTCCTCTTCTCCCAAGGAGGCTCGCTTCCCTCATGCTGTGCACTAGGCTTCCAGGCGGGGGCGCCCCGCGCCTCCTACAGGTCTTGGCTGAGGAGCTGCTTCCCTGAGCTGGGGTTGTGGACGGGAGCCCAGACACGCAGGGGCAGGCCCCAACCACCTGCACACGTCTCTGCTGGGGAGGAGAGCACTAGGGAGATGACGTCTGTCAGGCACCTTCTGGGCGCTCACCGAGTCAGCCTCAGCGTGTGTGGGGCTGCAGACCACAGCCAGAGGCCCTGTGAGCCTTGTGCTCTCCGTGCTGTGCTGAGTCTGGGCGGTCAAGCAACCGCTGGAGGAGCCCTGCAGTTGCCCTCCCATTGCCTCTAATAGAGCCCTCTCTGCTGGAGCGCTTGGCAGTGTGCAACCCACCGGCAACTAAGCCCTCCACAAGAACGCCTGAGGACTAGGTGCAAAGGCAAGGCAGGAGTGGAGCTGAGGCCAGGAAGGCGCCAGTAGCATCTCCCAGTCTCGCGCAGCCCGCTCCTTTCTGGACTGGAAGCCTAGCCGCGAGGCAAGTTTGGGCAAGGCTCGCCCATGGCAGAGCAGCCTCACGCCAGCAACTCTGCCAGATCGGGCCTCTGAGCAGAGCTGGAGCTCTGCCGTACTGGAGGCGCACTCGGCTCCGCCAAAGCAGTGAATGCAGCCGCACACAGCAGGGCTGCCTTCTCTTCTCCCGAGGAGGCTCGCTTCCCGCATGCTGTAAACTAGGCTTCCAGGCGGGGCCCCCTGCGCCTCCCACAGGTCTTGGCTCAGGAGCTGCTTCCCTGAGCTGGGGCTGTGGACGGGAGCCCAGACACGCAGGGGCAGGCCCCAACCACCTGCACACGTCTCTGCTGGGGAGGAGAGCACTAGGGAAATGACGTCTGTCAGGCACCTTCTGGGCGCTCACCGAGTCAGCCTCAGCGTGTGTGGGGCTGCAGACCACAGCCAGAGGCCCTGTGAGCCTTGTGCTCTCCGTGCTGTGCTGAGTCTGGGCGGTCAAGCAACCGTAAGAATAGACTTTCAGTTGCCCTCACTTTGCCTCTACTAGAGCCCTCAAGCTGGAGCGCTTGGCAGTGTGCAACCCACCGGCAACTAAGCCCTCCACAAGAACGCCTGGGGACTAGGTGCAAAGGTAAGGCAGGAGTGGAGCTGAGGCCAGGAAGGCGCCAGTAGCATCTCCCAGTCTCGCGCAGCCCGCTCCTTTCTGGACTGGAAGCCTAGCCGCGAGGCAAGTTTGGGCAAGGCTCGCCCAGGGCAGAGCAGCCTCACGCCAGCACTCTGTCAGATCGGGCCTCTGAGCAGAGCTGGAGCTCTGCCGTACTGGAGGCGCACTCGGCTCCGCCCAAGCAGTGATTGCAGCCCCACGCATCTGGGCTGCCTCCTCTTCTCCCAAGGAGGCTCGCTTCCCTCATGCTGTGCACTAGGCTTCCAGGCGGGGGCGCCCCGCGCCTCTTTCAGGTCTTGGCTGAGGAGCTGCTTCCCTGAGCTGGGGCTGTGGACGGGAGCCCAGATACGCAGGGGCAGGCCCCAACCACCTGCACACGTCTCTGCTGGGGGGGAGAGCACTAGGGAAATGACGTCTGTCAGGCACCTTCTGGGCGCTCACCGAGTCAGCCTCAGCGTGTGTGGGGCTGCAGACCACAGCCACAGGCCCTGTGAGCCTTGTGCTCTCCGTGCTGTGCTGAGTCTGGGCGGTAAAGCAACCGCTGGAGGAGCCCTGCAGTTGCCCTCCCATTGCCTCTAATAGAGCCCTCTCTGCTGGAGCGCTTGGCAGTGTGCAACCCAGCGGCAACTAAGCCCACCACAAGAACGCCTGAGGACTAGGTGCAAAGGCAAGGCAGGAGTGGAGCTGAGGCCAGGAAGGCGCCAGTAGCATCTTCCAGTCTCGCGCAGCCCGCTCCTTTCTGGACTGGAAGCCTAGCCGCGAGGCAAGTTTGGGCAAGGCTCGCCCATGGCAGAGCAGCCTCACGCCAGCAACTCTGCCAGATCGGGCCTCTGAGCAGAGCTGGAGCTCTGCCGTACTGGAGGCGCACTCGGCTCCGCCAAAGCAGTGAATGCAGCCACACACAGCAGGGCTGCCTTCTCTTCTCCCGAGGAGGCTCGCTTCCCGCATGCTGTAAACTAGGCTTCCAGGCGGGGCCCCCTGCGCCTCCCACAGGTCTTGGCTCAGGAGCTGCTTCCCTGAGCTGGGGCTGTGGACGGGAGCCCAGACACGCAGGGGCAGGCCCCAACCACCTGCACACGTCTCTGCTGGGGAGGAGAGCACTAGGGTAAAGACGTCTGTCAGGCACCTTCTGGGCGCTCACCGAGTCAGCCTCAGCGTGTGTGGGGCTGCAGACCACAGCCAGAGGCCCTGTGAGCCTTGTGCTCTCCGTGCTGTGCTGAGTCGGGGCGGTCAAGCAACCGTAAGAATAGACTTTCAGTTGCCATCACTTTGTTCTCCTAGAGCCCTCAAGCTGGAGCGCTTGGCAGTGTGCAACCCACCGGCAACTAAGCCCTCCACAAGAAAGCCTGTGGACTAGGTGCAAAGGTAAGGCAGGAGTGGAGCTGAGGCCAGGAAGGCGCCAGTAGCATCTCCCAGTCTCGCGCAGCTCCCTCCTTTCTGGACTGGAAGCCTAGCCGCGAGGCAAGTCTGGGCAAGGCTCGCCCAGGGCAGAGCAGCCTCACGCCAGCACTCTGCCAGAACGGGCCTCTGACTAGAGCTGGAGCTCTGCCGTACTGGAGGCGCACTCGGCTCCGCCCAAGCAGTGATTGCAGCCCCACGCATCTGGGCTGCCTCCTCTTCTCCCAAGGAGGCTCGCTTCCCTCATGCGGTGCACTAGCCTTCCAGGCGGGGGCGCCCCGCGCCTCCTACAGGTCTTGGCTGAGGAGCTGCTTCCCTGAGCTGGGGCTGTGGACGGGAGCCCAGACACGCAGGGGCAGGCCCCAACCACCTGCACACGTCTCTGCTGGGGAGGAGAGCACTAGGGAAATGACGTCTGTCAGGCACCTTCTGGGCGCTCACCGAGTCAGCCTCAGCGTGTGTGGGGCTGCAGACCACAGCCAGAGGCCCTGTGAGCATTGTGCTCTCCGTGCTGTGCTGAGTCTGGGCGGTCAAGCAACCGTAAGAATAGACTTTCAGTTGCCCTCACTTTGCCTCTACTAGAGCCCTCAAGCTGGAGCGCTTGGCAGTGTGCAACCCACCGGCAACTAAGCCCTCCACAAGAACGCCTGGGGACTAGGTGCAAAGGTAAGGCAGGAGTGGAGCTCAGGCCAGGAAGGCGCCAGTAGCATCTCCCAGTCTCGCGCAGCCCGCTCCTTTCTGGACTGGAAGCCTAGCCGCGAGGCAAGTTTGGGCAAGGCTCGCCCAGGGCAGAGCAGCCTCACGCCAGCACTCTGTCAGATCGGGCCTCTGAGCAGAGCTGGAGCTCTGCCGTACTGGAGGCGCACTCGGTGCCGCTCAAGCAGTGATTGCAGCCCCACGCATCTGGGCTGCCTCCTCTTCTCCCAAGGAGGCTCGCTTCCCTCATGCTGTGCACTAGGCTTCCAGGCGGGGGCGCCCCGCGCCTCTTTCAGGTCTTGGCTGAGGAGCTGCTTCCCTGAGCTGGGGCTGTGGACGGGAGCCCAGACACGCAGGGGCAGGCCCCAACCCCCTGCACACGTCTCTGCTGGGGGGGAGAGCACTAGGGAAATGACGTCTGTCAGGCACCTTCTGGGCGCTCACCGAGTCAGCCTCAGCGTGTGTGGGGCTGCAGACCACAGCCAGAGGCCCTGTGAGCCTTGTGCTCTCCGTGCTGTGCTGAGTCTGGGCGGTCAAGCAACCGCTGGAGGAGCCCTGCAGTTGCCCTCCCATTGCCTCTAATAGAGCCCTCTCTGCTGGAGCGCTTGGCAGTGTGCAACCCACCGGCAACTAAGCCCACCACAAGAACGCCTGAGGACTAGGTGCATAGGCAAGGCAGGAGTGGAGCTGAGGCCAGGAAGGCGCCAGTAGCATCTCCCAGTCTCGCGCAGCCCGCTCCTTTCTGGACTGGAAGCCTAGCCGCGAGGCAAGTTTGGGCAAGGCTCGCCCATGGCAGAGCAGCCTCACGCCAGCAACTCTGCCAGATCGGGCCTCTGAGCAGAGCTGGAGCTCTGCCGTACTGGAGGCGCACTCGGCTCCGCCAAAGCAGTGAATGCAGCCACACACAGCAGGGCTGCCTTCTCTTCTCCCGAGGAGGCTCGCTTCCCGCATGCTGTAAACTAGGCTTCCAGGCGGGGCCCCCTGCGCCTCCCACAGGTCTTGGCTCAGGAGCTGCTTCCCTGAGCTGGGGCTGTGGACGGGAGCCCAGACACGCAGGGGCAGGCCCCAACCACGTGCACACGTCTCTGCTGGGGAGGAGAGCACTAGGGTAAAGACGTCTGTCAGGCACCTTCTGGGCGCTCACCGAGTCAGCCTCAGCGTGTGTGGGGCTGCAGACCACAGCCAGAGGCCCTGTGAGCCTTGTGCTCTCCGTGCTGTGCTGAGTCGGGGCGGTCAAGCAACCGTAAGAATAGACTTTCAGTTGCCCTCACTTTGCCTCTCCTAGAGCCCTCAAGCTGGAGCGCTTGGCAGTGTGCAACCCACCGGCAACTAAGCCCTCCACAAGAAAGCCTGGGGACTAGGTGCAAAGGTAAGGCAGGAGTGGAGCTGAGGCCAGGAAGGCGCCAGTAGCATCTCCCAGTCTCGCGCAGCCCGCTCCTTTCTGGACTGGAAGCCTAGCCGCGAGGCAAGTCTGGGCAAGGCTCGCCCATGGCAGAGCAGCCTCACGCCAGCACTCTGCCAGATCGGGCCTCTGAGCAGAGCTGGAGCTCTGCCGTACTGGAGGCGCACTCGTCTCCGCCCAAGCAGTGATTGCAGCCCCACGCATCTGGGCTGCCTCCTCTTCTCCCAAGGAGGCTCGCTTCCATCATGCTGTGCACTAGGCTTCCAGGCGGGGGCGCCCCGCGCCTCCTACAAGTCTTGGCTGAGGAGCTGCTTCCCAGAGCTGGGGCTGTGGACGGGAGCCCAGACACGCAGGGGCAGGCCCCAACCACCTGCACACGTCTCTGCTGGGGAGGAGAGCACTAGGGAAATGACGTCTGTCAGGCACCTTCTGGGTGCTCACCGAGTCAGCCTCAGCGTGTGTGGGGCTGCAGACCACAGCCAGAGGCCCTGTGAGCCTTGTGCTCTCCGTGCTGTGCTGAGTCTGGGCGGTCAAGCAACCGCTGGAGGAGCCCTGCAGTTGCCCTCCCATTGCCTCTAATAGAGCCCTCTCTGCTGGAGCGCTTGGCAGTGTGCAACCCACTGGCAACTAAGCCCTCCACAAGAACGCCTGAGGACTAGGTGCAAAGGCAAGGCAGGAGTGGAGCTGAGGCCAGGAAGGCGCCAGTAGCATCTCCCAGTCTCGCGCAGCCCGCTCCTTTCTGGACTGGAAGCCTAGCCGCGAGGCAAGTCTGGGCAAGGCTCGCCCAGGGCAGAGCAGCCTCACGCCAGCACTCTGCCAGATCGGGCCTCTGAGCAGAGCTGGAGCTCTGCCGTACTGGAGGCCCACTCGGCTCCACCAAAGCAGTGATTGCAGCCCCACGCATCTGGGCTGCCTCCTCTTCTCCCAAGGAGGCTCGCTTCCCTCATGCTGTGCACTAGGCTTCCAGGCGGGGGCGCGCCGCGCCTCCTACAGGTCTTGGCTGAGGAGCTGCTTCCCTGAGTTGGGGCTGTGGACGGGAGCCCAGACACGCAGGGGCAGGCCCCAACCACCTGCACACGTCTCTGCTGGGGAGGAGAGCACTAGGGAAATGACGTCTGTCAGGCACCTTCTGGGCGCTCACCGAGTCAGCCTCAGCGTGTGTGGGGCTGCAGACCACAGCCAGAGGCCCTGTGAGCCTTGTGCTCTCCGTGCTGTGCTGAGTCTGGGCGGTCAAGCAACCGCTGGAGGAGCCCTGCAGTTGCCCTCCCATTGCCTCTAATAGAGCCCTCTCTGCTGGAGCGCTTGGCAGTGTGCAACCCACCGGCAACTAAGCCCTCCACAAGAATGCCTGAGGACTAGGTGCAAAGGCAAGGCAGGAGTGGAGCTGAGGCCAGGAAGGCGCCAGTAGCATCTCCCAGTCTCGCGCAGCCCGCTCCTTTCTGGACTGGAAGCCTAGCCGCGAGGCAAGTCTAGGCAAGGCTCGCCCAGGGCAGAGCAGCCTCACGCCAGCACTCTGCCAGATCGGGCCTCTGAGCAGAGCTGGAGCTCTGCCGTACTGGAGGCGCACTCGGCTCCGCCCAAGCAGTGATTGCAGCCCCACGTATCTGGGCTGCCTCCTCTTCTCCCAAGGAGGCTCACTTCCCTCATGCTGTGCACTAGGCTTCCAGGCGGGGGCGCCCCGCGCCTCCTACAGGTCTTGGCTGAGGAGCTGCTTCCCTGAGCTGGGGCTGTGGACGGGAGCCCAGACACGCAGGGGCAGGGCCCAACCACCTGCACACGTCTCTGCTGGGGAGGAGAGCACTAGGGAAATGACGTCTGTCAGGCACCTTCTGGGCGCTCACCGAGTCAGCCTCCGCGTGTGTGGGGCTGCAGACCCCAGCCATGGGCCCTGTGAGCCTTGTGCTCTCCGTGCTGTGCGGAGTCTGGGCGGTCAAGCGACCGTAAGAATAGACTTCCAGTTGCCCTCACTTTGCCTCTAATAGAGCCCTCAAGCTGGAGCGCTTGGCAGTGTGCAACCCAACGGCAACTAAGCCCTCCACAAGAACGCCTGGGGACTAGGTGCAAAGAAAAGGCAGGAGTGGAGCTGAGGCCAGGAAGGCGCCAGTAGCATCTCCCAGTCTCGCGCAGCCCGCTCCTTTCTGGACTGGAAGCCTAGCCGCGAGGCAAGTCTGGGCAAGGCTCGCCCAGGGCAGAGCAGCCTCACGCCAGCAACTATGCCAGATCGGGCCTCTGAGCAGAGCTGGAGCTCTGCCGTACTGGAGGCGCACTCGGCTCCGCCAAAGCAGTGAATGCAGCCGCACACAGCAGGGCTGCCTTCTCTTCTCCCGAGGAGGCTCGCTTCCCGCATGCTGTAAACTGGGCTTCCAGGCGGGTGCGCCCCGCGCCTCCTACAGGTCTTGGCTGAGGAGCTGCTTCCCTGAGCTGGGGCTGTGGACGGGAGCCCAGACACGCAGGGGCAGGCCCCAACCACCTGCACACGTCTCTGCTGGGGAGGAGAGCACTAGGGAAATGACGTCTGTCAGGCACCTTCTGGGCGCTCACCGAGTCAGCCTCAGCGTGTGTGGGGCTGCAGACCACAGCCAGAGGCCCTGTGAGCCTTGTGCTCTCCGTGCTGTGCTGAGTCTGGGCGGTCAAGCAACCGCTGGAGGAGCCCTGCAGTTGCCCTCCCATTGCCTCTAATAGAGCCCTCTCTGCTGGAGCGCTTGGCAGTGTGCAACCCACCGGCAACTAAGCCCTCCACAAGAACGCCTGAGGACTAGGTGCAAAGGCAAGGCAGGAGTGGAGCTGAGGCCAGGAAGGCGCCAGTAGCATCTCCCAGTCTCGCGCAGCCCGCTCCTTTCTGGACTGGAAGCCTAGCCGTGAGGCAAGTCTGGGCAAGGCTCGCCCAGGGCAGAGCAGCCTCACGCCAGCACTCTGCAGAACGGGCCTCTGAGCAGAGCTGGAGCTCTGCCGTACTGGAGGCGCACTCGGCTCCGCCCAAGCAGTGATTGCAGCCCCACGCATCTGGGCTGCCTCCTCTTCTCCCAAGGAGGCTCGCTTCCCTCATGCTGTGCACTAGGCTTCCAGGTGGGGGCGCCCCGCGCCTCTTTCAGGTCTTGGCTGAGGAGCTGCTTCCCTGAGCTGGGGCTGTGGACGGGAGCCCAGACACGCAGGGGCAGGCCCCAACCACCTGCACACGTCTCTGCTGGGGGGGAGAGCACTAGGGAAATGACGTTTGTCAGGCACCTTCTGGGCGCTCACCGAGTCAGCCTCAGCGTGTTTGGGGCTGCAGACCACAGCCAGAGGCCCTGTGAGCCTTGTGCTCTCCGTGCTGTGCTGAGTCTGGGCGGTCAAGCAACCGCTGGAGGAGCCCTGCAGTTGCCCTCCCATTGCCTCTAATAGAGCCCTCTCTGCTGGAGCGCTTGGCAGTGTGCAACCCACCGGCAACTAAGCCCACCACAAGAACGCCTGAGGACTAGGTGCAAAGGCAAGGCAGGAGTGGAGCTGAGGCCAGGAAGGCGCCAGTAGCATCTCCCAGTCTCGCGCAGCCCGCTCCTTTCTGGACTGGAAGCCTAGCCGCGAGGCAAGTTTGGGCAAGGCTCGCCCATGGCAGAGCAGCCTCACGCCAGCAACTCTGCCAGATCGGGCCTCTGAACAGAGCTGGAGCTCTGCCGTACTGGAGGCGCACTCGGCTCCGCCAAAGCAGTGAATGCAGCCGCACACAGCAGGGCTGCCTTCTCTTCTCCCGAGGAGGCTCGCTTCCCGCATGCTGTAAACTAGGCTTCCAGGCGGGGCCCCCTGCGCCTCCCACAGGTCTTGGCTCAGGAGCTGCTTCCCTGAGCTGGGGCTGTGGACGGGAGCCCAGACACGCAGGGGCAGGCCCCAACCACCTGCACACGTCTCTGCTGGGGAGGAGAGCACTAGGGAAATGACGTCTGTCAGGCACCTTCTGGGCGCTCACCGAGTCAGCCTCAGCGTGTGTGGGGCTGCAGACCACAGCCAGAGGCCCTGTGAGCCTTGTGCTCTCCGTGCTGTGCTGAGTCGGGGCGGTCAAGCAACCGTAAGAATAGACTTTCAGTTGCCCTCACTTTGCCTCTCCTAGAGCCCTCAAGCTGGAGCGCTTGGCAGTGTGCAACCCATCGGCAACTAAGCCCTCCACAAGAACGCCTGGGGACTAGGTGCAAAGGCAAGGCAGGAGTGGAGCTGAGGCCAGGAAGGCGCCAGTAGCATCTCCCAGTCTCGCGCAGCCCGCTCCTTTCTGGACTGGAAGCCTAGCCGCGAGGCAATTTGGGCAAGGCTCGCCCAGGGCAGAGCAGCCTCACGCCAGCACTCTGTCAGATCGGGCCTCTGAGCAGAGCTGGAGCTCTGCCGTACTGGAGGCGCACTCGGCTCCGCCAAAGCAGTGAATGCAGCCGCACACAGCAGGGCTGCCTTCTCTTCTCCCAAGGAGGCTCGCTTCCCGCATGCTGTAAACTAGGCTTCCAGGCGGGGCCCCCTGCGCCCTCCACAGTTCTTGGCTGAGGAGCTGCTTCCCTGAGCTGGGGCTGTGGACGGGAGCCCAGACACGCAGGGCCAGGCCCCAACCACCTGCACACGTCTCTGCTGGGGAGGAGAGCACTAGGGAAATGACGTCTGTCAGGCACCTTCTGGGCGCTCACCGAGTCAGCCTCCGCGTGTGTGGGGCTGCAGACCCCAGCCAGGGGCCCTGTGAGCCTTGTGCTCTCCGTGCTGTGCTGAGTCTGGGCGGTCAAGCAAGCGTAAGAATAGACTTCCAGTTGCCCTCACTTTGCCTCTAATACAGCCCTCAAGCTGGAGCGCTTGGCAGTGTGCAACCCACCGGCAACTAAGCCCTCCACAAGAACGCCTGGGGACTAGGTGCAAAGGCAAGGCAGGAGTGGAGCTGAGGCCAGGAAGGCGCCAGTAGCATCTCCCAGTCTCGCGCAGCCCGCTCCTTTCTGGACTGGAAGCCTAGCCGCGAGGCAAGTCTGGGCAAGGCTCGCCCAGGGCAGAGCAGCCTCACGACAGCACTCTGCCAGATCGGGCCTCTGAGCAGAGCTGGAGCTCTGCCGTACTGGAGGCGCACTCGGCTCTGCCCAAGCAGTGATTGCAGCCCCACACATCTGGGCTGCCTCCTCTTCTCCCAAGGAGGCTCGCTTCCCTCATGCTGTGCACAAGGCTTCCAGGCGGGGGCGCCCCGCGCCTCCTACAGGTCTTAGCTGAGGAGCTGCTTCCCTGAGCTGGGGCTGTGGACGGGAGCCCAGACACGCAGGGGCAGGCCCCAACCACCTGCACACGTCTCTGCTGGGGAGGAGAGCACTAGGGAAAAGACGTCTGTCAGGCACCTTCTGGGCGCTCACCGAGTCAGCCTCAGCGTGTGTGGGGCTGCAGACCACAGCCAGAGGCCCTGTGAGCCTTGTGCTCTCCGTGCTGTGCTGAGTCTGGGCGGTCAAGCAACCGTAAGAATAGACTTTCAGTTGCCCTCACTTTGCCTCTACTAGAGCCCTCAAGCTGGAGCGCTTGGCAGTGTGCAACCCACCGGCAACTAAGCCCTCCACAAGAACGCCTGGGGACTAGGTGCAAAGGCAAGGCCGGAGTGGAGCTGAGGCCAGGAAGGCGCCAGGAGCATCTCCCAGTCTCGCGCAGCCCGCTCCTTTCTGGACTGGAAGCCTAGCCGCGAGGCAAGTCTGCGCAAGGCTCGCCCAGGGCAGAGCAGCCTCACGCCAGCACTCTGCCAGATCGGGCCTCTGAGCAGAGCTGGAGCTCTGCCGTACTGGAGGCGCACTCGGCTCCGCCCAAGCAGTGATTGCAGCCCCACGCATCTGGGCTGCCTCCTCTTCTCCCAAGGAGGCTCGCTTCCCTCATGCTGAGCACAAGGCTTCCAGGAGGGGGCGCCACGCGCCTCCTACAGGTCTTGGCTGAGGAGCTGCTTCCCTGAGCTAGGGCTGTGGACGGGAGCCCAGACACGCAGGGGCATGCCCCAACCACATGCACACGTCTCTGCTGGGGAGGAGAGCACTAGGGAAAAGACCTCTGTCAGGCACCTTCTGGGCGCTCACCGAGTCAGCCTCAGCGTGTGTGGGGCTGCAGACCACAGCCAGAGGCCCTGTGAGCCTTGTGCTCTCCGTGCTGTGCTGAGTCTGGGCGGTCAAGCAACCGTAAGAATAGACTTCCAGTTGCCCTCACTTTGCCTCTACTAGAGCCCTCAAGCTGGAGCGCTTGGCAGTGTGCAACCCACCGGCAACTAAGCCCTCCACAAGAACGCCTGGGGACTAGGTGCAAAGGCAAGGCAGGAGTGGAGCTGAGGCCAGGAAGGGGCCAGTAGCATCTCCCAGTCTCGCGCAGCCCGCTCCTTTCTGGACTGGAAGCCTAGCCGCGAGGCAAGTCTGGGCAAGGCTCGCCCAGGGCAGAGCAGCCTCACGACAGCAACTCTGCCAGATCGGGCCTCTGAGCAGAGCTGGAGCTCTGCCGTACTGGAGGCGCACTCGGCTCTGCCAAAGCAGTGAATGCAGCCGCACACAGCAGGGCTGCCTTCTCTTCTCCTGAGGAGGCTCGCTTCCCGCATGCTGTAAACTAGGCTTCCAGGCGGGGCCCCCTGCGCCTCCCACAGGTCTTGGCTCAGGAGCTGCTTCCCTGAGCTGGGGCTGTGGACGGGAGCCCAGACACGCAGGGGCAGGCCCCAACCACCTGCACACGTCTCTGCTGGGGAGGAGAGCACTAGGGAATTGACGTCTGTCAGGCACCTTCTGGGCGCTCACCGAGTCAGCCTCCGCGTGTGTGGGGCTGCATACCCCAGCCAGGGGCCCTGTGAGCCTTGTGCTCTCCGTGCTGTGCTGAGTCTGGGCGGTCAAGCAACCGTAAGAATAGACTTTTAGTTGCCCTCACTTTGCCTCTAATAGAGCCCTCAAGCTGGAGCGCTTGGCAGTGTGCAACCCACCGGCAACTAAGCCCTCCACAAGAACGCCTGGGGACTAGGTACAAAGGCAAGGCAGGAGTGGAGCTGAGGCCAGGAAGGGGCCAGTAGCATCTCCCAGTCTCGTGCAGCCCGCTCCTTTCTGGACTGGAAGCCTAGCCGCGAGGCAAGTCTGGGCAAGGCTCGCCCAGGGCAGAGCAGCTTCACGCCAGCACTCTGCCAGATCGGGCCTCTGAGCAGAGCTGGAGCTCTGCCGTACTGGAGGCGCACTCGGCTCCGCCAAAGCAGTGAATGCAGCCGCACACAGCAGGGCTGCCTTCTCTTCTCCCGAGGAGGCTCGCTTCCCGCATGCTGGAAACTAGGCTTCCAGGCGGGGCCCCCTGCGCCCTCCACAGGTCTTGGCTCAGGAGCTGCTTCCCTGAGCTGGGGCTGTGGACGGGAGCCCAGACACGCAGGGGCAGGCCCCAACCACCTGCACACGTCTCTGCTGGGGAGGAGAGCACTAGGGAAATGACGTCTGTCAGGCACCTTCTGGGCGCTCACCGAGTCAGCCTCCGCGTGTGTGGGGCTGCAGACCCCAGCCAGGGGCCCTGTGAGCCTTGTGCTCTCCGTGCTGTGCTGAGTCTCGGCGGTCAAGCAACCGTAAGAATAGACTTCCAGTTGCCCTCACTTTGCCTCTACTAGAGCCCTCAAGCTGGAGCGCTTGGCAGTGTGCAACCCACCGGCAACTAAGCCCTCCACAAGAACGCCTCGGGACTAGGTGCAAAGGCAAGGCAGGAGTGGAGCTGAGGCCAGGAAGGCGCCAGTAGCATCTCCCAGTCTCGCGCAGCCCGCTCCTTTCTGGACTGGAAGCCTAGCCGCGAGGCAAGTCTGGGCAAGGCTCGCCCAGGGCAGAGCAGCCTCACGCAAGCCCTCTGCCAGATCGGGCCTCTGAGCAGAGCTGGAGCTCTGCCGTACTGGAGGCGCACTCGGCTCCGCCCAAGCAGTGATTGCAGCCCCACGCATCTGGGCTGCCTCTTCTCCCAAGGAGGCTCGCTTCCCTCATGCTGTGCACTAGGCTTCCAAGCGGGGGCGCCCCGCGCCCCCTACAGGTCTTGGCTGAGGAGCTGCTTAACTGAGCTGGGGCTGTGGACGGGAGCCCAGACACGCAGGGGCAGGCCCCAACCACCTGCACACGTCTCTGCTGGGGAGGAGAGCACTAGGGAAAAGACGTCTGTCAGGCACCTTCTGGGCACTCACCGAGTCAGCCTCCGCGTGTGTGGGGCTGCAGACCACAGCCAGAGGCCCTGTGAGCCTTGTGCTCTCCGTGCTGTGCTGAGTCTGGGCGGTCAAGCAACCGTAAGAATAGACTTTCAGTTGCCCTCACTTTGCCTCTACTAGAGCCCTCAAACTGGATCTCTTGGCAGTGTGGAACCCACCGGCAACTAAGCCCTACACAAGAACGCCTGGGGACTAGGTGCAAAGGCAAGGCAGGAGTGGAGCTGAGGCCAGGAAGGCGCCAGTAGCATCTCCCAGTCTCGCGCAGCCCGCTCCTTTCTGGACTGGAAGCCTAGCCGCGAGGCAAGTTTGGGCAAGGCTCGCCCATGGCAGAGCAGCCTCACCCCAGCAACTCTGCCAGATCGGGCCTCTGAGCAGAGCTGGAGCTCTGCCGAACTGGAGGCGCACTCGGCTCCGCCAAAGCAGTGAATGCAGCCGCACACAGCAGGGCTGCCTTCTCTTCTCCCGAGGAGGCTCGCTTCCTGCATGCTGTAAACTAGGCTTCCAGGCGGGGCCACCTGCGCCTCCCACAGGTCTTGGCTCAGGAGCTGCTTCCCTGAGCTGGGGCTGTGGACGGGAGCCCAGACACGCAGGGGCAGGCCCCAACCACCTGCACACATCTCTGCTGGGGAGGAGAGCACTAGGGAAATGGCGTCTGTCAGGCACCTTCTGGGCGCTCACCGAGTCAGCCTCCGCGTGTGTGGGGCTGCAGACCACAGCCAGAGGCCCTGTGAGCCTTGTGCTCTCCGTGCTGTGCTGAGTCTGGGCGGTCAAGCAACCGTAAGAATAGACTTTCAGTTGCCCTCACTTTGCCTCTACTAGAGCCCTCAAGCTGGAGCGCTTGGCAGTGTGCAACCCACCGGCAACTAAGCCCTCCACAAGAACGCCTGGGGACTAGGTGCAAAGGCAAGGCCGGAGTGGAGCTGAGACCAGGAAGGCGCCAGGAGCATCTCCCAGTCTCGCGCAGCCCGCTCCTTTCTGGACTGGAAGCCTAGCCGCGAGGCAAGTCTGCGCAAGGCTCGCCCAGGGCAGAGCAGCCTCACGCCAGCACTCTGCCAGATCGGGCCTCTGAGCAGAGCTGGAGCTCTGCCGTACTGGAGGCGCACTCGGCTCCGCCCAAGCAGTGATTGCAGCCCCACGCATCTGGGCTGCCTCCTCTTCTCCCAAGGAGGCTCGCTTCCCTCATGCTGAGCACAAGGCTTCCAGGAGGGGGCGCCACGCGCCTCCTACAGGTCTTGGCTGAGGAGCTGCTTCCCTGAGCTGGGGCTGTGGACGGGAGCCCAGACACGCAGGGGCATGCCCCAACCACATGCACACGTCTCTGCTGGGGAGGAGAGCACTAGGGAAAAGACCTCTGTCAGGCACCTTCTGGGCGCTCACCGAGTCAGCCTCAGCCTGTGTGGGGCTGCAGACCACAGCCAGAGGCCCTGTGAGCCTTGTGCTCTCCGTGCTGTGCTGAGTCTGGGCGGTCAAGCAACCGTAAGAATAGACTTCCAGTTGCCCTCACTTTGCCTCTACTAGAGCCCTCTCTGCTGGAGCGCTTGGCAGTGTGCAACCCACCGGCAACTAAGCCCTCCACAAGAACGCCTGAGGACTAGGTGCAAAGGCAAGGCAGGAGTGGAGCTGAGGCCAGGAAGGCGCCAGTAGCATCTCCCAGTCTCGCGCAGCCCGCTCTTTCTGGACTGGAAGCCTAGCCGCGAGGCAAGTTTGGGCAAGGCTCGCCCATGGCAGAGCAGCCTCACGCCAGCAACTCTGCCAGATCGGGCCTCTGAGCAGAGCTGGAGCTCTGCCGTACTGGAGGCGCACTCGGCTCCGCCAAAGCAGTGAATGCAGCCACACACAGTAGGGCTGCCTTCTCTTCTCCCGAGGAGGCTCGCTTCCCGCATGCTGTAAACTAGGCTTCCAGGCGGGGCCCCCTGCGCCTCCCACAGGTCTTGGCTCAGGAGCTGCTTCCCTGAGCTGGGTCTGTGGACGGGAGCCCAGACACGCAGGGGCAGGCCCCAACCACCTGCACACGTCTCTGCTGGGGGGGAGAGCACTAGGGAAATGACGTCTGTCAGGCACCTTCTGGGCGCTCACCGAGTCAGCTTCAGCGTGTGTGGGGCTGCAGACCACAGCCAGAGGCCCTGTGAGCCTTGTGCTCTCCGTGCTGTGCTGAGTCTGGGCGGTCAAGCAACCGCTTGAGGAGCCCTGCAGTTGCCCTCCCATTGCCTCTAATAGAGCCCTCTCTGCTGGAGCGCTTGGCAGTGTGCAACCCACCGGCAACTAAGCCCTCCACAAGAACGCCTGAGGACTAGATGCAAAGGCAAGGCAGGAGTGGAGCTGAGGCCAGGAAGGCTCCAGTAGCATCTCCCAGTCTCGCGTAGCCCGCTCCTTTCTGGACTGGAAGCCTAGCCGCGAGGCAAGTTTGGGCAAGGCTCGCCCATGGCAGAGCAGCCTCACGCCAGCAACTCTGCCAGATCGGGCCTCTGAGCAGAGCTGGAGCTCTGCCGTACTGGAGGCGCACTCGGCTCCGCCAAAGCAGTGAATGCAGCCGCACACAGCAGGGCTGCCTTCTCTTCTCCCGAGGAGGCTCGCTTCCCGCATGCTGTAAACTAGGCTTCCAGGCGGGGCCCCCTGCGCCTCCCACAGGTCTTGGCTCAGGAGCTGCTTCCCTGAGCTGGGGCTGTGAACGGGAGCCCAGACACGCAGGGGCAGGCCCCAACCACCTGCACACGTCTCTGCTGGGGAGGAGAGCACTAGGGTAAAGACGTCTGTCAGGCACCTTCTGGGCGCTCACCGAGTCAGCCTCAGCGTGTGTGGGGCTGCAGACCACAGCCAGAGGCCCTGTGAGCCTTGTGCTCTCCGTGCTGTGCTGAGTCTGGGCGGTCAAGCAACCGTAAGAATAGACTTTCAGTTGCCCTCACTTTGCTCTCCTAGAGCCCTCAAGCTGGAGCGCTTGGCAGTGTGCAACCCACCGGCAACTAAGCCCTCCACAAGAACGCCTGAGGACTAGGTGCAAAGGCAAGGCAGGAGTGGAGCTGAGGCCAGGAAGGCGCCAGTAGCATCTCCCAGTCTCGCGCAGCCCGCTCCTTTCTGGACTGGAAGCCTAGCCGCCAAGCAAGTCTGGGCAAGGCTCGCCCAGGGCAGAGCAGCCTCACGCCAGCACTCTGCCAGATGGGGCCTCTGAGCAGAGCTGGAGCTCTGCCGTACTGGAGGCGCACTCGGCTCCGCCCAAGCAGTGATTGCAGCCCCACGCATCTGGGCTGCCTCCTCTTCTCCCAAGGAGGCTCGCTTCCCTCATGCTGTGCACTAGGCTTCCAGGCGGGGGCGCCCCGCGCCTCCTACAGGTCTTGGCTGAGGAGCTGCTTCCCTGAGCTGGGGTTGTGGACGGGAGCCCAGACACGCAGGGGCAGGCCCCAACCACCTGCACACGTCTCTGCTGGGGAGGAGAGCACTAGGGAGATGACGTCTGTCAGGCACCTTCTGGGCGCTCACCGAGTCAGCCTCAGCGTGTGTGGGGCTGCAGACCACAGCCAGAGGCCCTGTGAGCCTTGTGCTCTCCGTGCTGTGCTGAGTCTGGGCGGTCAAGCAACCGCTGGAGGAGCCCTGCAGTTGCCCTCCCATTGCCTCTAATAGAGCCCTCTCTGCTGGAGCGCTTGGCAGTGTGCAACCCACCGGCAACTAAGCCCTCCACAAGAACGCCTGAGGACTAGGTGCAAAGGCAAGGCAGGAGTGGAGCTGAGGCCAGGAAGGCGCCAGTAGCATCTCCCAGTCTCGCGCAGCCCGCTCCTTTCTGGACTGGAAGCCTAGCCGCGAGGCAAGTTTGGGCAAGGCTCGCCCATGGCAGAGCAGCCTCACGCCAGCAACTCTGCCAGATCGGGCCTCTGAGCAGAGCTGGAGCTCTGCCGTACTGGAGGCGCACTCGGCTCAGCCAAAGCAGTGAATGCAGCCGCACACAGCAGGGCTGCCTTCTCTTCTCCCGAGGAGGCTCGCTTCCCGCATGCTGTAAACTAGGCTTCCAGGCGGGGCCCCCTGCGCCTCCCACAGGTCTTGGCTCAGGAGCTGCTTCCCTGAGCTGGGGCTGTGGACGGGAGCCCAGACACGCAGGGGCAGGCCCCAACCACCTGCACACGTCTCTGCTGGGGAGGAGAGCACTAGGGAAATGACGTCTGTCAGGCACCTTCTGGGCGCTCACCGAGTCAGCCTCAGCGTGTGTGGGGCTGCAGACCACAGCCAGAGGCCCTGTGAGCCTTGTGCTCTCCGTGCTGTGCTGAGTCTGGGCGGTCAAGCAACCGTAAGAATAGACTTTCAGTTGCCCTCACTTTGCCTCTACTAGAGCCCTCAAGCTGGAGCGCTTGGCAGTGTGCAACCCACCGGCAACTAAGCCCTCCACAAGAACGCCTGGGGACTAGGTGCAAAGGTAAGGCAGGAGTGGAGCTGAGGCCAGGAAGGCGCCAGTAGCATCTCCCAGTCTCGCGCAGCCCGCTCCTTTCTGGACTGGAAGCCTAGCCGCGAGGCAAGTTTGGGCAAGGCTCGCCCAGGGCAGAGCAGCCTCACGCCAGCACTCTGTCAGATCGGGCCTCTGAGCAGAGCTGGAGCTCTGCCGTACTGGAGGCGCACTCGGCTCCGCCCAAGCAGTGATTGCAGCCCCACGCATCTGGGCTGCCTCCTCTTCTCCCAAGGAGGCTCGCTTCCCTCATGCTGTGCACTAGGCTTCCAGGCGGGGGCGCCCCGCGCCTCTTTCAGGTCTTGGCTGAGGAGCTGCTTCCCTGAGCTGGGGCTGTGGACGGGAGCCCAGACACGCAGGGGCAGGCCCCAACCACCTGCACACGTCTCTGCTGGGGGGGAGAGCACTAGGGAAATGACGTCTGTCAGGCACCTTCTGGGCGCTCACCGAGTCAGCCTCAGCGTGTGTGGGGCTGCAGACCACAGCCACAGGCCCTGTGAGCCTTGTGCTCTCCGTGCTGTGCTGAGTCTGGGCGGTCAAGCAACCGCTGGAGGAGCCCTGCAGTTGCCCTCCCATTGCCTCTAATAGAGCCCTCTCTGCTGGAGCGCTTGGCAGTGTGCAACCCAGCGGCAACTAAGCCCACCACAAGAACGCCTGAGGACTAGGTGCAAAGGCAAGGCAGGAGTGGAGCTGAGGCCAGGAAGGCGCCAGTAGCATCTTCCAGTCTCGCGCAGCCCGCTCCTTTCTGGACTGGAAGCCTAGCCGCGAGGCAAGTTTGGGCAAGGCTCGCCCATGGCAGAGCAGCCTCACGCCAGCAACTCTGCCAGATCGGGCCTCTGAGCAGAGCTGGAGCTCTGCCGTACTGGAGGCGCACTCGGCTCCGCCAAAGCAGTGAATGCAGCCACACACAGCAGGGCTGCCTTCTCTTCTCCCGAGGAGGCTCGCTTCCCGCATGCTGTAAACTAGGCTTCCAGGCGGGGCCCCCTGCGCCTCCCACAGGTCTTGGCTCAGGAGCTGCTTCCCTGAGCTGGGGCTGTGGACGGGAGCCCAGACACGCAGGGGCAGGCCCCAACCACCTGCACACGTCTCTGCTGGGGAGGAGAGCACTAGGGTAAAGACGTCTGTCAGGCACCTTCTGGGCGCTCACCGAGTCAGCCTCAGCGTGTGTGGGGCTGCAGACCACAGCCAGAGGCCCTGTGAGCCTTGTGCTCTCCGTGCTGTGCTGAGTCGGGGCGGTCAAGCAACCGTAAGAATAGACTTTCAGTTGCCATCACTTTGTTCTCCTAGAGCCCTCAAGCTGGAGCGCTTGGCAGTGTGCAACCCACCGGCAACTAAGCCCTCCACAAGAAAGCCTGTGGACTAGGTGCAAAGGTAAGGCAGGAGTGGAGCTGAGGCCAGGAAGGCGCCAGTAGCATCTCCCAGTCTCGCGCAGCTCCCTCCTTTCTGGACTGGAAGCCTAGCCGCGAGGCAAGTCTGGGCAAGGCTCGCCCAGGGCAGAGCAGCCTCACGCCAGCACTCTGCCAGAACGGGCCTCTGACTAGAGCTGGAGCTCTGCCGTACTGGAGGCGCACTCGGCTCCGCCCAAGCAGTGATTGCAGCCCCACGCATCTGGGCTGCCTCCTCTTCTCCCAAGGAGGCTCGCTTCCCTCATGCGGTGCACTAGCCTTCCAGGCGGGGGCGCCCCGCGCCTCCTACAGGTCTTGGCTGAGGAGCTGCTTCCCTGAGCTGGGGCTGTGGACGGGAGCCCAGACACGCAGGGGCAGGCCCCAACCACCTGCACACGTCTCTGCTGGGGAGGAGAGCACTAGGGAAATGACGTCTGTCAGGCACCTTCTGGGCGCTCACCGAGTCAGCCTCAGCGTGTGTGGGGCTGCAGACCACAGCCAGAGGCCCTGTGAGCATTGTGCTCTCCGTGCTGTGCTGAGTCTGGGCGGTCAAGCAACCGTAAGAATAGACTTTCAGTTGCCCTCACTTTGCCTCTACTAGAGCCCTCAAGCTGGAGCGCTTGGCAGTGTGCAACCCACCGGCAACTAAGCCCTCCACAAGAACGCCTGGGGACTAGGTGCAAAGGTAAGGCAGGAGTGGAGCTCAGGCCAGGAAGGCGCCAGTAGCATCTCCCAGTCTCGCGCAGCCCGCTCCTTTCTGGACTGGAAGCCTAGCCGCGAGGCAAGTTTGGGCAAGGCTCGCCCAGGGCAGAGCAGCCTCACGCCAGCACTCTGTCAGATCGGGCCTCTGAGCAGAGCTGGAGCTCTGCCGTACTGGAGGCGCACTCGGTGCCGCTCAAGCAGTGATTGCAGCCCCACGCATCTGGGCTGCCTCCTCTTCTCCCAAGGAGGCTCGCTTCCCTCATGCTGTGCACTAGGCTTCCAGGCGGGGGCGCCCCGCGCCTCTTTCAGGTCTTGGCTGAGGAGCTGCTTCCCTGAGCTGGGGCTGTGGACGGGAGCCCAGACACGCAGGGGCAGGCCCCAACCCCCTGCACACGTCTCTGCTGGGGGGGAGAGCACTAGGGAAATGACGTCTGTCAGGCACCTTCTGGGCGCTCACCGAGTCAGCCTCAGCGTGTGTGGGGCTGCAGACCACAGCCAGAGGCCCTGTGAGCCTTGTGCTCTCCGTGCTGTGCTGAGTCTGGGCGGTCAAGCAACCGCTGGAGGAGCCCTGCAGTTGCCCTCCCATTGCCTCTAATAGAGCCCTCTCTGCTGGAGCGCTTGGCAGTGTGCAACCCACCGGCAACTAAGCCCACCACAAGAACGCCTGAGGACTAGGTGCATAGGCAAGGCAGGAGTGGAGCTGAGGCCAGGAAGGCGCCAGTAGCATCTCCCAGTCTCGCGCAGCCCGCTCCTTTCTGGACTGGAAGCCTAGCCGCGAGGCAAGTTTGGGCAAGGTTCGCCCATGGCAGAGCAGCCTCACGCCAGCAACTCTGCCAGATCGGGCCTCTGAGCAGAGCTGGAGCTCTGCCGTACTGGAGGCGCACTCGGCTCCGCCAAAGCAGTGAATGCAGCCACACACAGCAGGGCTGCCTTCTCTTCTCCCGAGGAGGCTCGCTTCCCGCATGCTGTAAACTAGGCTTCCAGGCGGGGCCCCCTGCGCCTCCCACAGGTCTTGGCTCAGGAGCTGCTTCCCTGAGCTGGGGCTGTGGACGGGAGCCCAGACACGCAGGGGCAGGCCCCAACCACCTGCACACGTCTCTGCTGGGGAGGAGAGCACTAGGGTAAAGACGTCTGTCAGGCACCTTCTGGGCGCTCACCGAGTCAGCCTCAGCGTGTGTGGGGCTGCAGACCACAGCCAGAGGCCCTGTGAGCCTTGTGCTCTCCGTGCTGTGCTGAGTCGGGGCGGTCAAGCAACCGTAAGAATAGACTTTCAGTTGCCCTCACTTTGCCTCTCCTAGAGCCCTCAAGCTGGAGCGCTTGGCAGTGTGCAACCCACCGGCAACTAAGCCCTCCACAAGAAAGCCTGGGGACTAGGTGCAAAGGTAAGGCAGGAGTGGAGCTGAGGCCAGGAAGGCGCCAGTAGCATCTCCCAGTCTCGCGCAGCCCGCTCCTTTCTGGACTGGAAGCCTAGCCGCGAGGCAAGTCTGGGCAAGGCTCGCCCATGGCAGAGCAGCCTCACGCCAGCACTCTGCCAGATCGGGCCTCTGAGCAGAGCTGGAGCTCTGCCGTACTGGAGGCGCACTCGTCTCCGCCCAAGCAGTGATTGCAGCCCCACGCATCTGGGCTGCCTCCTCTTCTCCCAAGGAGGCTCGCTTCCATCATGCTGTGCACTAGGCTTCCAGGCGGGGGCGCCCCGCGCCTCCTACAAGTCTTGGCTGAGGAGCTGCTTCCCAGAGCTGGGGCTGTGGACGGGAGCCCAGACACGCAGGGGCAGGCCCCAACCACCTGCACACGTCTCTGCTGGGGAGGAGAGCACTAGGGAAATGACGTCTGTCAGGCACCTTCTGGGTGCTCACCGAGTCAGCCTCAGCGTGTGTGGGGCTGCAGACCACAGCCAGAGGCCCTGTGAGCCTTGTGCTCTCCGTGCTGTGCTGAGTCTGGGCGGTCAAGCAACCGCTGGAGGAGCCCTGCTGTTGCCCTCCCATTGCCTCTAATAGAGCCCTCTCTGCTGGAGCGCTTGGCAGTGTGCAACCCACTGGCAACTAAGCCCTCCACAAGAACGCCTGAGGACTAGGTGCAAAGGCAAGGCAGGAGTGGAGCTGAGGCCAGGAAGGCGCCAGTAGCATCTCCCAGTCTCGCGCAGCCCGCTCCTTTCTGGACTGGAAGCCTAGCCGCGAGGCAAGTCTGGGCAAGGCTCGCCCAGGGCAGAGCAGCCTCACGCCAGCACTCTGCCAGATCGGGCCTCTGAGCAGAGCTGGAGCTCTGCCGTACTGGAGGCCCACTCGGCTCCACCAAAGCAGTGATTGCAGCCCCACGCATCTGGGCTGCCTCCTCTTCTCCCAAGGAGGCTCGCTTCCCTCATGCTGTGCACTAGGCTTCCAGGCGGGGGCGCCCCGCGCCTCCTACAGGTCTTGGCTGAGGAGCTGCTTCCCTGAGTTGGGGCTGTGGACGGGAGCCCAGACACGCAGGGGCAGGCCCCAACCACCTGCACACGTCTCTGCTGGGGAGGAGAGCACTAGGGAAATGACGTCTGTCAGGCACCTTCTGGGCGCTCACCGAGTCAGCCTCAGCGTGTGTGGGGCTGCAGACCACAGCCAGAGGCCCTGTGAGCCTTGTGCTCTCCGTGCTGTGCTGAGTCTGGGCGGGCAAGCAACCGCTGGAGGAGCCCTGCAGTTGCCCTCCCATTGCCTCTAATAGAGCCCTCTCTGCTGGAGCGCTTGGCAGTGTGCAACCCACCGGCAACTAAGCCCTCCACAAGAATGCCTGAGGACTAGGTGCAAAGGCAAGGCAGGAGTGGAGCTGAGGCCAGGAAGGCGCCAGTAGCATCTCCCAGTCTCGCGCAGCCCGCTCCTTTCTGGACTGGAAGCCTAGCCGCGAGGCAAGTCTAGGCAAGGCTCGCCCAGGGCAGAGCAGCCTCACGCCAGCACTCTGCCAGATCGGGCCTCTGAGCAGAGCTGGAGCTCTGCCGTACTGGAGGCGCACTCGGCTCCGCCCAAGCAGTGATTGCAGCCCCACGTATCTGGGCTGCCTCCTCTTCTCCCAAGGAGGCTCACTTCCCTCATGCTGTGCACTAGGCTTCCAGGCGGGGGCGCCCCGCGCCTCCTACAGGTCTTGGCTGAGGAGCTGCTTCCCTGAGCTGGGGCTGTGGACGGGAGCCCAGACACGCAGGGGCAGGGCCCAACCACCTGCACACGTCTCTGCTGGGGAGGAGAGCACTAGGGAAATGACGTCTGTCAGGCACCTTCTGGGCGCTCACCGAGTCAGCCTCCGCGTGTGTGGGGCTGCAGACCCCAGCCATGGGCCCTGTGAGCCTTGTGCTCTCCGTGCTGTGCGGAGTCTGGGCGGTCAAGCGACCGTAAGAATAGACTTCCAGTTGCCCTCACTTTGCCTCTAATAGAGCCCTCAAGCTGGAGCGCTTGGCAGTGTGCAACCCAACGGCAACTAAGCCCTCCACAAGAACGCCTGGGGACTAGGTGCAAAGAAAAGGCAGGAGTGGAGCTGAGGCCAGGAAGGCGCCAGTAGCATCTCCCAGTCTCGCGCAGCCCGCTCCTTTCTGGACTGGAAGCCTAGCCGCGAGGCAAGTCTGGGCAAGGCTCGCCCAGGGCAGAGCAGCCTCACGCCAGCAACTATGCCAGATCGGGCCTCTGAGCAGAGCTGGAGCTCTGCCGTACTGGAGGCGCACTCGGCTCCGCCAAAGCAGTGAATGCAGCCGCACACAGCAGGGCTGCCTTCTCTTCTCCCGAGGAGGCTCGCTTCCCGCATGCTGTAAACAGGGCTTCCAGGCGGGTGCGCCCCGCGCCTCCTACAGGTCTTGGCTGAGGAGCTGCTTCCCTGAGCTGGGGCTGTGGACGGGAGCCCAGACACGCAGGGGCAGGCCCCAACCACCTGCACACGTCTCTGCTGGGGAGGAGAGCACTAGGGAAATGACGTCTGTCAGGCACCTTCTGGGCGCTCACCGAGTCAGCCTCAGCGTGTGTGGGGCTGCAGACCACAGGCAGAGGCCCTGTGAGCCTTGTGCTCTCCGTGCTGTGCTGAGTCTGGGCGGTCAAGCAACCGTAAGTATAGACTTTCAGTTGCCCTCACTTTGCCTCTAATAGAGCCCTCAAGCTGGAGCGCTTGGCAGTGTGCAACCCACCGGCAACTAAGCCCTCCACAAGAACGCCTGGGGACTAGGTGCAAAGGTAAGGCAGGAGTGGAGCTGAGGCCAGGAAGGCGCCAGTAGCATTTCCCAGTCTCGCGCAGCCCGCTCCTTTCTGGACTGGAAGCCTAGCCGCGAGGCAAGTCTGGGCAAGGCTCGCCCAGGGCAGAGCAGCCTCACGCCAGCACTCTGCCAGATCGGGCCTCTGAGCAGAGCTGGAGCTCTGCCGTACTGGAGGCGCACTCGGCTCCGCCCAAGCAGTGATTGCAGCCCCACGCATCTGGGCTGCCTCCTCTTCTCCCAAGGAGGCTCGCTTCCCTCATGCTGTGCACTAGGCTTCCAGGCGGGGGCGCCCCGCGCCTCCTACAGGTCTTGGCTGAGGAGCTGCTTCCCTGAGCTGGGGCTGTGGACGGGAGCCCAGACACGCAGGGGCAGGCCCCAACCACCTGCACACGTCTCTGCTGGGGAGGAGAGCACTAGGGAAATGACGTCTGTCAGGCACCTTCTGGGCGCTCACCGAGTCAGCCTCAGCGTGTGTGGGGCTGCAGACCACAGCCAGAGGCCCTGTGAGCCTTGTGCTCTCCGTGCTGTGCTGAGTCTGGGCGGTCAAGCAACCGCTGGAGGAGCCCTGCAGTTGCCCTCCCATTGCCTCTAATAGAGCCCTCTCTGCTGGAGCGCTTGGCAGTGTGCAACCCACCGGCAACTAAGCCCTCCACAAGAACGCCTGAGGACTAGGTGCAAAGGCAAGGCAGGAGTGGAGCTGAGGCCAGGAAGGCGCCAGTAGCATCTCCCAGTCTCGCGCAGCCCGCTCCTTTCTGGACTGGAAGCCTAGCCGCGAGGCAAGTCTGGGCAAGGCTCGCCCAGGGCAGAGCAGCCTCACGCCAGCACTCTGCAGAACGGGCCTCTGAGCAGAGCTGGAGCTCTGCCGTACTGGAGGCGCACTCGGCTCCGCCCAAGCAGTGATTGCAGCCCCACGCATCTGGGCTGCCTCCTCTTCTCCCAAGGAGGCTCGCTTCCCTCATGCTGTGCACTAGGCTTCCAGGTGGGGGCGCCCCGCGCCTCTTTCAGGTCTTGGCTGAGGAGCTGCTTCCCTGAGCTGGGGCTGTGGACGGGAGCCCAGACACGCAGGGGCAGGCCCCAACCACCTGCACACGTCTCTGCTGGGGGGGAGAGCACTAGGGAAATGACGTCTGTCAGGCACCTTCTGGGCGCTCACCGAGTCAGCCTCAGCGTGTTTGGGGCTGCAGACCACAGCCAGAGGCCCTGTGAGCCTTGTGCTCTCCGTGCTGTGCTGAGTCTGGGCGGTCAAGCAACCGCTGGAGGAGCCCTGCAGTTGCCCTCCCATTGCCTCTAATAGAGCCCTCTCTGCTGGAGCGCTTGGCAGTGTGCAACCCACCGGCAACTAAGCCCTCCACAAGAACGCCTGAGGACTAGGTGCAAAGGCAAGGCAGGAGTGGAGCTGAGGCCAGGAAAGCGCCAGTAGCATCTCCCAGTCTCGCGCAGCCCGCTCCTTTCTGTACTGGAAGCCTAGCCGCGAGGCAAGTTTGGGCAAGGCTCGCCCATGGCAGAGCAGCCTCACGCCAGCAACTCTGCCAGATCGGGCCTCTGAGCAGAGCTGGAGCTCTGCCGTACTGGAGGCGCACTCGGCTCCGCCAAAGCAGTGAATGCAGCCGCACACAGCAGGGCTGCCTTCTCTTCTCCCGAGGAGGCTCGCTTCCCGCATGCTGTAAACTAGGCTTCCAGGCGGGGCCCCCTGCGCCTCCCACAGGTCTTGGCTCAGGAGCTGCTTCCCTGAGCTGGGGCTGTGGACGGGAGCCCAGACACGCAGGGGCAGGCCCCAACCACCTGCACACGTCTCTGCTGGGGAGGAGAGCACTAGGGAAATGACGTCTGTCAGGCACCTTCTGGTTGCTCACCGAGTCAGCCTCAGCGTGTGTGGGGCTGCAGACCACAGCCAGAGGCCCTGTGAGCCTTGTGCTCTCCGTGCTGTGCTGAGTCTGGGCGGTCAAGCAACCGTAAGAATAGACTTTCAGTTGCCCTCACTTTGCCTCTACTAGAGCCCTCAAGCTGGAGCGCTTGGCAGTGTGCAACCCACCGGCAACTAAGCCCTCCACAAGAACGCCTGGGGACTAGGTGCAAAGGCAAGGCAGGAGTGGAGCTGAGGCCAGGAAGGCGCCAGTAGCATCTCCCAGTCTCGCGCAGCCCGCTCCTTTCTGGACTGGAAGCCTAGCCGCGAGGCAAGTTTGGGCAAGGCTCGCCCAGGGCAGAGCAGCCTCACGCCAGCACTCTGTCAGATCGGGCCTCTGAGCAGAGCTGGAGCTCTGCCGTACTGGAGGCGCACTCGGCTCCGCCCAAGCAGTGATTGCAGCCCCACGCATCTGGGCTGCCTCCTCTTCTCCCAAGGAGGCTCGCTTCCCTCATGCTGTGCACTAGGCTTCCAGGCGGGGGCGCCCCGCGCCTCTTTCAGGTCTTGGCTGAGGAGCTGCTTCCCTGAGCTGGGGCTGTGGACGGGAGCCCAGACACGCAGGGGCAGGCCCCAACCACCTGCACACGTCTCTGCTGGGGGGGAGAGCACTAGGGAAATGACGTCTGTCAGGCACCTTCTGGGCGCTCACCGAGTCAGCTTCAGCGTGTGTGGGGCTGCAGACCACAGCCAGAGGCCCTGTGAGCCTTGTGCTCTCCGTGCTGTGCTGAGTCTGGGCGGTCAAGCAACCGCTGGAGGAGCCCTGCAGTTGCCCTCCCATTGCCTCTAATAGAGCCCTCTCTGCTGGAGCCCTTGGCAGTGTACAACCCACCGGCAACTAAGCCCTCCATAAGAACGCCTGAGGACTAGGTGCAAAGGCAAGGCAGGAGTGGAGCTGAGGCCAGGAAGGCGCCAGTAGCATCTCCCAGTCTCGCGCAGCCCGCTCCTTTCTGGACTGGAAGCCTAGCCGCCAAGCAAGTCTGGGCAAGGCTCGCTCACGGCAGAGCAGCCTCACGCCAGCACTCTGCCAGATAGGGCCTCTGAGCAGAGCTGGAGCTCTGCCGTACTGGAGGCGCACTCGGCTCCGCCAAAGCAGTGAATGCAGCCGCACACAGCAGGGCTGCCTTCTCTTCTCCCGAGGAGGCTCGCTTCCCGCATGCTGTAAACTAGGCTTCCAGGCGGGGCCCCCTGCGCCTCCCACAGGTCTTGGCTCAGGAGCTGCTTCCCTGAGCTGGGGCTGTGGACGGGAGCCCAGACACGCAGGGGCAGGCCCCAACCACCTGCACACGTCTCTGCTGGGGAGGAGAGCACTAGGGTAAAGACGTCTGTCAGGCACCTTCTGGGCGCTCACCGAGTCAGCCTCAGCGTGTGTGGGGCTGCAGACCACAGCCAGAGGCCCTGTGAGCCTTGTGCTCTCCGTGCTGTGCTGAGTCTGGGCGGTCAAGCAACCGTAAGAATAGACTTTCAGTTGCCCTCACTTTGCTCTCCTAGAGCCCTCAAGCTGGAGCGCTTGGCAGTGTGCAACCCACCGGCAACTAAGCCCTCCACAAGAACGCCTGAGGACTAGGTGCAAAGGCAAGGCAGGAGTGGAGCTGAGGCCAGGAAGGCGCCAGTAGCATCTCCCAGTCTCGCGCAGCCCGCTCCTTTCTGGACTGGAAGCCTAGCCGCCAAGCAAGTCTGGGCAAGGCTCGCCCAGGGCAGAGCAGCCTCACGCCAGCACTCTGCCAGATGGGGCCTCTGAGCAGAGCTGGAGCTCTGCCGTACTGGAGGCGCACTCGGCTCCGCCCAAGCAGTGATTGCAGCCCCACGCATCTGGGCTGCCTCCTCTTCTCCCAAGGAGGCTCGCTTCCCTCATGCTGTGCACTAGGCTTCCAGGCGGGGGCGCCCCGCGCCTCCTACAGGTCTTGGCTGAGGAGCTGCTTCCCTGAGCTGGGGTTGTGGACGGGAGCCCAGACACGCAGGGGCAGGCCCCAACCACCTGCACACGTCTCTGCTGGGGAGGAGAGCACTAGGGAGATGACGTCTGTCAGGCACCTTCTGGGCGCTCACCGAGTCAGCCTCAGCGTGTGTGGGGCTGCAGACCACAGCCAGAGGCCCTGTGAGCCTTGTGCTCTCCGTGCTGTGCTGAGTCTGGGCGGTCAAGCAACCGCTGGAGGAGCCCTGCAGTTGCCCTCCCATTGCCTCTAATAGAGCCCTCTCTGCTGGAGCGCTTGGCAGTGTGCAACCCACCGGCAACTAAGCCCTCCACAAGAACGCCTGAGGACTAGGTGCAAAGGCAAGGCAGGAGTGGAGCTGAGGCCAGGAAGGCGCCAGTAGCATCTCCCAGTCTCGCGCAGCCCGCTCCTTTCTGGACTGGAAGCCTAGCCGCGAGGCAAGTTTGGGCAAGGCTCGCCCATGGCAGAGCAGCCTCACGCCAGCAACTCTGCCAGATCGGGCCTCTGAGCAGAGCTGGAGCTCTGCCGTACTGGAGGCGCACTCGGCTCAGCCAAAGCAGTGAATGCAGCCGCACACAGCAGGGCTGCCTTCTCTTCTCCCGAGGAGGCTCGCTTCCCGCATGCTGTAAACTAGGCTTCCAGGCGGGGCCCCCTGCGCCTCCCACAGGTCTTGGCTCAGGAGCTGCTTCCCTGAGCTGGGGCTGTGGACGGGAGCCCAGACACGCAGGGGCAGGCCCCAACCACCTGCACACGTCTCTGCTGGGGAGGAGAGCACTAGGGAAATGACGTCTGTCAGGCACCTTCTGGGCGCTCACCGAGTCAGCCTCAGCGTGTGTGGGGCTGCAGACCACAGCCACAGGCCCTGTGAGCCTTGTGCTCTCCGTGCTGTGCTGAGTCTGGGCGGTCAAGCAACCGCTGGAGGAGCCCTGCAGTTGCCCTCCCATTGCCTCTAATAGAGCCCTCTCTGCTGGAGCGCTTGGCAGTGTGCAACCCAGCGGCAACTAAGCCCACCACAAGAACGCCTGAGGACTAGGTGCAAAGGCAAGGCAGGAGTGGAGCTGAGGCCAGGAAGGCGCCAGTAGCATCTTCCAGTCTCGCGCAGCCCGCTCCTTTCTGGACTGGAAGCCTAGCCGCGAGGCAAGTTTGGGCAAGGCTCGCCCATGGCAGAGCAGCCTCACGCCAGCAACTCTGCCAGATCGGGCCTCTGAGCAGAGCTGGAGCTCTGCCGTACTGGAGGCGCACTCGGCTCCGCCAAAGCAGTGAATGCAGCCACACACAGCAGGGCTGCCTTCTCTTCTCCCGAGGAGGCTCGCTTCCCGCATGCTGTAAACTAGGCTTCCAGGCGGGGCCCCCTGCGCCTCCCACAGGTCTTGGCTCAGGAGCTGCTTCCCTGAGCTGGGGCTGTGGACGGGAGCCCAGACACGCAGGGGCAGGCCCCAACCACCTGCACACGTCTCTGCTGGGGAGGAGAGCACTAGGGTAAAGACGTCTGTCAGGCACCTTCCGGGCGCTCACCGAGTCAGCCTCAGCGTGTGTGGGGCTGCAGACCACAGCCAGAGGCCCTGTGAGCCTTGTGCTCTCCGTGCTGTGCTGAGTCGGGGCGGTCAAGCAACCGTAAGAATAGACTTTCAGTTGCCATCACTTTGTTCTCCTAGAGCCCTCAAGCTGGAGCGCTTGGCAGTGTGCAACCCACCGGCAACTAAGCCCTCCACAAGAAAGCCTGTGGACTAGGTGCAAAGGTAAGGCAGGAGTGGAGCTGAGGCCAGGAAGGCGCCAGTAGCATCTCCCAGTCTCGCGCAGCTCCCTCCTTTCTGGACTGGAAGCCTAGCCGCGAGGCAAGTCTGGGCAAGGCTCGCCCAGGGCAGAGCAGCCTCACGCCAGCACTCTGCCAGAACGGGCCTCTGACTAGAGCTGGAGCTCTGCCGTACTGGAGGCGCACTCGGCTCCGCCCAAGCAGTGATTGCAGCCCCACGCATCTGGGCTGCCTCCTCTTCTCCCAAGGAGGCTCGCTTCCCTCATGCGGTGCACTAGCCTTCCAGGCGGGGGCGCCCCGCGCCTCCTACAGGTCTTGGCTGAGGAGCTGCTTCCCTGAGCTGGGGCTGTGGACGGGAGCCCAGACACGCAGGGGCAGGCCCCAACCACCTGCACACGTCTCTGCTGGGGAGGAGAGCACTAGGGAAATGACGTCTGTCAGGCACCTTCTGGGCGCTCACCGAGTCAGCCTCAGCGTGTGTGGGGCTGCAGACCACAGCCAGAGGCCCTGTGAGCATTGTGCTCTCCGTGCTGTGCTGAGTCTGGGCGGTCAAGCAACCGTAAGAATAGACTTTCAGTTGCCCTCACTTTGCCTCTACTAGAGCCCTCAAGCTGGAGCGCTTGGCAGTGTGCAACCCACCGGCAACTAAGCCCTCCACAAGAACGCCTGGGGACTAGGTGCAAAGGTAAGGCAGGAGTGGAGCTCAGGCCAGGAAGGCGCCAGTAGCATCTCCCAGTCTCGCGCAGCCCGCTCCTTTCTGGACTGGAAGCCTAGCCGCGAGGCAAGTTTGGGCAAGGCTCGCCCAGGGCAGAGCAGCCTCACGCCAGCACTCTGTCAGATCGGGCCTCTGAGCAGAGCTGGAGCTCTGCCGTACTGGAGGCGCACTCGGTGCCGCTCAAGCAGTGATTGCAGCCCCACGCATCTGGGCTGCCTCCTCTTCTCCCAAGGAGGCTCGCTTCCCTCATGCTGTGCACTAGGCTTCCAGGCGGGGGCGCCCCGCGCCTCTTTCAGGTCTTGGCTGAGGAGCTGCTTCCCTGAGCTGGGGCTGTGGACGGGAGCCCAGACACGCAGGGGCAGGCCCCAACCCCCTGCACACGTCTCTGCTGGGGGGGAGAGCACTAGGGAAATGACGTCTGTCAGGCACCTTCTGGGCGCTCACCGAGTCAGCCTCAGCGTGTGTGGGGCTGCAGACCACAGCCAGAGGCCCTGTGAGCCTTGTGCTCTCCGTGCTGTGCTGAGTCTGGGCGGTCAAGCAACCGCTGGAGGAGCCCTGCAGTTGCCCTCCCATTGCCTCTAATAGAGCCCTCTCTGCTGGAGCGCTTGGCAGTGTGCAACCCACCGGCAACTAAGCCCACCACAAGAACGCCTGAGGACTAGGTGCATAGGCAAGGCAGGAGTGGAGCTGAGGCCAGGAAGGCGCCAGTAGCATCTCCCAGTCTCGCGCAGCCCGCTCCTTTCTGGACTGGAAGCCTAGCCGCGAGGCAAGTTTGGGCAAGGTTCGCCCATGGCAGAGCAGCCTCACGCCAGCAACTCTGCCAGATCGGGCCTCTGAGCAGAGCTGGAGCTCTGCCGTACTGGAGGCGCACTCGGCTCCGCCAAAGCAGTGAATGCAGCCACACACAGCAGGGCTGCCTTCTCTTCTCCCGAGGAGGCTCGCTTCCCGCATGCTGTAAACTAGGCTTCCAGGCGGGGCCCCCTGCGCCTCCCACAGGTCTTGGCTCAGGAGCTGCTTCCCTGAGCTGGGGCTGTGGACGGGAGCCCAGACACGCAGGGGCAGGCCCCAACCACCTGCACACGTCTCTGCTGGGGAGGAGAGCACTAGGGTAAAGACGTCTGTCAGGCACCTTCTGGGCGCTCACCGAGTCAGCCTCAGCGTGTGTGGGGCTGCAGACCACAGCCAGAGGCCCTGTGAGCCTTGTGCTCTCCGTGCTGTGCTGAGTCGGGGCGGTCAAGCAACCGTAAGAATAGACTTTCAGTTGCCCTCACTTTGCCTCTCCTAGAGCCCTCAAGCTGGAGCGCTTGGCAGTGTGCAACCCACCGGCAACTAAGCCCTCCACAAGAAAGCCTGGGGACTAGGTGCAAAGGTAAGGCAGGAGTGGAGCTGAGGCCAGGAAGGCGCCAGTAGCATCTCCCAGTCTCGCGCAGCCCGCTCCTTTCTGGACTGGAAGCCTAGCCGCGAGGCAAGTCTGGGCAAGGCTCGCCCATGGCAGAGCAGCCTCACGCCAGCACTCTGCCAGATCGGGCCTCTGAGCAGAGCTGGAGCTCTGCCGTACTGGAGGCGCACTCGTCTCCGCCCAAGCAGTGATTGCAGCCCCACGCATCTGGGCTGCCTCCTCTTCTCCCAAGGAGGCTCGCTTCCATCATGCTGTGCACTAGGCTTCCAGGCGGGGGCGCCCCGCGCCTCCTACAAGTCTTGGCTGAGGAGCTGCTTCCCAGAGCTGGGGCTGTGGACGGGAGCCCAGACACGCAGGGGCAGGCCCCAACCACCTGCACACGTCTCTGCTGGGGAGGAGAGCACTAGGGAAATGACGTCTGTCAGGCACCTTCTGGGCGCTCACCGAGTCAGCCTCAGCGTGTGTGGGGCTGCAGACCACAGCCAGAGGCCCTGTGAGCCTTGTGCTCTCCGTGCTGTGCTGAGTCTGGGCGGTCAAGCAACCGCTGGAGGAGCCCTGCTGTTGCCCTCCCATTGCCTCTAATAGAGCCCTCTCTGCTGGAGCGCTTGGCAGTGTGCAACCCACTGGCAACTAAGCCCTCCACAAGAACGCCTGAGGACTAGGTGCAAAGGCAAGGCAGGAGTGGAGCTGAGGCCAGGAAGGCGCCAGTAGCATCTCCCAGTCTCGCGCAGCCCGCTCCTTTCTGGACTGGAAGCCTAGCCGCGAGGCAAGTCTGGGCAAGGCTCGCCCAGGGCAGAGCAGCCTCACGCCAGCACTCTGCCAGATCGGGCCTCTGAGCAGAGCTGGAGCTCTGCCGTACTGGAGGCCCACTCGGCTCCACCAAAGCAGTGATTGCAGCCCCACGCATCTGGGCTGCCTCCTCTTCTCCCAAGGAGGCTCGCTTCCCTCATGCTGTGCACTAGGCTTCCAGGCGGGGGCGCCCCGCGCCTCCTACAGGTCTTGGCTGAGGAGCTGCTTCCCTGAGTTGGGGCTGTGGACGGGAGCCCAGACACGCAGGGGCAGGCCCCAACCACCTGCACACGTCTCTGCTGGGGAGGAGAGCACTAGGGAAATGACGTCTGTCAGGCACCTTCTGGGCGCTCACCGAGTCAGCCTCAGCGTGTGTGGGGCTGCAGACCACAGCCAGAGGCCCTGTGAGCCTTGTGCTCTCCGTGCTGTGCTGAGTCTGGGCGGGCAAGCAACCGCTGGAGGAGCCCTGCAGTTGCCCTCCCATTGCCTCTAATAGAGCCCTCTCTGCTGGAGCGCTTGGCAGTGTGCAACCCACCGGCAACTAAGCCCTCCACAAGAATGCCTGAGGACTAGGTGCAAAGGCAAGGCAGGAGTGGAGCTGAGGCCAGGAAGGCGCCAGTAGCATCTCCCAGTCTCGCGCAGCCCGCTCCTTTCTGGACTGGAAGCCTAGCCGCGAGGCAAGTCTAGGCAAGGCTCGCCCAGGGCAGAGCAGCCTCACGCCAGCACTCTGCCAGATCGGGCCTCTGAGCAGAGCTGGAGCTCTGCCGTACTGGAGGCGCACTCGGCTCCGCCCAAGCAGTGATTGCAGCCCCACGTATCTGGGCTGCCTCCTCTTCTCCCAAGGAGACTCACTTCCCTCATGCTGTGCACTAGGCTTCCAGGCGGGGGCGCCCCGCGCCTCCTACAGGTCTTGGCTGAGGAGCTGCTTCCCTGAGCTGGGGCTGTGGACGGGAGCCCAGACACGCAGGGGCAGGGCCCAACCACCTGCACACGTCTCTGCTGGGGAGGAGAGCACTAGGGAAATGACGTCTGTCAGGCACCTTCTGGGCGCTCACCGAGTCAGCCTCCGCGTGTGTGGGGCTGCAGACCCCAGCCATGGGCCCTGTGAGCCTTGTGCTCTCCGTGCTGTGCGGAGTCTGGGCGGTCAAGCGACCGTAAGAATAGACTTCCAGTTGCCCTCACTTTGCCTCTAATAGAGCCCTCAAGCTGGAGCGCTTGGCAGTGTGCAACCCAACGGCAACTAAGCCCTCCACAAGAACGCCTGGGGACTAGGTGCAAAGAAAAGGCAGGAGTGGAGCTGAGGCCAGGAAGGCGCCAGTAGCATCTCCCAGTCTCGCGCAGCCCGCTCCTTTCTGGACTGGAAGCCTAGCCGCGAGGCAAGTCTGGGCAAGGCTCGCCCAGGGCAGAGCAGCCTCACGCCAGCAACTATGCCAGATCGGGCCTCTGAGCAGAGCTGGAGCTCTGCCGTACTGGAGGCGCACTCGGCTCCGCCAAAGCAGTGAATGCAGCCGCACACAGCAGGGCTGCCTTCTCTTCTCCCGAGGAGGCTCGCTTCCCGCATGCTGTAAACTGGGCTTCCAGGCGGGTGCGCCCCGCGCCTCCTACAGGTCTTGGCTGAGGAGCTGCTTCCCTGAGCTGGGGCTGTGGACGGGAGCCCAGACACGCAGGGGCAGGCCCCAACCACCTGCACACGTCTCTGCTGGGGAGGAGAGCACTAGGGAAATGACGTCTGTCAGGCACCTTCTGGGCGCTCACCGAGTCAGCCTCAGCGTGTGTGGGGCTGCAGACCACAGGCAGAGGCCCTGTGAGCCTTGTGCTCTCCGTGCTGTGCTGAGTCTGGGCGGTCAAGCAACCGTAAGAATAGACTTTCAGTTGCCCTCACTTTGCCTCTAATAGAGCCCTCAAGCTGGAGCGCTTGGCAGTGTGCAACCCACCGGCAACTAAGCCCTCCACAAGAACGCCTGGGGACTAGGTGCAAAGGTAAGGCAGGAGTGGAGCTGAGGCCAGGAAGGCGCCAGTAGCATTTCCCAGTCTCGCGCAGCCCGCTCCTTTCTGGACTGGAAGCCTAGCCGCGAGGCAAGTCTGGGCAAGGCTCGCCCAGGGCAGAGCAGCCTCACGCCAGCACTCTGCCAGATCGGGCCTCTGAGCAGAGCTGGAGCTCTGCCGTACTGGAGGCGCACTCGGCTCCGCCCAAGCAGTGATTGCAGCCCCACGCATCTGGGCTGCCTCCTCTTCTCCCAAGGAGGCTCGCTTCCCTCATGCTGTGCACTAGGCTTCCAGGCGGGGGCGCCCCGCGCCTCCTACAGGTCTTGGCTGAGGAGCTGCTTCCCTGAGCTGGGGCTGTGGACGGGAGCCCAGACACGCAGGGGCAGGCCCCAACCACCTGCACACGTCTCTGCTGGGGAGGAGAGCACTAGGGAAATGACGTCTGTCAGGCACCTTCTGGGCGCTCACCGAGTCAGCCTCAGCGTGTGTGGGGCTGCAGACCACAGCCAGAGGCCCTGTGAGCCTTGTGCTCTCCGTGCTGTGCTGAGTCTGGGCGGTCAAGCAACCGCTGGAGGAGCCCTGCAGTTGCCCTCCCATTGCCTCTAATAGAGCCCTCTCTGCTGGAGCGCTTGGCAGTGTGCAACCCACCGGCAACTAAGCCCTCCACAAGAACGCCTGAGGACTAGGTGCAAAGGCAAGGCAGGAGTGGAGCTGAGGCCAGGAAGGCGCCAGTAGCATCTCCCAGTCTCGCGCAGCCCGCTCCTTTCTGGACTGGAAGCCTAGCCGCGAGGCAAGTCTGGGCAAGGCTCGCCCAGGGCAGAGCAGCCTCACGCCAGCACTCTGCAGAACGGGCCTCTGAGCAGAGCTGGAGCTCTGCCGTACTGGAGGCGCACTCGGCTCCGCCCAAGCAGTGATTGCAGCCCCACGCATCTGGGCTGCCTCCTCTTCTCCCAAGGAGGCTCGCTTCCCTCATGCTGTGCACTAGGCTTCCAGGTGGGGGCGCCCCGCGCCTCTTTCAGGTCTTGGCTGAGGAGCTGCTTCCCTGAGCTGGGGCTGTGGACGGGAGCCCAGACACGCAGGGGCAGGCCCCAACCACCTGCACACGTCTCTGCTGGGGGGGAGAGCACTAGGGAAATGACGTCTGTCAGGCACCTTCTGGGCGCTCACCGAGTCAGCCTCAGCGTGTTTGGGGCTGCAGACCACAGCCAGAGGCCCTGTGAGCCTTGTGCTCTCCGTGCTGTGCTGAGTCTGGGCGGTCAAGCAACCGCTGGAGGAGCCCTGCAGTTGCCCTCCCATTGCCTCTAATAGAGCCCTCTCTGCTGGAGCGCTTGGCAGTGTGCAACCCACCGGCAACTAAGCCCACCACAAGAACGCCTGAGGACTAGGTGCAAAGGCAAGGCAGGAGTGGAGCTGAGGCCAGGAAGGCGCCAGTAGCATCTCCCAGTCTCGCGCAGCCCGCTCCTTTCTGGACTGGAAGCCTAGCCGCGAGGCAAGTTTGGGCAAGGCTCGCCCATGGCAGAGCAGCCTCACGCCAGCAACTCTGCCAGATCGGGCCTCTGAGCAGAGCTGGAGCTCTGCCGTACTGGAGGCGCACTCGGCTCCGCCCAAGCAGTGATTGCAGCCCCACGTATCTGGGCTGCCTCCTCTTCTCCCAAGGAGACTCACTTCCCTCATGCTGTGCACTAGGCTTCCAGGCGGGGGCGCCCCGCGCCTCCTACAGGTCTTGGCTGAGGAGCTGCTTCCCTGAGCTGGGGCTGTGGACGGGAGCCCAGACACGCAGGGGCAGGGCCCAACCACCTGCACACGTCTCTGCTGGGGAGGAGAGCACTAGGGAAATGACGTCTGTCAGGCACCTTCTGGGCGCTCACCGAGTCAGCCTCCGCGTGTGTGGGGCTGCAGACCCCAGCCATGGGCCCTGTGAGCCTTGTGCTCTCCGTGCTGTGCGGAGTCTGGGCGGTCAAGCGACCGTAAGAATAGACTTCCAGTTGCCCTCACTTTGCCTCTAATAGAGCCCTCAAGCTGGAGCGCTTGGCAGTGTGCAACCCAACGGCAACTAAGCCCTCCACAAGAACGCCTGGGGACTAGGTGCAAAGAAAAGGCAGGAGTGGAGCTGAGGCCAGGAAGGCGCCAGTAGCATCTCCCAGTCTCGCGCAGCCCGCTCCTTTCTGGACTGGAAGCCTAGCCGCGAGGCAAGTCTGGGCAAGGCTCGCCCAGGGCAGAGCAGCCTCACGCCAGCAACTATGCCAGATCGGGCCTCTGAGCAGAGCTGGAGCTCTGCCGTACTGGAGGCGCACTCGGCTCCGCCAAAGCAGTGAATGCAGCCGCACACAGCAGGGCTGCCTTCTCTTCTCCCGAGGAGGCTCGCTTCCCGCATGCTGTAAACTGGGCTTCCAGGCGGGTGCGCCCCGCGCCTCCTACAGGTCTTGGCTGAGGAGCTGCTTCCCTGAGCTGGGGCTGTGGACGGGAGCCCAGACACGCAGGGGCAGGCCCCAACCACCTGCACACGTCTCTGCTGGGGAGGAGAGCACTAGGGAAATGACGTCTGTCAGGCACCTTCTGGGCGCTCACCGAGTCAGCCTCAGCGTGTGTGGGGCTGCAGACCACAGGCAGAGGCCCTGTGAGCCTTGTGCTCTCCGTGCTGTGCTGAGTCTGGGCGGTCAAGCAACCGTAAGAATAGACTTTCAGTTGCCCTCACTTTGCCTCTAATAGAGCCCTCAAGCTGGAGCGCTTGGCAGTGTGCAACCCACCGGCAACTAAGCCCTCCACAAGAACGCCTGGGGACTAGGTGCAAAGGTAAGGCAGGAGTGGAGCTGAGGCCAGGAAGGCGCCAGTAGCATTTCCCAGTCTCGCGCAGCCCGCTCCTTTCTGGACTGGAAGCCTAGCCGCGAGGCAAGTCTGGGCAAGGCTCGCCCAGGGCAGAGCAGCCTCACGCCAGCACTCTGCCAGATCGGGCCTCTGAGCAGAGCTGGAGCTCTGCCGTACTGGAGGCGCACTCGGCTCCGCCCAAGCAGTGATTGCAGCCCCACGCATCTGGGCTGCCTCCTCTTCTCCCAAGGAGGCTCGCTTCCCTCATGCTGTGCACTAGGCTTCCAGGCGGGGGCGCCCCGCGCCTCCTACAGGTCTTGGCTGAGGAGCTGCTTCCCTGAGCTGGGGCTGTGGACGGGAGCCCAGACACGCAGGGGCAGGCCCCAACCACCTGCACACGTCTCTGCTGGGGAGGAGAGCACTAGGGAAATGACGTCTGTCAGGCACCTTCTGGGCGCTCACCGAGTCAGCCTCAGCGTGTGTGGGGCTGCAGACCACAGCCAGAGGCCCTGTGAGCCTTGTGCTCTCCGTGCTGTGCTGAGTCTGGGCGGTCAAGCAACCGCTGGAGGAGCCCTGCAGTTGCCCTCCCATTGCCTCTAATAGAGCCCTCTCTGCTGGAGCGCTTGGCAGTGTGCAACCCACCGGCAACTAAGCCCTCCACAAGAACGCCTGAGGACTAGGTGCAAAGGCAAGGCAGGAGTGGAGCTGAGGCCAGGAAGGCGCCAGTAGCATCTCCCAGTCTCGCGCAGCCCGCTCCTTTCTGGACTGGAAGCCTAGCCGCGAGGCAAGTCTGGGCAAGGCTCGCCCAGGGCAGAGCAGCCTCACGCCAGCACTCTGCAGAACGGGCCTCTGAGCAGAGCTGGAGCTCTGCCGTACTGGAGGCGCACTCGGCTCCGCCCAAGCAGTGATTGCAGCCCCACGCATCTGGGCTGCCTCCTCTTCTCCCAAGGAGGCTCGCTTCCCTCATGCTGTGCACTAGGCTTCCAGGTGGGGGCGCCCCGCGCCTCTTTCAGGTCTTGGCTGAGGAGCTGCTTCCCTGAGCTGGGGCTGTGGACGGGAGCCCAGACACGCAGGGGCAGGCCCCAACCACCTGCACACGTCTCTGCTGGGGGGGAGAGCACTAGGGAAATGACGTCTGTCAGGCACCTTCTGGGCGCTCACCGAGTCAGCCTCAGCGTGTTTGGGGCTGCAGACCACAGCCAGAGGCCCTGTGAGCCTTGTGCTCTCCGTGCTGTGCTGAGTCTGGGCGGTCAAGCAACCGCTGGAGGAGCCCTGCAGTTGCCCTCCCATTGCCTCTAATAGAGCCCTCTCTGCTGGAGCGCTTGGCAGTGTGCAACCCACCGGCAACTAAGCCCACCACAAGAACGCCTGAGGACTAGGTGCAAAGGCAAGGCAGGAGTGGAGCTGAGGCCAGGAAGGCGCCAGTAGCATCTCCCAGTCTCGCGCAGCCCGCTCCTTTCTGGACTGGAAGCCTAGCCGCGAGGCAAGTTTGGGCAAGGCTCGCCCATGGCAGAGCAGCCTCACGCCAGCAACTCTGCCAGATCGGGCCTCTGAGCAGAGCTGGAGCTCTGCCGTACTGGAGGCGCACTCGGCTCCGCCAAAGCAGTGAATGCAGCCGCACACAGCAGGGCTGCCTTCTCTTCTCCCGAGGAGGCTCGCTTCCCGCATGCTGTAAACTAGGCTTCCAGGCGGGGCCCCCTGCGCCTCCCACAGGTCTTGGCTCAGGAGCTGCTTCCCTGAGCTGGGGCTGTGGACGGGAGCCCAGACACGCAGGGGCAGGCCCCAACCACCTGCACACGTCTCTGCTGGGGAGGAGAGCACTAGGGTAAAGACGTCTGTCAGGCACCTTCTGGGCGCTCACCGAGTCAGCCTCAGCGTGTGTGGGGCTGCAGACCACAGCCAGAGGCCCTGTGAGCCTTGTGCTCTCCGTGCTGTGCTGAGTCGGGGCGGTCAAGCAACCGTAAGAATAGACTTTCAGTTGCCCTCACTTTGCCTCTCCTAGAGCCCTCAAGCTGGAGCGCTTGGCAGTGTGCAACCCACCGGCAACTAAGCCCTCCACAAGAAAGCCTGGGGACTAGGTGCAAAGGTAAGGCAGGAGTGGAGCTGAGGCCAGGAAGGCGCCAGTAGCATTTCCCAGTCTCGCGCAGCCCGCTCCTTTCTGGACTGGAAGCCTAGCCGCGAGGCAAGTCTGGGCAAGGCTCGCCCATGGCAGAGCAGCCTCACGCCAGCACTCTGCCAGATCGGGCCTCTGAGCAGAGCTGGAGCTCTGCCGTACTGGAGGCGCACTCGGCTCCGCCCAAGCAGTGAATGCAGCCCCACGTATCTGGGCTGCCTCCTCTTCTCCCAAGGAGGCCCGCTTCCCTCATGCTGTGCACTAGGCTTCCAGGCGGGGGCGCCCCGCGCCTCCTACAGGTCTTGGCTGAGGAGCTGCTTCCCTGAGCTGGGGCTGTGGACAGGAGCCCAGACACGCAGGGGCAGGGCCCAACCACCTGCACACGTCTCTGCTGGGGAGGAGAGCACTAGGGAAATGACGTCTGTCAGGCACCTTCTGGGCGCTCACCGAGTCAGCCTCAGCGTGTGTGGGGCTGCAGACCCCAGCCATGGGCCCTGTGAGCCTTGTGCTCTCCGTGCTGTGCTGAGTCTGGGCGGTCAAGCAAGCGTAAGAATAGACTTCCAGTTGCCCTCACTTTGCCTCTAATAGAGCCCTCAAGCTGGAGCGCTTGGCAGTGTGCAACCCACCGGCAACTAAGCCCTCCACAAGAACGCCTGGGGACTAGGTGCAAAGAAAAGGCAGGAGTGGAGCTGAGGCCAGGAAGGCGCCAGTAGCATCTCCCAGTCTCGCGCAGCCCGCTCCTTTCTGGACTGGAAGCCTAGCCGCGAGGCAAGTCTGGGCAAGGCTCGCCCAGGGCAGAGCAGCCTCACGCCAGCAACTCTGCCAGATCGGGCCTCTGAGCAGAGCTGGAGCTCTGCCGTACTGGAGGCGCACTCGGCTCCACCAAAGCAGTGAATGCAGCCGCACACAGCAGGGCTGCCTTCTCTTCTCCCAAGGAGGCTCGCTTCCCGCATGCTGTAAACTAGACTTCCAGGCGGGGCCCCCTGCGCCTCCCACAGGTCTTGGCTCAGGAGCTGCTTCCCTGAGCTGGGGCTGTGGACGGGAGCCCGGACACGCAGGGGCAGGCCCCAACCACCTGCACACGTCTCTGCTGGGGAGGAGAGCACTAGGGAAATGACGTCTGTCAGGCACCTTCTGGGCGCTCACCGAGTCAGCCTCAGCGTGTGTGGGGCTGCAGACCACAGCCAGAGGCCCTGTGAGCCTTGTGCTCTCCGTGCTGTGCTGAGTCTGGGCGGTCAAGCAACCGTAAGAATAGACTTTCAGTTGCCCTCACTTTGCCTCTACTAGAGCCCTCAAGCTGGAGCGCTTGGCAGTGTGCAACCCACCGGCAACTAAGCCCTCCACAAGAACGCCTGGGGACTAGGTGCAAAGGTAAGGCAGGAGTGGAGCTCAGGCCAGGAAGGCGCCAGTAGCATTTCCCAGTCTCGCGCAGCCCGCTCCTTTCTGGACTGGAAGCCTAGCCGCGAGGCAAGTCTGGGCAAGGCTCGCCCAGGGCAGAGCAGCCTCACACCAGCACTCTGCCAGATCGGGCCTCTGAGCAGAGCTGGAGCTCTGCCGTACTGGAGGCGCACTCGGCTCCGCCCAAGCAGTGATTGCAGCCCCACGCATCTGGGCTGCCTCCTCTTCTCCCAAGGAGGCTCGCTTCCCTCATGCTGTGCCCTAGGCTTCCAGGCGGGGGCGCCCCGCGCCTCCTACAGGTCTTGGCTGAGGAGCTGCTTCCCTGAGCTGGGGCTGTGGACGGGAGCCCAGACACGCAGGGGCAGGCCCCAACCACCTGCACACGTCTCTGCTGGGGAGGAGAGCACTAGGGAAATGACGTCTGTCAGGCACCTTCTGGGCGCTCACCGAGTCAGCCTCAGCGTGTGTGGGGCTGCAGACCACAGCCAGAGGCCCTGTGAGCCTTGTGCTCTCCGTGCTGTGCTGAGTCTGGGCGGTCAAGCAACCGCTGGAGGAGCCCTGCAGTTGCCCTCCCATTGCCTCTAATAGAGCCCTCTCTGCTGGAGCGCTTGGCAGTGTGCAACCCACCGGCAACTAAGCCCTCCACAAGAACGCCTGAGGACTAGGTGCAAAGGCAAGGCAGGAGTGGAGCTGAGGCCAGGAAGGCGCCAGTAGCATCTCCCAGTCTCGCGCAGCCCGCTCCTTTCTGGACTGGAAGCCTAGCCGCGAGGCAAGTCTGGGCAAGGCTCGCCCATGGCAGAGCAGCCTCACGCCAGCAACTCTGCCAGATCGGGCCTCTGAGCAGAGCTGGAGCTCTGCCGTACTGGAGGCGCACTCGGCTCCACCAAAGCAGTGAATGCAGCCGCACACAGCAGGGCTGCCTTCTCTTCTCCCGAGGAGGCTCGCTTCCCGCATGCTGTAAACTAGGCTTCCAGGCGGAGCCCCCTGCGCCTCCCACAGGTCTTGGCTCAGGAGCTGCTTCCCTGAGCTGGGGCTGTGGACGGGAGCCCAGACACGCAGGGGCAGGCCCCAACCACCTGCACACGTCTCTGCTGGGGAGGAGAGCACTAGGGTAAAGACGTCTGTCAGGCACCTTCTGGGCGCTCACCGAGTCAGCCTCAGCGTGTGTGGGGCTGCAGACCACAGGCAGAGGCCCTGTGAGCCTTGTGCTCTCCGTGCTGTGCTGAGTCTGGGCGGTCAAGCAACCGTAAGAATAGACTTTCAGTTGCCCTCACTTTGCCTCTAATAGAGCCCTCAAGCTGGAGCGCTTGGCAGTGTGCAACCCACCGGCAACTAAGCCCTCCACAAGAACGCCTGGGGACTAGGTGCAAAGGTAAGGCAGGAGTGGAGCTGAGGCCAGGAAGGCGCCAGTAGCATTTCCCAGTCTCGCGCAGCCCGCTCCTTTCTGGACTGGGAGCCTAGCCGCGAGGCAAGTCTGGGCAAGGCTCGCCCAGGGCAGAGCAGCCTCACGCCAGCACTCTGCCAGATCGGGCCTCTGAGCAGAGCTGGAGCTCTGCCGTACTGGAGGCGCACTCGGCTCCGCCCAAGCAGTGATTGCAGCCCCACGCATCTGGGCTGCCTCCTCTTCTCCCAAGGAGGCTCGCTTCCCTCATGCTGTGCACTAGGCTTCCAGGCGGGGGCGCCCCGCGCCTCCTACAGGTCTTGGCTGAGGAGCTGCTTCCCTGAGCTGGGGCTGTGGACGGGAGCCCAGACACGCAGGGGCAGGCCCCAACCACCTGCACACGTCTCTGCTGGGGAGGAGAGCACTAGGGAAATGACGTCTGTCAGGCACCTTCTGGGCGCTCACCGAGTCAGCCTCAGCGTGTGTGGGGCTGCAGACCACAGCCAGAGGCCCTGTGAGCCTTGTGCTCTCCGTGCTGTGCTGAGTCTGGGCGGTCAAGCAACCGCTGGAGGAGCCCTGCAGTTGCCCTCCCATTGCCTCTAATAGAGCCCTCTCTGCTGGAGCGCTTGGCAGTGTGCAACCCACCGGCAACTAAGCCCTCCACAAGAACGCCTGAGGACTAGGTGCAAAGGCAAGGCAGGAGTGGAGCTGAGGCCAGGAAGGCGCCAGTAGCATCTCCCAGTCTCGCGCAGCCCGCTCCTTTCTGGACTGGAAGCCTAGCCGCGAGGCAAGTCTGGGCAAGGCTCGCCCATGGCAGAGCAGCCTCACGCCAGCACTCTGCAGAACGGGCCTCTGAGCAGAGCTGGAGCTCTGCCGTACTGGAGGCGCACTCGGCTCCGCCCAAGCAGTGATTGCAGCCCCACGCATCTGGGCTGCCTCCTCTTCTCCCAAGGAGGCTCGCTTCCCTCATGCTGTGCACTAGGCTTCCAGGTGGGGGCGCTCCGCGCCTCTTTCAGGTCTTGGCTGAGGAGCTGCTTCCCTGAGCTGGGGCTGTGGACGGGAGCCCAGACACGCAGGGGCAGGCCCCAACCACCTGCACACGTCTCTGCTGGGGGGGAGAGCACTAGGGAAATGACGTCTGTCAGGCACCTTCTGGGCGCTCACCGAGTCAGCCTCAGCGTGTTTGGGGCTGCAGACCACAGCCAGAGGCCCTGTGAGCCTTGTGCTCTCCGTGCTGTGCTGAGTCTGGGCGGTCAAGCAACCGCTGGAGGAGCCCTGCAGTTGCCCTCCCATTGCCTCTAATAGAGCCCTCTCTGCTGGAGCGCTTGGCAGTGTGCAACCCACCGGCAACTAAGCCCACCACAAGAACGCCTAAGGACTAGGTGCAAAGGCAAGGCAGGAGTGGAGCTGAGGCCAGGAAGGCGCCAGTAGCATCTCCCAGTCTCGCGCAGCCCGCTCCTTTCTGGACTGGAAGCCTAGCCGCGAGGCAAGTTTGGGCAAGGCTCGCCCATGGCAGAGCAGCCTCACGCCAGCAACTCTGCCAGATCGGGCCTCTGAACAGAGCTGGAGCTCTGCCGTACTGGAGGCGCACTCGGCTCCGCCAAAGCAGTGAATGCAGCCGCACACAGCAGGGCTGCCTTCTCTTCTCCCGAGGAGGCTCGCTTCCCGCATGCTGTAAACTAGGCTTCCAGGCGGGGCCCCCTGCGCCTCCCACAGGTCTTGGCTCAGGAGCTGCTTCCCTGAGCTGGGGCTGTGGACGGGAGCCCAGACACGCAGGGGCAGGCCCCAACCACCTGCACACGTCTCTGCTGGGGAGGAGAGTACTAGGGAAATGACGTCTGTCAGGCACCTTCTGGGCGCTCACCGAGTCAGCCTCAGCGTGTGTGGGGCTGCAGACCACAGCCAGAGGCCCTGTGAGCCTTGTGCTCTCCGTGCTGTGCTGAGTCGGGGCGGTCAAGCAACCGTAAGAATAGACTTTCAGTTGCCCTCACTTTGCCTCTCCTAGAGCCCTCAAGCTGGAGCGCTTGGCAGTGTGCAACCCATCGGCAACTAAGCCCTCCACAAGAACGCCTGGGGACTAGGTGCAAAGGCAAGGCAGGAGTGGAGCTGAGGCCAGGAAGGCGCCAGTAGCATCTCCCAGTCTCGCGCAGCCCGCTCCTTTCTGGACTGGAAGCCTAGCCGCGAGGCAATTTGGGCAAGGCTCGCCCAGGGCAGAGCAGCCTCACGCCAGCACTCTGTCAGATCGGGCCTCTGAGCAGAGCTGGAGCTCTGCCGTACTGGAGGCGCACTCGGCTCCGCCCAAGCAGTGATTGCAGCCCCACGCATCTGGGCTGCCTCCTCTTCTCCCAAGGAGGCTCGCTTCCCTCATGCTGTGCACTAGGCTTCCAGGTGGGGGCGCCCCGCGCCTCTTTCAGGTCTTGGCTGAGGAGCTGCTTCCCTGAGCTGGGGCTGTGGACGGGAGCCCAGACACGCAGGGGCAGGCCCCAACCACCTGCACACGTCTCTGCTGGGGGGGAGAGCACTAGGGAAATGACGTCTGTCAGGCACCTTCTGGGCGCTCACCGAGTCAGCCTCAGCGTGTTTGGGGCTGCAGACCACAGCCAGAGGCCCTGTGAGCCTTGTGCTCTCCGTGCTGTGCTGAGTCTGGGCGGTCAAGCAACCGCTGGAGGAGCCCTGCAGTTGCCCTCCCATTGCCTCTAATAGAGCCCTCTCTGCTGGAGCGCTTGGCAGTGTGCAACCCACCGGCAACTAAGCCCACCACAAGAACGCCTGAGGACTAGGTGCAAAGGCAAGGCAGGAGTGGAGCTGAGGCCAGGAAGGCGCCAGTAGCATCTCCCAGTCTCGCGCAGCCCGCTCCTTTCTGGACTGGAAGCCTAGCCGCGAGGCAAGTTTGGGCAAGGCTCGCCCATGGCAGAGCAGCCTCACGCCAGCAACTCTGCCAGATCGGGCCTCTGAGCAGAGCTGGAGCTCTGCCGTACTGGAGGCGCACTCGGCTCCGCCAAAGCAGTGAATGCAGCCGCACACAGCAGGGCTGCCTTCTCTTCTCCCGAGGAGGCTCGCTTCCCGCATGCTGTAAACTAGGCTTCCAGGCGGGGCCCCCTGCGCCTCCCACAGGTCTTGGCTCAGGAGCTGCTTCCCTGAGCTGGGGCTGTGGACGGGAGCCCAGACACGCAGGGGCAGGCCCCAACCACCTGCACACGTCTCTGCTGGGGAGGAGAGCACTAGGGTAAAGACGTCTGTCAGGCACCTTCTGGGCGCTCACCGAGTCAGCCTCAGCGTGTGTGGGGCTGCAGACCACAGCCAGAGGCCCTGTGAGCCTTGTGCTCTCCGTGCTGTGCTGAGTCGGGGCGGTCAAGCAACCGTAAGAATAGACTTTCAGTTGCCCTCACTTTGCCTCTCCTAGAGCCCTCAAGCTGGAGCGCTTGGCAGTGTGCAACCCACCGGCAACTAAGCCCTCCACAAGAAAGCCTGGGGACTAGGTGCAAAGGTAAGGCAGGAGTGGAGCTGAGGCCAGGAAGGCGCCAGTAGCATTTCCCAGTCTCGCGCAGCCCGCTCCTTTCTGGACTGGAAGCCTAGCCGCGAGGCAAGTCTGGGCAAGGCTCGCCCATGGCAGAGCAGCCTCACGCCAGCACTCTGCCAGATCGGGCCTCTGAGCAGAGCTGGAGCTCTGCCGTACTGGAGGCGCACTCGGCTCCGCCCAAGCAGTGAATGCAGCCCCACGTATCTGGGCTGCCTCCTCTTCTCCCAAGGAGGCCCGCTTCCCTCATGCTGTGCACTAGGCTTCCAGGCGGGGGCGCCCCGCGCCTCCTACAGGTCTTGGCTGAGGAGCTGCTTCCCTGAGCTGGGGCTGTGGACAGGAGCCCAGACACGCAGGGGCAGGGCCCAACCACCTGCACACGTCTCTGCTGGGGAGGAGAGCACTAGGGAAATGACGTCTGTCAGGCACCTTCTGGGCGCTCACCGAGTCAGCCTCAGCGTGTGTGGGGCTGCAGACCCCAGCCATGGGCCCTGTGAGCCTTGTGCTCTCCGTGCTGTGCTGAGTCTGGGCGGTCAAGCAAGCGTAAGAATAGACTTCCAGTTGCCCTCACTTTGCCTCTAATAGAGCCCTCAAGCTGGAGCGCTTGGCAGTGTGCAACCCACCGGCAACTAAGCCCTCCACAAGAACGCCTGGGGACTAGGTGCAAAGAAAAGGCAGGAGTGGAGCTGAGGCCAGGAAGGCGCCAGTAGCATCTCCCAGTCTCGCGCAGCCCGCTCCTTTCTGGACTGGAAGCCTAGCCGCGAGGCAAGTCTGGGCAAGGCTCGCCCAGGGCAGAGCAGCCTCACGCCAGCAACTCTGCCAAATCGGGCCTCTGAGCAGAGCTGGAGCTCTGCCGTACTGGAGGCGCACTCGGCTCCGCCAAAGCAGTGAATGCAGCCGCACACAGCAGGGCTGCCTTCTCTTCTCCCAAGGAGGCTCGCTTCCCGCATGCTGTAAACTAGACTTCCAGGCGGGGCCCCCTGCGCCTCCCACAGGTCTTGGCTCAGGAGCTGCTTCCCTGAGCTGGGGCTGTGGACGGGAGCCCGGACACGCAGGGGCAGGCCCCAACCACCTGCACACGTCTCTGCTGGGGAGGAGAGCACTAGGGAAATGACGTCTGTCAGGCACCTTCTGGGCGCTCACCGAGTCAGCCTCAGCGTGTGTGGGGCTGCAGACCACAGCCAGAGGCCCTGTGAGCCTTGTGCTCTCCGTGCTGTGCTGAGTCTGGGCGGTCAAGCAACCGTAAGAATAGACTTTCAGTTGCCCTCACTTTGCCTCTACTAGAGCCCTCAAGCTGGAGCGCTTGGCAGTGTGCAACCCACCGGCAACTAAGCCCTCCACAAGAACGCCTGGGGACTAGGTGCAAAGGTAAGGCAGGAGTGGAGCTCAGGCCAGGAAGGCGCCAGTAGCATTTCCCAGTCTCGCGCAGCCCGCTCCTTTCTGGACTGGAAGCCTAGCCGCGAGGCAAGTCTGGGCAAGGCTCGCCCAGGGCAGAGCAGCCTCACACCAGCACTCTGCCAGATCGGGCCTCTGAGCAGAGCTGGAGCTCTGCCGTACTGGAGGCGCACTCGGCTCCGCCCAAGCAGTGATTGCAGCCCCACGCATCTGGGCTGCCTCCTCTTCTCCCAAGGAGGCTCGCTTCCCTCATGCTGTGCCCTAGGCTTCCAGGCGGGGGCGCCCCGCGCCTCCTACAGGTCTTGGCTGAGGAGCTGCTTCCCTGAGCTGGGGCTGTGGACGGGAGCCCAGACACGCAGGGGCAGGCCCCAACCACCTGCACACGTCTCTGCTGGGGAGGAGAGCACTAGGGAAATGACGTCTGTCAGGCACCTTCTGGGCGCTCACCGAGTCAGCCTCAGCGTGTGTGGGGCTGCAGACCACAGCCAGAGGCCCTGTGAGCCTTGTGCTCTCCGTGCTGTGCTGAGTCTGGGCGGTCAAGCAACCGCTGGAGGAGCCCTGCAGTTGCCCTCCCATTGCCTCTAATAGAGCCCTCTCTGCTGGAGCGCTTGGCAGTGTGCAACCCACCGGCAACTAAGCCCTCCACAAGAACGCCTGAGGACTAGGTGCAAAGGCAAGGCAGGAGTGGAGCTGAGGCCAGGAAGGCGCCAGTAGCATCTCCCAGTCTCGCGCAGCCCGCTCCTTTCTGGACTGGAAGCCTAGCCGCGAGGCAAGTCTGGGCAAGGCTCGCCCATGGCAGAGCAGCCTCACGCCAGCAACTCTGCCAGATCGGGCCTCTGAGCAGAGCTGGAGCTCTGCCGTACTGGAGGCGCACTCGGCTCCACCAAAGCAGTGAATGCAGCCGCACACAGCAGGGCTGCCTTCTCTTCTCCCGAGGAGGCTCGCTTCCCGCATGCTGTAAACTAGGCTTCCAGGCGGGGCCCCCTGCGCCTCCCACAGGTCTTGGCTCAGGAGCTGCTTCCCTGAGCTGGGGCTGTGGACGGGAGCCCGGACACTTAGGGGCAGGCCCCAACCACCTGCACACGTCTCTGCTGGGGAGGAGAGCACTAGGGAAATGACGTCTGTCAGGCACCTTCTGGGCGCTCACCGAGTCAGCCTCAGCGTGTGTGGGGCTGCAGACCACAGCCAGAGGCCCTGTGAGCCTTGTGCTCTCCGTGCTGTGCTGAGTCTGGGCGGTCAAGCAACCGTAAGAATAGACTTTCAGTTGCCCTCACTTTGCCTCTACTAGAGCCCTCAAGCTGGAGCGCTTGGCAGTGTGCAACCCACCGGCAACTAAGCCCTCCACAAGAACGCCTGGGGACTAGGTGCAAAGGTAAGGCAGGAGTGGAGCTCAGGCCAGGAAGGCGCCAGTAGCATTTCCCAGTCTCGCGCAGCCCGCTCCTTTCTGGACTGGAAGCCTAGCCGCGAGGCAAGTCTGGGCAAGGCTCGCCCAGGGCAGAGCAGCCTCACACCAGCACTCTGCCAGATCGGGCCTCTGAGCAGAGCTGGAGCTCTGCCGTACTGGAGGCGCACTCGGCTCCGCCCAAGCAGTGATTGCAGCCCCACGCATCTGGGCTGCCTCCTCTTCTCCCAAGGAGGCTCGCTTCCCTCATGCTGTGCCCTAGGCTTCCAGGCGGGGGCGCCCCGCGCCTCCTACAGGTCTTGGCTGAGGAGCTGCTTCCCTGAGCTGGGGCTGTGGACGGGAGCCCAGACACGCAGGGGCAGGCCCCAACCACCTGCACACGTCTCTGCTGGGGAGGAGAGCACTAGGGAAATGACGTCTGTCAGGCACCTTCTGGGCGCTCACCGAGTCAGCCTCAGCGTGTGTGGGGCTGCAGACCACAGCCAGAGGCCCTGTGAGCCTTGTGCTCTCCGTGCTGTGCTGAGTCTGGGCGGTCAAGCAACCGCTGGAGGAGCCCTGCAGTTGCCCTCCCATTGCCTCTAATAGAGCCCTCTCTGCTGGAGCGCTTGGCAGTGTGCAACCCACCGGCAACTAAGCCCTCCACAAGAACGCCTGAGGACTAGGTGCAAAGGCAAGGCAGGAGTGGAGCTGAGGCCAGGAAGGCGCCAGTAGCATCTCCCAGTCTCGCGCAGCCCGCTCCTTTCTGGACTGGAAGCCTAGCCGCGAGGCAAGTCTGGGCAAGGCTCGCCCATGGCAGAGCAGCCTCACGCCAGCAACTCTGCCAGATCGGGCCTCTGAGCAGAGCTGGAGCTCTGCCGTACTGGAGGCGCACTCGGCTCCACCAAAGCAGTGAATGCAGCCGCACACAGCAGGGCTGCCTTCTCTTCTCCCGAGGAGGCTCGCTTCCCGCATGCTGTAAACTAGGCTTCCAGGCGGAGCCCCCTGCGCCTCCCACAGGTCTTGGCTCAGGAGCTGCTTCCCTGAGCTGGGGCTGTGGACGGGAGCCCAGACACGCAGGGGCAGGCCCCAACCACCTGCACACGTCTCTGCTGGGGAGGAGAGCACTAGGGTAAAGACGTCTGTCAGGCACCTTCTGGGCGCTCACCGAGTCAGCCTCAGCGTGTGTGGGGCTGCAGACCACAGCCAGAGGCCCTGTGAGCCTTGTGCTCTCCGTGCTGTGCTGAGTCTGGGCGGTCAAGCAACCGTAAGAATAGACTTTCAGTTGCCCTCACTTTGCCTCTACTAGAGCCCTCAAGCTGGAGCGCTTGGCAGTGTGCAACCCACCGGCAACTAAGCCCTCCACAAGAAAGCCTGGGGACTAGGTGCAAAGGTAAGGCAGGAGTGGAGCTGAGGCCAGGAAGGCGCCAGTAGCATCTCCCAGTCTCGCGCAGCCCGCTCCTTTCTGGACTGGAAGCCTAGCCGCGAGGCAAGTCTGAGCAAGGCTCGCCCAGGGCAGAGCAGTCTCACGCCAGCACTCTGCCAGATCGGGCCTCTGAGCAGAGCTGGAGCTCTGCCGTACTGGAGGCGCACTCGGCTCCGCCCAAGCAGTGATTGCAGCCCCACGCATCTGGGCTGCCTCCTCTTCTCCCAAGGAGGCTCGCTTCCCTCATGCTGTGCACTAGGCTTCCAGGCGGGGGCGCCCCGCGCCTCCTACAGGTCTTGGCTGAGGAGCTGCTTCCCTGAGCTGGGGCTGTGGACGGGAGCCCAGACACGCAGGGGCAGGCCCCAACCACCTGCACACGTCTCTGCTGGGGAGGAGAGCACTAGGGAAATGACGTCTGTCAGGCACCTTCTGGGCGCTCACCGAGTCAGCCTCAGCGTGTGTGGGGCTGCAGACCACAGCCAGAGGCCCTGTGAGCCTTGTGCTCTCCGTGCTGTGCTGAGTCTGGGCGGTCAAGCAACCGCTGGAGGAGCCCTGCAGTTGCCCTCCCATTGCCTCTAATAGAGCCCTCTCTGCTGGAACGCTTGGCAGTGTGCAACCCACCGGCAACTAAGCCCTCCACAAGAATGCCTGAGGACTAGGTGCAAAGGCAAGGCAGGAGTGGAGCTGAGGCCAGGAAGGCGCCAGTAGCATCTCCCAGTCTCGCGCAGCCCGCTCCTTTCTGGACTGGAAGCCTAGCCGCGAGGCAAGTCTAGGCAAGGCTCGCCCAGGGCAGAGCAGCCTCACGCCAGCACTCTGCCAGATCGGGCCTCTGAGCAGAGCTGGAGCTCTGCCGTACTGGAGGCGCACTCGGCTCCGCCCAAGCAGTGATTGCAGCCCCACGTATCTGGGCTGCCTCCTCTTCTCCCAAGGAGGCTCACTTCCCTCATGCTGTGCACTAGGCTTCCAGGCGGGGGCGCCCCGCGCCTCCTACAGGTCTTGGCTGAGGAGCTGCTTCCCTGAGCTGGGGCTGTGGACGGGAGCCCAGACACGCAGGGGCAGGGCCCAACCACCTGCACACGTCTCTGCTGGGGAGGAGAGCACTAGGGAAATGACGTCTGTCAGGCACCTTCTGGGCGCTCACCGAGTCAGCCTCCGCGTGTGTGGGGCTGCAGACCCCAGCCATGGGCCCTGTGAGCCTTGTGCTCTCCGTGCTGTGCGGAGTCTGGGCGGTCAAGCGACCGTAAGAATAGACTTCCAGTTGCCCTCACTTTGCCTCTAATAGAGCCCTCAAGCTGGAGCGCTTGGCAGTGTGCAACCCAACGGCAACTAAGCCCTCCACAAGAACGCCTGGGGACTAGGTGCAAAGAAAAGGCAGGAGTGGAGCTGAGGCCAGGAAGGCGCCAGTAGCATCTCCCAGTCTCGCGCAGCCCGCTCCTTTCTGGACTGGAAGCCTAGCCGCGAGGCAAGTCTGGGCAAGGCTCGCCCAGGGCAGAGCAGCCTCACGCCAGCAACTATGCCAGATCGGGCCTCTGAGCAGAGCTGGAGCTCTGCCGTACTGGAGGCGCACTCGGCTCCGCCAAAGCAGTGAATGCAGCCGCACACAGCAGGGCTGCCTTCTCTTCTCCCGAGGAGGCTCGCTTCCCGCATGCTGTAAACTGGGCTTCCAGGCGGGTGCGCCCCGCGCCTCCTACAGGTCTTGGCTGAGGAGCTGCTTCCCTGAGCTGGGGCTGTGGACGGGAGCCCAGACACGCAGGGGCAGGCCCCAACCACCTGCACACGTCTCTGCTGGGGAGGAGAGCACTAGGGAAATGACGTCTGTCAGGCACCTTCTGGGCGCTCACCGAGTCAGCCTCAGCGTGTGTGGGGCTGCAGACCACAGGCAGAGGCCCTGTGAGCCTTGTGCTCTCCGTGCTGTGCTGAGTCTGGGCGGTCAAGCAACCGTAAGAATAGACTTTCAGTTGCCCTCACTTTGCCTCTAATAGAGCCCTCAAGCTGGAGCGCTTGGCAGTGTGCAACCCACCGGCAACTAAGCCCTCCACAAGAACGCCTGGGGACTAGGTGCAAAGGTAAGGCAGGAGTGGAGCTGAGGCCAGGAAGGCGCCAGTAGCATTTCCCAGTCTCGCGCAGCCCGCTCCTTTCTGGACTGGGAGCCTAGCCGCGAGGCAAGTCTGGGCAAGGCTCGCCCAGGGCAGAGCAGCCTCACGCCAGCACTCTGCCAGATCGGGCCTCTGAGCAGAGCTGGAGCTCTGCCGTACTGGAGGCGCACTCGGCTCCGCCCAAGCAGTGATTGCAGCCCCACGCATCTGGGCTGCCTCCTCTTCTCCCAAGGAGGCTCGCTTCCCTCATGCTGTGCACTAGGCTTCCAGGCGGGGGCGCCCCGCGCCTCCTACAGGTCTTGGCTGAGGAGCTGCTTCCCTGAGCTGGGGCTGTGGACGGGAGCCCAGACACGCAGGGGCAGGCCCCAACCACCTGCACACGTCTCTGCTGGGGAGGAGAGCACTAGGGAAATGACGTCTGTCAGGCACCTTCTGGGCGCTCACCGAGTCAGCCTCAGCGTGTGTGGGGCTGCAGACCACAGCCAGAGGCCCTGTGAGCCTTGTGCTCTCCGTGCTGTGCTGAGTCTGGGCGGTCAAGCAACCGCTGGAGGAGCCCTGCAGTTGCCCTCCCATTGCCTCTAATAGAGCCCTCTCTGCTGGAGCGCTTGGCAGTGTGCAACCCACCGGCAACTAAGCCCTCCACAAGAACGCCTGAGGACTAGGTGCAAAGGCAAGGCAGGAGTGGAGCTGAGGCCAGGAAGGCGCCAGTAGCATCTCCCAGTCTCGCGCAGCCCGCTCCTTTCTGGACTGGAAGCCTAGCCGCGAGGCAAGTCTGGGCAAGGCTCGCCCAGGGCAGAGCAGCCTCACGCCAGCACTCTGCAGAACGGGCCTCTGAGCAGAGCTGGAGCTCTGCCGTACTGGAGGCGCACTCGGCTCCGCCCAAGCAGTGATTGCAGCCCCACGCATCTGGGCTGCCTCCTCTTCTCCCAAGGAGGCTCGCTTCCCTCATGCTGTGCACTAGGCTTCCAGGTGGGGGCGCTCCGCGCCTCTTTCAGGTCTTGGCTGAGGAGCTGCTTCCCTGAGCTGGGGCTGTGGACGGGAGCCCAGACACGCAGGGGCAGGCCCCAACCACCTGCACACGTCTCTGCTGGGGGGGAGAGCACTAGGGAAATGACGTCTGTCAGGCACCTTCTGGGCGCTCACCGAGTCAGCCTCAGCGTGTTTGGGGCTGCAGACCACAGCCAGAGGCCCTGTGAGCCTTGTGCTCTCCGTGCTGTGCTGAGTCTGGGCGGTCAAGCAACCGCTGGAGGAGCCCTGCAGTTGCCCTCCCATTGCCTCTAATAGAGCCCTCTCTGCTGGAGCGCTTGGCAGTGTGCAACCCACCGGCAACTAAGCCCACCACAAGAACGCCTAAGGACTAGGTGCAAAGGCAAGGCAGGAGTGGAGCTGAGGCCAGGAAGGCGCCAGTAGCATCTCCCAGTCTCGCGCAGCCCGCTCCTTTCTGGACTGGAAGCCTAGCCGCGAGGCAAGTTTGGGCAAGGCTCGCCCATGGCAGAGCAGCCTCACGCCAGCAACTCTGCCAGATCGGGCCTCTGAACAGAGCTGGAGCTCTGCCGTACTGGAGGCGCACTCGGCTCCGCCAAAGCAGTGAATGCAGCCGCACACAGCAGGGCTGCCTTCTCTTCTCCCGAGGAGGCTCGCTTCCCGCATGCTGTAAACTAGGCTTCCAGGCGGGGCCCCCTGCGCCTCCCACAGGTCTTGGCTCAGGAGCTGCTTCCCTGAGCTGGGGCTGTGGACGGGAGCCCAGACACGCAGGGGCAGGCCCCAACCACCTGCACACGTCTCTGCTGGGGAGGAGAGTACTAGGGAAATGACGTCTGTCATGCACCTTCTGGGCGCTCACCGAGTCAGCCTCAGCGTGTGTGGGGCTGCAGACCACAGCCAGAGGCCCTGTGAGCCTTGTGCTCTCCGTGCTGTGCTGAGTCGGGGCGGTCAAGCAACCGTAAGAATAGACTTTCAGTTGCCCTCACTTTGCCTCTCCTAGAGCCCTCAAGCTGGAGCGCTTGGCAGTGTGCAACCCATCGGCAACTAAGCCCTCCACAAGAACGCCTGGGGACTAGGTGCAAAGGCAAGGCAGGAGTGGAGCTGAGGCCAGGAAGGCGCCAGTAGCATCTCCCAGTCTCGCGCAGCCCGCTCCTTTCTGGACTGGAAGCCTAGCCGCGAGGCAATTTGGGCAAGGCTCGCCCAGGGCAGAGCAGCCTCACGCCAGCACTCTGTCAGATCGGGCCTCTGAGCAGAGCTGGAGCTCTGCCGTACTGGAGGCGCACTCGGCTCCGCCCAAGCAGTGATTGCAGCCCCACGCATCTGGGCTGCCTCCTCTTCTCCCAAGGAGGCTCGCTTCCCTCATGCTGTGCACTAGGCTTCCAGGTGGGGGCGCCCCGCGCCTCTTTCAGGTCTTGGCTGAGGAGCTGCTTCCCTGAGCTGGGGCTGTGGACGGGAGCCCAGACACGCAGGGGCAGGCCCCAACCACCTGCACACGTCTCTGCTGGGGGGGAGAGCACTAGGGAAATGACGTCTGTCAGGCACCTTCTGGGCGCTCACCGAGTCAGCCTCAGCGTGTTTGGGGCTGCAGACCACAGCCAGAGGCCCTGTGAGCCTTGTGCTCTCCGTGCTGTGCTGAGTCTGGGCGGTCAAGCAACCGCTGGAGGAGCCCTGCAGTTGCCCTCCCATTGCCTCTAATAGAGCCCTCTCTGCTGGAGCGCTTGGCAGTGTGCAACCCACCGGCAACTAAGCCCACCACAAGAACGCCTGAGGACTAGGTGCAAAGGCAAGGCAGGAGTGGAGCTGAGGCCAGGAAGGCGCCAGTAGCATCTCCCAGTCTCGCGCAGCCCGCTCCTTTCTGGACTGGAAGCCTAGCCGCGAGGCAAGTTTGGGCAAGGCTCGCCCATGGCAGAGCAGCCTCACGCCAGCAACTCTGCCAGATCGGGCCTCTGAACAGAGCTGGAGCTCTGCCGTACTGGAGGCGCACTCGGCTCCGCCAAAGCAGTGAATGCAGCCGCACACAGCAGGGCTGCCTTCTCTTCTCCCGAGGAGGCTCGCTTCCCGCATGCTGTAAACTAGGCTTCCAGGCGGGGCCCCCTGCGCCTCCCACAGGTCTTGGCTCAGGAGCTGCTTCCCTGAGCTGGGGCTGTGGACGGGAGCCCAGACACGCAGGGGCAGGCCCCAACCACCTGCACACGTCTCTGCTGGGGAGGAGAGTACTAGGGAAATGACGTCTGTCATGCACCTTCTGGGCGCTCACCGAGTCAGCCTCAGCGTGTGTGGGGCTGCAGACCACAGCCAGAGGCCCTGTGAGCCTTGTGCTCTCCGTGCTGTGCTGAGTCGGGGCGGTCAAGCAACCGTAAGAATAGACTTTCAGTTGCCCTCACTTTGCCTCTCCTAGAGCCCTCAAGCTGGAGCGCTTGGCAGTGTGCAACCCATCGGCAACTAAGCCCTCCACAAGAACGCCTGGGGACTAGGTGCAAAGGCAAGGCAGGAGTGGAGCTGAGGCCAGGAAGGCGCCAGTAGCATCTCCCAGTCTCGCGCAGCCCGCTCCTTTCTGGACTGGAAGCCTAGCCGCGAGGCAATTTGGGCAAGGCTCGCCCAGGGCAGAGCAGCCTCACGCCAGCACTCTGTCAGATCGGGCCTCTGAGCAGAGCTGGAGCTCTGCCGTACTGGAGGCGCACTCGGCTCCGCCCAAGCAGTGATTGCAGCCCCACGCATCTGGGCTGCCTCCTCTTCTCCCAAGGAGGCTCGCTTCCCTCATGCTGTGCACTAGGCTTCCAGGTGGGGGCGCCCCGCGCCTCTTTCAGGTCTTGGCTGAGGAGCTGCTTCCCTGAGCTGGGGCTGTGGACGGGAGCCCAGACACGCAGGGGCAGGCCCCAACCACCTGCACACGTCTCTGCTGGGGGGGAGAGCACTAGGGAAATGACGTCTGTCAGGCACCTTCTGGGCGCTCACCGAGTCAGCCTCAGCGTGTTTGGGGCTGCAGACCACAGCCAGAGGCCCTGTGAGCCTTGTGCTCTCCGTGCTGTGCTGAGTCTGGGCGGTCAAGCAACCGCTGGAGGAGCCCTGCAGTTGCCCTCCCATTGCCTCTAATAGAGCCCTCTCTGCTGGAGCGCTTGGCAGTGTGCAACCCACCGGCAACTAAGCCCACCACAAGAACGCCTGAGGACTAGGTGCAAAGGCAAGGCAGGAGTGGAGCTGAGGCCAGGAAGGCGCCAGTAGCATCTCCCAGTCTCGCGCAGCCCGCTCCTTTCTGGACTGGAAGCCTAGCCGCGAGGCAAGTTTGGGCAAGGCTCGCCCATGGCAGAGCAGCCTCACGCCAGCAACTCTGCCAGATCGGGCCTCTGAGCAGAGCTGGAGCTCTGCCGTACTGGAGGCGCACTCGGCTCCGCCAAAGCAGTGAATGCAGCCGCACACAGCAGGGCTGCCTTCTCTTCTCCCGAGGAGGCTCGCTTCCCGCATGCTGTAAACTAGGCTTCCAGGCGGGGCCCCCTGCGCCTCCCACAGGTCTTGGCTCAGGAGCTGCTTCCCTGAGCTGGGGCTGTGGACGGGAGCCCAGACACGCAGGGGCAGGCCCCAACCACCTGCACACGTCTCTGCTGGGGAGGAGAGCACTAGGGTAAAGACGTCTGTCAGGCACCTTCTGGGCGCTCACCGAGTCAGCCTCAGCGTGTGTGGGGCTGCAGACCACAGCCAGAGGCCCTGTGAGCCTTGTGCTCTCCGTGCTGTGCTGAGTCGGGGCGGTCAAGCAACCGTAAGAATAGACTTTCAGTTGCCCTCACTTTGCCTCTCCTAGAGCCCTCAAGCTGGAGCGCTTGGCAGTGTGCAACCCACCGGCAACTAAGCCCTCCACAAGAACGCCTGAGGACTAGGTGCAAAGGCAAGGCAGGAGTGGAGCTGAGGCCAGGAAGGCGCCAGTAGCATCTCCCAGTCTCGCGCAGCCCGCTCCTTTCTGGGCTGGAAGCCTAGCCGCGAGGCAAGTCTGGGCAAGGCTCGCCCAGGGCAGAGCAGCCTCACGCCAGCACTCTGCCAGATCGGGCCTCTGAGCAGAGCTGGAGCTCTGCCGTACTGGAGGCGCACTCGGCTCCGCCCAAGCAGTGATTGCAGCCCCACGTATCTGGGCTGCCTCCTCTTCTCCCAAGGAGGCTCACTTCCCTCATGCTGTGCACTAGGCTTCCAGGCGGGGGCGCCCCGCGCCTCCTACAGGTCTTGGCTGAGGAGCTGCTTCCCTGAGCTGGGGCTGTGGACGGGAGCCCAGACACGCAGGGGCAGGGCCCAACCACCTGCACACGTCTCTGCTGGGGAGGAGAGCTCTAGGGAAATGACGTCTGTCAGGCACCTTCTGGGCGCTCACCGAGTCAGCCTCCGCGTGTGTGGGGCTGCAGACCCCAGCCATGGGCCCTGTGAGCCTTGTGCTCTCCGTGCTGTGCTGAGTCTGGGCGGTCAAGCAAGCGTAAGAATAGACTTCCAGTTGCCCTCACTTTGCCTCTAATAGAGCCCTCAAGCTGGAGCGCTTGGCAGTGTGCAACCCACCGGCAACTAAGCCCTCCACAAGAACGCCTGGGGACTAGGTGCAAAGAAAAGGCAGGAGTGGAGCTGAGGCCAGGAAGGCGCCAGTAGCATCTCCCAGTCTCGCGCAGCCCGCTCCTTTCTGGACTGGAAGCCTAGCCGCGAGGCAAGTCTGGGCAAGGCTCGCCCAGGGCAGAGCAGCCTCACGCCAGCAACTCTGCCAGATCGGGCCTCTGAGCAGAGCTGGAGCTCTGCCGTACTGGAGGCGCACTCGGCTCCACCAAAGCAGTGAATGCAGCCGCACACAGCAGGGCTGCCTTCTCTTCTCCCAAGGAGGCTCGCTTCCCGCATGCTGTAAACTAGACTTCCAGGCGGGGCCCCCTGCGCCTCCCACAGGTCTTGGCTCAGGAGCTGCTTCCCTGAGCTGGGGCTGTGGACGGGAGCCCGGACACGCAGGGGCAGGCCCCAACCACCTGCACACGTCTCTGCTGGGGAGGAGAGCACTAGGGAAATGACGTCTGTCAGGCACCTTCTGGGCGCTCACCGAGTCAGCCTCAGCGTGTGTGGGGCTGCAGACCACAGCCAGAGGCCCTGTGAGCCTTGTGCTCTCCGTGCTGTGCTGAGTCTGGGCGGTCAAGCAACCGTAAGAATAGACTTTCAGTTGCCCTCACTTTGCCTCTACTAGAGCCCTCAAGCTGGAGCGCTTGGCAGTGTGCAACCCACCGGCAACTAAGCCCTCCACAAGAACGCCTGGGGACTAGGTGCAAAGGTAAGGCAGGAGTGGAGCTCAGGCCAGGAAGGCGCCAGTAGCATTTCCCAGTCTCGCGCAGCCCGCTCCTTTCTGGACTGGAAGCCTAGCCGCGAGGCAAGTCTGGGCAAGGCTCGCCCAGGGCAGAGCAGCCTCACACCAGCACTCTGCCAGATCGGGCCTCTGAGCAGAGCTGGAGCTCTGCCGTACTGGAGGCGCACTCGGCTCCGCCCAAGCAGTGATTGCAGCCCCACGCATCTGGGCTGCCTCCTCTTCTCCCAAGGAGGCTCGCTTCCCTCATGCTGTGCCCTAGGCTTCCAGGCGGGGGCGCCCCGCGCCTCCTACAGGTCTTGGCTGAGGAGCTGCTTCCCTGAGCTGGGGCTGTGGACGGGAGCCCAGACACGCAGGGGCAGGCCCCAACCACCTGCACACGTCTCTGCTGGGGAGGAGAGCACTAGGGAAATGACGTCTGTCAGGCACCTTCTGGGCGCTCACCGAGTCAGCCTCAGCGTGTGTGGGGCTGCAGACCACAGCCAGAGGCCCTGTGAGCCTTGTGCTCTCCGTGCTGTGCTGAGTCTGGGCGGTCAAGCAACCGCTGGAGGAGCCCTGCAGTTGCCCTCCCATTGCCTCTAATAGAGCCCTCTCTGCTGGAGCGCTTGGCAGTGTGCAACCCACCGGCAACTAAGCCCTCCACAAGAACGCCTGAGGACTAGGTGCAAAGGCAAGGCAGGAGTGGAGCTGAAGCCAGGAAGGCGCCAGTAGCATCTCCCAGTCTCGCGCAGCCCGCTCCTTTCTGGACTGGAAGCCTAGCCGCGAGGCAAGTCTGGGCAAGGCTCGCCCATGGCAGAGCAGCCTCACGCCAGCAACTCTGCCAGATCGGGCCTCTGAGCAGAGCTGGAGCTCTGCCGTACTGGAGGCGCACTCGGCTCCACCAAAGCAGTGAATGCAGCCGCACACAGCAGGGCTGCCTTCTCTTCTCCCGAGGAGGCTCGCTTCCCGCATGCTGTAAACTAGGCTTCCAGGCGGAGCCCCCTGCGCCTCCCACAGGTCTTGGCTCAGGAGCTGCTTCCCTGAGCTGGGGCTGTGGACGGGAGCCCAGACACGCAGGGGCAGGCCCCAACCACCTGCACACGTCTCTGCTGGGGAGGAGAGCACTAGGGTAAAGACGTCTGTCAGGCACCTTCTGGGCGCTCACCGAGTCAGCCTCAGCGTGTGTGGGGCTGCAGACCACAGCCAGAGGCCCTGTGAGCCTTGTGCTCTCCGTGCTGTGCTGAGTCTGGGCGGTCAAGCAACCGTAAGAATAGACTTTCAGTTGCCCTCACTTTGCCTCTACTAGAGCCCTCAAGCTGGAGCGCTTGGCAGTGTGCAACCCACCGGCAACTAAGCCCTCCACAAGAAAGCCTGGGGACTAGGTGCAAAGGTAAGGCAGGAGTGGAGCTGAGGCCAGGAAGGCGCCAGTAGCATCTCCCAGTCTCGCGCAGCCCGCTCCTTTCTGGACTGGAAGCCTAGCCGCGAGGCAAGTCTGAGCAAGGCTCGCCCAGGGCAGAGCAGTCTCACGCCAGCACTCTGCCAGATCGGGCCTCTGAGCAGAGCTGGAGCTCTGCCGTACTGGAGGCGCACTCGGCTCCGCCCAAGCAGTGATTGCAGCCCCACGCATCTGGGCTGCCTCCTCTTCTCCCAAGGAGGCTCGCTTCCCTCATGCTGTGCACTAGGCTTCCAGGCGGGGGCGCCCCGCGCCTCCTACAGGTCTTGGCTGAGGAGCTGCTTCCCTGAGCTGGGGCTGTGGACGGGAGCCCAGACACGCAGGGGCAGGCCCCAACCACCTGCACACGTCTCTGCTGGGGAGGAGAGCACTAGGGAAATGACGTCTGTCAGGCACCTTCTGGGCGCTCACCGAGTCAGCCTCAGCGTGTGTGGGGCTGCAGACCACAGCCAGAGGCCCTGTGAGCCTTGTGCTCTCCGTGCTGTGCTGAGTCTGGGCGGTCAAGCAACCGCTGGAGGAGCCCTGCAGTTGCCCTCCCATTGCCTCTAATAGAGCCCTCTCTGCTGGAGCGCTTGGCAGTGTGCAACCCACCGGCAACTAAGCCCTCCACAAGAATGCCTGAGGACTAGGTGCAAAGGCAAGGCAGGAGTGGAGCTGAGGCCAGGAAGGCGCCAGTAGCATCTCCCAGTCTCGCGCAGCCCGCTCCTTTCTGGACTGGAAGCCTAGCCGCGAGGCAAGTCTAGGCAAGGCTCGCCCAGGGCAGAGCAGCCTCACGCCAGCACTCTGCCAGATCGGGCCTCTGAGCAGAGCTGGAGCTCTGCCGTACTGGAGGCGCACTCGGCTCCGCCCAAGCAGTGATTGCAGCCCCACGTATCTGGGCTGCCTCCTCTTCTCCCAAGGAGGCTCACTTCCCTCATGCTGTGCACTAGGCTTCCAGGCGGGGGCGCCCCGCGCCTCCTACAGGTCTTGGCTGAGGAGCTGCTTCCCTGAGCTGGGGCTGTGGACGGGAGCCCAGACACGCAGGGGCAGGGCCCAACCACCTGCACACGTCTCTGCTGGGGAGGAGAGCACTAGGGAAATGACGTCTGTCAGGCACCTTCTGGGCGCTCACCGAGTCAGCCTCCGCGTGTGTGGGGCTGCAGACCCCAGCCATGGGCCCTGTGAGCCTTGTGCTCTCCGTGCTGTGCGGAGTCTGGGCGGTCAAGCGACCGTAAGAATAGACTTCCAGTTGCCCTCACTTTGCCTCTAATAGAGCCCTCAAGCTGGAGCGCTTGGCAGTGTGCAACCCAACGGCAACTAAGCCCTCCACAAGAACGCCTGGGGACTAGGTGCAAAGAAAAGGCAGGAGTGGAGCTGAGGCCAGGAAGGCGCCAGTAGCATCTCCCAGTCTCGCGCAGCCCGCTCCTTTCTGGACTGGAAGCCTAGCCGCGAGGCAAGTCTGGGCAAGGCTCGCCCAGGGCAGAGCAGCCTCACGCCAGCAACTATGCCAGATCGGGCCTCTGAGCAGAGCTGGAGCTATGCCGTACTGGAGGCGCACTCGGCTCCGCCAAAGCAGTGAATGCAGCCGCACACAGCAGGGCTGCCTTCTCTTCTCCCGAGGAGGCTCGCTTCCCGCATGCTGTAAACTGGGCTTCCAGGCGGGTGCGCCCCGCGCCTCCTACAGGTCTTGGCTGAGGAGCTGCTTCCCTGAGCTGGGGCTGTGGACGGGAGCCCAGACACGCAGGGGCAGGCCCCAACCACCTGCACACGTCTCTGCTGGGGAGGAGAGCACTAGGGAAATGACGTCTGTCAGGCACCTTCTGGGCGCTCACCGAGTCAGCCTCAGCGTGTGTGGGGCTGCAGACCACAGGCAGAGGCCCTGTGAGCCTTGTGCTCTCCGTGCTGTGCTGAGTCTGGGCGGTCAAGCAACCGTAAGAATAGACTTTCAGTTGCCCTCACTTTGCCTCTAATAGAGCCCTCAAGCTGGAGCGCTTGGCAGTGTGCAACCCACCGGCAACTAAGCCCTCCACAAGAACGCCTGGGGACTAGGTGCAAAGGTAAGGCAGGAGTGGAGCTGAGGCCAGGAAGGCGCCAGTAGCATTTCCCAGTCTCGCGCAGCCCGCTCCTTTCTGGACTGGGAGCCTAGCCGCGAGGCAAGTCTGGGCAAGGCTCGCCCAGGGCAGAGCAGCCTCACGCCAGCACTCTGCCAGATCGGGCCTCTGAGCAGAGCTGGAGCTCTGCCGTACTGGAGGCGCACTCGGCTCCGCCCAAGCAGTGATTGCAGCCCCACGCATCTGGGCTGCCTCCTCTTCTCCCAAGGAGGCTCGCTTCCCTCATGCTGTGCACTAGGCTTCCAGGCGGGGGCGCCCCGCGCCTCCTACAGGTCTTGGCTGAGGAGCTGCTTCCCTGAGCTGGGGCTGTGGACGGGAGCCCAGACACGCAGGGGCAGGCCCCAACCACCTGCACACGTCTCTGCTGGGGAGGAGAGCACTAGGGAAATGACGTCTGTCAGGCACCTTCTGGGCGCTCACCGAGTCAGCCTCAGCGTGTGTGGGGCTGCAGACCACAGCCAGAGGCCCTGTGAGCCTTGTGCTCTCCGTGCTGTGCTGAGTCTGGGCGGTCAAGCAACCGCTGGAGGAGCCCTGCAGTTGCCCTCCCATTGCCTCTAATAGAGCCCTCTCTGCTGGAGCGCTTGGCAGTGTGCAACCCACCGGCAACTAAGCCCTCCACAAGAACGCCTGAGGACTAGGTGCAAAGGCAAGGCAGGAGTGGAGCTGAGGCCAGGAAGGCGCCAGTAGCATCTCCCAGTCTCGCGCAGCCCGCTCCTTTCTGGACTGGAAGCCTAGCCGCGAGGCAAGTCTGGGCAAGGCTCGCCCAGGGCAGAGCAGCCTCACGCCAGCACTCTGCAGAACGGGCCTCTGAGCAGAGCTGGAGCTCTGCCGTACTGGAGGCGCACTCGGCTCCGCCCAAGCAGTGATTGCAGCCCCACGCATCTGGGCTGCCTCCTCTTCTCCCAAGGAGGCTCGCTTCCCTCATGCTGTGCACTAGGCTTCTAGGTGGGGGCGCTCCGCGCCTCTTTCAGGTCTTGGCTGAGGAGCTGCTTCCCTGAGCTGGGGCTGTGGACGGGAGCCCAGACACGCAGGGGCAGGCCCCAACCACCTGCACACGTCTCTGCTGGGGGGGAGAGCACTAGGGAAATGACGTCTGTCAGGCACCTTCTGGGCGCTCACCGAGTCAGCCTCAGCGTGTTTGGGGCTGCAGACCACAGCCAGAGGCCCTGTGAGCCTTGTGCTCTCCGTGCTGTGCTGAGTCTGGGCGGTCAAGCAACCGCTGGAGGAGCCCTGCAGTTGCCCTCCCATTGCCTCTAATAGAGCCCTCTCTGCTGGAGCGCTTGGCAGTGTGCAACCCACCGGCAACTAAGCCCACCACAAGAACGCCTGAGGACTAGGTGCAAAGGCAAGGCAGGAGTGGAGCTGAGGCCAGGAAGGCGCCAGTAGCATCTCCCAGTCTCGCGCAGCCCGCTCCTTTCTGGACTGGAAGCCTAGCCGCGAGGCAAGTTTGGGCAAGGCTCGCCCATGGCAGAGCAGCCTCACGCCAGCAACTCTGCCAGATCGGGCCTCTGAACAGAGCTGGAGCTCTGCCGTACTGGAGGCGCACTCGGCTCCGCCAAAGCAGTGAATGCAGCCGCACACAGCAGGGCTGCCTTCTCTTCTCCCGAGGAGGCTCGCTTCCCGCATGCTGTAAACTAGGCTTCCAGGCGGGGCCCCCTGCGCCTCCCACAGGTCTTGGCTCAGGAGCTGCTTCCCTGAGCTGGGGCTGTGGACGGGAGCCCAGACACGCAGGGGCAGGCCCCAACCACCTGCACACGTCTCTGCTGGGGAGGAGAGTACTAGGGAAATGACGTCTGTCAGGCACCTTCTGGGCGCTCACCGAGTCAGCCTCAGCGTGTGTGGGGCTGCAGACCACAGCCAGAGGCCCTGTGAGCCTTGTGCTCTCCGTGCTGTGCTGAGTCGGGGCGGTCAAGCAACCGTAAGAATAGACTTTCAGTTGCCCTCACTTTGCCTCTCCTAGAGCCCTCAAGCTGGAGCGCTTGGCAGTGTGCAACCCATCGGCAACTAAGCCCTCCACAAGAACGCCTGGGGACTAGGTGCAAAGGCAAGGCAGGAGTGGAGCTGAGGCCAGGAAGGCGCCAGTAGCATCTCCCAGTCTCGCGCAGCCCGCTCCTTTCTGGACTGGAAGCCTAGCCGCGAGGCAATTTGGGCAAGGCTCGCCCAGGGCAGAGCAGCCTCACGCCAGCACTCTGTCAGATCGGGCCTCTGAGCAGAGCTGGAGCTCTGCCGTACTGGAGGCGCACTCGGCTCCGCCCAAGCAGTGATTGCAGCCCCACGCATCTGGGCTGCCTCCTCTTCTCCCAAGGAGGCTCGCTTCCCTCATGCTGTGCACTAGGCTTCCAGGTGGGGGCGCCCCGCGCCTCTTTCAGGTCTTGGCTGAGGAGCTGCTTCCCTGAGCTGGGGCTGTGGACGGGAGCCCAGACACGCAGGGGCAGGCCCCAACCACCTGCACACGTCTCTGCTGGGGGGGAGAGCACTAGGGAAATGACGTCTGTCAGGCACCTTCTGGGCGCTCACCGAGTCAGCCTCAGCGTGTTTGGGGCTGCAGACCACAGCCAGAGGCCCTGTGAGCCTTGTGCTCTCCGTGCTGTGCTGAGTCTGGGCGGTCAAGCAACCGCTGGAGGAGCCCTGCAGTTGCCCTCCCATTGCCTCTAATAGAGCCCTCTCTGCTGGAGCGCTTGGCAGTGTGCAACCCACCGGCAACTAAGCCCACCACAAGAACGCCTGAGGACTAGGTGCAAAGGCAAGGCAGGAGTGGAGCTGAGGCCAGGAAGGCGCCAGTAGCATCTCCCAGTCTCGCGCAGCCCGCTCCTTTCTGGACTGGAAGCCTAGCCGCGAGGCAAGTTTGGGCAAGGCTCGCCCATGGCAGAGCAGCCTCACGCCAGCAACTCTGCCAGATCGGGCCTCTGAGCAGAGCTGGAGCTCTGCCGTACTGGAGGCGCACTCGGCTCCGCCAAAGCAGTGAATGCAGCCGCACACAGCAGGGCTGCCTTCTCTTCTCCCGAGGAGGCTCGCTTCCCGCATGCTGTAAACTAGGCTTCCAGGCGGGGCCCCCTGCGCCTCCCACAGGTCTTGGCTCAGGAGCTGCTTCCCTGAGCTGGGGCTGTGGACGGGAGCCCAGACACGCAGGGGCAGGCCCCAACCACCTGCACACGTCTCTGCTGGGGAGGAGAGCACTAGGGTAAAGACGTCTGTCAGGCACCTTCTGGGCGCTCACCGAGTCAGCCTCAGCGTGTGTGGGGCTGCAGACCCCAGCCATGGGCCCTGTGAGCCTTGTGCTCTCCGTGCTGTGCTGAGTCTGGGCGGTCAAGCAAGCGTAAGAATAGACTTCCAGTTGCCCTCACTTTGCCTCTAATAGAGCCCTCAAGCTGGAGCGCTTGGCAGTGTGCAACCCACCGGCAACTAAGCCCTCCACAAGAACGCCTGGGGACTAGGTGCAAAGAAAAGGCAGGAGTGGAGCTGAGGCCAGGAAGGCGCCAGTAGCATCTCCCAGTCTCGCGCAGCCCGCTCCTTTCTGGACTGGAAGCCTAGCCGCGAGGCAAGTCTGGGCAAGGCTCGCCCAGGGCAGAGCAGCCTCACGCCAGCAACTCTGCCAGATCGGGCCTCTGTGCAGAGCTGGAGCTCTGCCGTACTGGAGGCGCACTCGGCTCCGCCAAAGCAGTGAATGCAGCCGCACACAGCAGGGCTGCCTTCTCTTCTCCCAAGGAGGCTCGCTTCCCGCATGCTGTAAACTAGACTTCCAGGCGGGGCCCCCTGCGCCTCCCACAGGTCTTGGCTCAGGAGCTGCTTCCCTGAGCTGGGGCTGTGGACGGGAGCCCGGACACGCAGGGGCAGGCCCCAACCACCTGCACACGTCTCTGCTGGGGAGGAGAGCACTAGGGAAATGACGTCTGTCAGGCACCTTCTGGGCGCTCACCGAGTCAGCCTCAGCGTGTGTGGGGCTGCAGACCACAGCCAGAGGCCCTGTGAGCCTTGTGCTCTCCGTGCTGTGCTGAGTCTGGGCGGTCAAGCAACCGTAAGAATAGACTTTCAGTTGCCCTCACTTTGCCTCTACTAGAGCCCTCAAGCTGGAGCGCTTGGCAGTGTGCAACCCACCGGCAACTAAGCCCTCCACAAGAACGCCTGGGGACTAGGTGCAAAGGTAAGGCAGGAGTGGAGCTCAGGCCAGGAAGGCGCCAGTAGCATTTCCCAGTCTCGCGCAGCCCGCTCCTTTCTGGACTGGAAGCCTAGCCGCGAGGCAAGTCTGGGCAAGGCTCGCCCAGGGCAGAGCAGCCTCACACCAGCACTCTGCCAGATCGGGCCTCTGAGCAGAGCTGGAGCTCTGCCGTACTGGAGGCGCACTCGGCTCCGCCCAAGCAGTGATTGCAGCCCCACGCATCTGGGCTGCCTCCTCTTCTCCCAAGGAGGCTCGCTTCCCTCATGCTGTGCCCTAGGCTTCCAGGCGGGGGCGCCCCGCGCCTCCTACAGGTCTTGGCTGAGGAGCTGCTTCCCTGAGCTGGGGCTGTGGACGGGAGCCCAGACACGCAGGGGCAGGCCCCAACCACCTGCACACGTCTCTGCTGGGGAGGAGAGCACTAGGGAAATGACGTCTGTCAGGCACCTTCTGGGCGCTCACCGAGTCAGCCTCAGCGTGTGTGGGGCTGCAGACCACAGCCAGAGGCCCTGTGAGCCTTGTGCTCTCCGTGCTGTGCTGAGTCTGGGCGGTCAAGCAACCGCTGGAGGAGCCCTGCAGTTGCCCTCCCATTGCCTCTAATAGAGCCCTCTCTGCTGGAGCGCTTGGCAGTGTGCAACCCACCGGCAACTAAGCCCTCCACAAGAACGCCTGAGGACTAGGTGCAAAGGCAAGGCAGGAGTGGAGCTGAGGCCAGGAAGGCGCCAGTAGCATCTCCCAGTCTCGCGCAGCCCGCTCCTTTCTGGACTGGAAGCCTAGCCGCGAGGCAAGTCTGGGCAAGGCTCGCCCATGGCAGAGCAGCCTCACGCCAGCAACTCTGCCAGATCGGGCCTCTGAGCAGAGCTGGAGCTCTGCCGTACTGGAGGCGCACTCGGCTCCACCAAAGCAGTGAATGCAGCCGCACACAGCAGGGCTGCCTTCTCTTCTCCCGAGGAGGCTCGCTTCCCGCATGCTGTAAACTAGGCTTCCAGGCGGGGCCCCCTGCGCCTCCCACAGGTCTTGGCTCAGGAGCTGCTTCCCTGAGCTGGGGCTGTGGACGGGAGCCCAGACACGCAGGGGCAGGCCCCAACCACCTGCACACGTCTCTGCTGGGGAGGAGAGCACTAGGGTAAAGACGTCTGTCAGGCACCTTCTGGGCGCTCACCGAGTCAGCCTCAGCGTGTGTGGGGCTGCAGACCACAGCCAGAGGCCCTGTGAGCCTTGTGCTCTCCGTGCTGTGCTGAGTCTGGGCGGTCAAGCAACCGTAAGAATAGACTTTCAGTTGCCCTCACTTTGCCTCTACTAGAGCCCTCAAGCTGGAGCGCTTGGCAGTGTGCAACCCACCGGCAACTAAGCCCTCCACAAGAAAGCCTGGGGACTAGGTGCAAAGGTAAGGCAGGAGTGGAGCTGAGGCCAGGAAGGCGCCAGTAGCATCTCCCAGTCTCGCGCAGCCCGCTCCTTTCTGGACTGGAAGCCTAGCCGCGAGGCAAGTCTGAGCAAGGCTCGCCCAGGGCAGAGCAGTCTCACGCCAGCACTCTGCCAGATCGGGCCTCTGAGCAGAGCTGGAGCTCTGCCGTACTGGAGGCGCACTCGGCTCCGCCCAAGCAGTGATTGCAGCCCCACGCATCTGGGCTGCCTCCTCTTCTCCCAAGGAGGCTCGCTTCCCTCATGCTGTGCACTAGGCTTCCAGGCGGGGGCGCCCCGCGCCTCCTACAGGTCTTGGCTGAGGAGCTGCTTCCCTGAGCTGGGGCTGTGGACAGGAGCCCAGACACGCAGGGGCAGGCCCCAACCACCTGCACACGTCTCTGCTGGGGAGGAGAGCACTAGGGAAATGACGTCTGTCAGGCACCTTCTGGGCGCTCACCGAGTCAGCCTCAGCGTGTGTGGGGCTGCAGACCACAGCCAGAGGCCCTGTGAGCCTTGTGCTCTCCGTGCTGTGCTGAGTCTGGGCGGTCAAGCAACCGCTGGAGGAGCCCTGCAGTTGCCCTCCCATTGCCTCTAATAGAGCCCTCTCTGCTGGAGCGCTTGGCAGTGTGCAACCCACCGGCAACTAAGCCCTCCACAAGAACGCCTGAGGACTAGGTGCAAAGGCAAGGCAGGAGTGGAGCTGAGGCCAGGAAGGCGCCAGTAGCATCTCCCAGTCTCGCGCAGCCCGCTCCTTTCTGGGCTGGAAGCCTAGCCGCGAGGCAAGTCTGGGCAAGGCTCGCCCAGGGCAGAGCAGCCTCACGCCAGCACTCTGCCAGATCGGGCCTCTGAGCAGAGCTGGAGCTCTGCCGTACTGGAGGCGCACTCGGCTCCGCCCAAGCAGTGATTGCAGCCCCACGTATCTGGGCTGCCTCCTCTTCTCCCAAGGAGGCTCACTTCCCTCATGCTGTGCACTAGGCTTCCAGGCGGGGGCGCCCCGCGCCTCCTACAGGTCTTGGCTGAGGAGCTGCTTCCCTGAGCTGGGGCTGTGGACGGGAGCCCAGACACGCAGGGGCAGGGCCCAACCACCTGCACACGTCTCTGCTGGGGAGGAGAGCTCTAGGGAAATGACGTCTGTCAGGCACCTTCTGGGCGCTCACCGAGTCAGCCTCCGCGTGTGTGGGGCTGCAGACCCCAGCCATGGGCCCTGTGAGCCTTGTGCTCTCCGTGCTGTGCTGAGTCTGGGCGGTCAAGCAAGCGTAAGAATAGACTTCCAGTTGCCCTCACTTTGCCTCTAATAGAGCCCTCAAGCTGGAGCGCTTGGCAGTGTGCAACCCACCGGCAACTAAGCCCTCCACAAGAACGCCTGGGGACTAGGTGCAAAGAAAAGGCAGGAGTGGAGCTGAGGCCAGGAAGGCGCCAGTAGCATCTCCCAGTCTCGCGCAGCCCGCTCCTTTCTGGACTGGAAGCCTAGCCGCGAGGCAAGGCTGGGCAAGGCTCGCCCAGGGCAGAGCAGCCTCACGCCAGCAACTCTGCCAGATCGGGCCTCTGAGCAGAGCTGGAGCTCTGCCGTACTGGAGGCGCACTCGGCTCCGCCAAAGCAGTGAATGCAGCCGCACACAGCAGGGCTGCCTTCTCTTCTCCCGAGGAGGCTCGCTTCCCGCATGCTGTAAACTAGACTTCCAGGCGGGGCCCCCTGCGCCTCCCACAGGTCTTGGCTCAGGAGCTGCTTCCCTGAGCTGGGGCTGTGGACAGGAGCCCGGACACGCAGGGGCAGGCCCCAACCACCTGCACACGTCTCTGCTGGGGAGGAGAGCACTAGGGAAATGACGTCTGTCAGGCACCTTCTGGGCGCTCACCGAGTCAGCCTCAGCGTGTGTGGGGCTGCAGACCACAGCCAGAGGCCCTGTGAGCCTTGTGCTCTCCGTGCTGTGCTGAGTCTGGGCGGTCAAGCAACCGTAAGAATAGACTTTCAGTTGCCCTCACTTTGCCTCTACTAGAGCCCTCAAGCTGGAGCGCTTGGCAGTGTGCAACCCACCGGCAACTAAGCCCTCCACAAGAACGCCTGGGGACTAGGTGCAAAGGTAAGGCAGGAGTGGAGCTCAGGCCAGGAAGGCGCCAGTAGCATTTCCCAGTCTCGCGCAGCCCGCTCCTTTCTGGACTGGAAGCCTAGCCGCGAGGCAAGTCTGGGCAAGGCTCGCCCAGGGCAGAGCAGCCTCACGCCAGCACTCTGCCAGATCGGGCCTCTGAGCAGAGCTGGAGCTCTGCCGTACTGGAGGCGCACTCGGCTCCGCCCAAGCAGTGATTGCAGCCCCACGCATCTGGGCTGCCTCCTCTTCTCCCAAGGAGGCTCGCTTCCCTCATGCTGTGCCCTAGGTTTCCAGGCGGGGGCGCCCCGCGCCTCCTACAGGTCTTGGCTGAGGAGCTGCTTCCCTGAGCTGGGGCTGTGGACGGGAGCCCAGACACGCAGGGGCAGGCCCCAACCACCTGCACACGTCTCTGCTGTGGAGGAGAGCACTAGGGAAATGACGTCTGTCAGGCACCTTCTGGGCGCTCACCGAGTCAGCCTCAGCGTGTGTGGGGCTGCAGACCACAGCCAGAGGCCCTGTGAGCCTTGTGCTCTCCGTGCTGTGCTGAGTCTGGGCGGTCAAGCAACCGCTGGAGGAGCCCTGCAGTTGCCCTCCCATTGCCTCTAATAGAGCCCTCTCTGCTGGAGCGCTTGGCAGTGTGCAACCCACCGGCAACTAAGCCCTCCATTAGAACGTCTGAGGACTAGGTGCAAAGGCAAGGCAGGAGTGGAGCTGAGGCCAGGAAGGCGCCAGTAGCATCTCCCAGTCTCGCGCAGCCCGCTCCTTTCTGGACTGGAAGCCTAGCCGCGAGGCAAGTTTGGGCAAGGCTCGCCCATGGCAGAGCAGCCTCACGCCAGCAACTCTGCCAGATCGGGCCTCTGAGCAGAGCTGGAGCTCTGCCGTACTGGAGGCGCACTCGGCTCCACCAAAGCAGTGAATGCAGCCGAACACAGCAGGGCTGCCTTCTCTTCTCCCGAGGAGGCTCGCTTCCCGCATGCTGTAAACTAGGCTTCCAGGCGGGGCCCCCTGCGCCTCCCACAGGTCTTGGCTCAGGAGCTGCTTCCCTGAGCTGGGGCTGTGGACGGGAGCCCAGACACGCAGGGGCAGGCCCCAACCACCTGCACACGTCTCTGCTGGGGAGGAGAGCACTAGGGTAAAGACGTCTGTCAGGCACTTTCTGGGCGCTCACCGAGTCAGCCTCAGCGTGTGTGGGGCTGCAGACCACAGCCAGAGGCCCTGTGAGCCTTGTGCTCTCCGTGCTGTGCTGAGTCTGGGCGGTCAAGCAACCGTAAGAATAGACTTTCAGTTGCCCTCACTTTGCCTCTACTAGAGCACTCAAGCTGGAGCGCTTGGCAGTGTGCAACCCACCGGCAACTAAGCCCTCCACAAGAAAGCCTGGGGACTAGGTGCAAAGGTAAGGAAGGAGTGGAGCTGAGGCCAGGAAGGCGCCAGTAGCATCTCCCAGTCTCGCGCAGCCCGCTCCTTTCTGGACTGGAAGCCTAGCCGCGAGGCAAGTCTGGGCAAGGCTCGCCCAGGGCAGAGCAGTCTCACGCCAGCACTCTGCCAGATCGGGCCTCTGAGCAGAGCTGGAGCTCTGCCGTACTGGAGGCGCACTCGGCTCCGCCCAAGCAGTGATTGCAGCCCCACGCATCTGGGCTGCCTCCTCTTCTCCCAAGGAGGCTCGCTTCCCTCATGCTGTGCACTAGGCTTCCAGGCGGGGGCGCCCCGCGCCTCCTACAGGTCTTGGCTGAGGAGCTGCTTCCCTGAGCTGGGGCTGTGGACGGGAGCCCAGACACGCAGGGGCAGGCCCCAACCACCTGCACACGTCTCTGCTGGGGAGGAGAGCACTAGGGAAATGACGTCTGTCAGGCACCTTCTGGGCGCTCACCGAGTCAGCCTCAGCGTGTGTGGGGCTGCAGACCACAGCCAGAGGCCCTGTGAGCCTTGTGCTCTCCGTGCTGTGCTGAGTCTGGGCGGTCAAGCAACCGCTGGAGGAGCCCTGCAGTTGCCCTCCCATTGCCTCTAATAGAGCCCTCTGTGCTGGAGCGCTTGGCAGTGTACAACCCACCGGCAACTAAGCCCTCCACAAGAACGCCTGAGGACTAGGTGCAAAGGCAAGGCAGGAGTGGAGCTGAGGCCAGGAAGGCGCCAGTAGCATCTCCCAGTCTCGCGCAGCCCGCTCCTTTCTGGACTGGAAGCCTAGCCGCGAGGCAAGTCTGGGCAAGGCTCGCCCAGGGCAGAGCAGCCTCACGCCAGCAACTCTGCCAGATCGGGCCTCTGAGCAGAGCTGGAGCTCTGCCGTACTGGAGGCGCACTCGGCTCCGCCCAAGCAGTGATTGCAGCCCCACGTATCTGGGCTGCCTCCTCTTCTCCCAAGGAGGCTCGCTTCCCTCATGCTGTGCACTAGGCTTCCAGGCGGGGGCGCCCCGCGCCTCCTACAGGTCTTGGCTGAGTAGCTGCTTCCCTGAGCTGGGGCTGTGGACGGGAGCCCAGACACGCAGGGGCAGGGCCCAACCACCTGCACACGTCTCTGCTGGGGAGAAGAGCACTAGGGAAATGACGTCTGTCAGGCACCTTCTGGGCGCTCACCGAGTCAGCCTCAGCGTGTGTGGGGCTGCAGACCCCAGCCATGGGCCCTGTGAGCCTTGTGCTCTCCGTGCTGTGCTGAGTCTGGGCGGTCAAGCAAGCGTAAGAATAGACTTCCAGTTGCCCTCACTTTGCCTCTACTAGAGCCCTCAAGCTGGAGCGCTTGGCAGTGTGCAACCCACCGGCAACTAAGCCCTCCACAAGAACGCCTGGGGACTAGGTGCAAAGAAAAGGCAGGAGTGGAGCTGAGGCCAGGAAGGCGCCAGTAGCATCTCCCAGTCTCGCGCAGCCCGCTCCTTTCTGGACTGGAAGCCTAGCCGCGAGGCAAGTCTGGGCAAGGCTCGCCCAGGGCAGAGCAGCCTCACGCCAGCAACTCTGCCAGATCGGGCCTCTGAGCAGAGCTGGAGCTCTGCCGTACTGGAGGCGCACTCGGCTCCGCCAAAGCAGTGAATGCAGCCGCACACAGCAGGGCTGCCTTCTCTTCTCCCGAGGAGGCTCGCTTCCCGCATGCTGTAAACTAGACTTCCAGGCGGGGCCCCCTGCGCCTCCCACAGGTCTTGGCTCAGGAGCTGCTTCCCTGAGCTGGGGCTGTGGACAGGAGCCCGGACACGCAGGGGCAGGCCCCAACCACCTGCACACGTCTCTGCTGGGGAGGAGAGCACTAGGGAAATGACGTCTGTCAGGCACCTTCTGGGCGCTCACCGAGTCAGCCTCAGCGTGTGTGGGGCTGCAGACCACAGCCAGAGGCCCTGTGAGCCTTGTGCTCTCCGTGCTGTGCTGAGTCTGGGCGGTCAAGCAACCGTAAGAATAGACTTTCAGTTGCCCTCACTTTGCCTCTACTAGAGCCCTCAAGCTGGAGCGCTTGGCAGTGTGCAACCCACCGGCAACTAAGCCCTCCACAAGAACGCCTGGGGACTAGGTGCAAAGGTAAGGCAGGAGTGGAGCTCAGGCCAGGAAGGCGCCAGTAGCATTTCCCAGTCTCGCGCAGCCCGCTCCTTTCTGGACTGGAAGCCTAGCCGCGAGGCAAGTCTGGGCAAGGCTCGCCCAGGGCAGAGCAGCCTCACGCCAGCACTCTGCCAGATCGGGCCTCTGAGCAGAGCTGGAGCTCTGCCGTACTGGAGGCGCACTCGGCTCCGCCCAAGCAGTGATTGCAGCCCCACGCATCTGGGCTGCCTCCTCTTCTCCCAAGGAGGCTCGCTTCCCTCATGCTGTGCCCTAGGTTTCCAGGCGGGGGCGCCCCGCGCCTCCTACAGGTCTTGGCTGAGGAGCTGCTTCCCTGAGCTGGGGCTGTGGACGGGAGCCCAGACACGCAGGGGCAGGCCCCAACCACCTGCACACGTCTCTGCTGTGGAGGAGAGCACTAGGGAAATGACGTCTGTCAGGCACCTTCTGGGCGCTCACCGAGTCAGCCTCAGCGTGTGTGGGGCTGCAGACCACAGCCAGAGGCCCTGTGAGCCTTGTGCTCTCCGTGCTGTGCTGAGTCTGGGCGGTCAAGCAACCGCTGGAGGAGCCCTGCAGTTGCCCTCCCATTGCCTCTAATAGAGCCCTCTCTGCTGGAGCGCTTGGCAGTGTGCAACCCACCGGCAACTAAGCCCTCCATTAGAACGTCTGAGGACTAGGTGCAAAGGCAAGGCAGGAGTGGAGCTGAGGCCAGGAAGGCGCCAGTAGCATCTCCCAGTCTCGCGCAGCCCGCTCCTTTCTGGACTGGAAGCCTAGCCGCGAGGCAAGTTTGGGCAAGGCTCGCCCATGGCAGAGCAGCCTCACGCCAGCAACTCTGCCAGATCGGGCCTCTGAGCAGAGCTGGAGCTCTGCCGTACTGGAGGCGCACTCGGCTCCACCAAAGCAGTGAATGCAGCCGAACACAGCAGGGCTGCCTTCTCTTCTCCCGAGGAGGCTCGCTTCCCGCATGCTGTAAACTAGGCTTCCAGGCGGGGCCCCCTGCGCCTCCCACAGGTCTTGGCTCAGGAGCTGCTTCCCTGAGCTGGGGCTGTGGACGGGAGCCCAGACACGCAGGGGCAGGCCCCAACCACCTGCACACGTCTCTGCTGGGGAGGAGAGCACTAGGGTAAAGACGTCTGTCAGGCACCTTCTGGGCGCTCACCGAGTCAGCCTCAGCGTGTGTGGGGCTGCAGACCACAGCCAGAGGCCCTGTGAGCCTTGTGCTCTCCGTGCTGTGCTGAGTCTGGGCGGTCAAGCAACCGTAAGAATAGACTTTCAGTTGCCCTCACTTTGCCTCTACTAGAGCACTCAAGCTGGAGCGCTTGGCAGTGTGCAACCCACCGGCAACTAAGCCCTCCACAAGAAAGCCTGGGGACTAGGTGCAAAGGTAAGGAAGGAGTGGAGCTGAGGCCAGGAAGGCGCCAGTAGCATCTCCCAGTCTCGCGCAGCCCGCTCCTTTCTGGACTGGAAGCCTAGCCGCGAGGCAAGTCTGGGCAAGGCTCGCCCAGGGCAGAGCAGTCTCACGCCAGCACTCTGCCAGATCGGGCCTCTGAGCAGAGCTGGAGCTCTGCCGTACTGGAGGCGCACTCGGCTCCGCCCAAGCAGTGATTGCAGCCCCACGCATCTGGGCTGCCTCCTCTTCTCCCAAGGAGGCTCGCTTCCCTCATGCTGTGCACTAGGCTTCCAGGCGGGGGCGCCCCGCGCCTCCTACAGGTCTTGGCTGAGGAGCTGCTTCCCTGAGCTGGGGCTGTGGACGGGAGCCCAGACACGCAGGGGCAGGCCCCAACCACCTGCACACGTCTCTGCTGGGGAGGAGAGCACTAGGGAAATGACGTCTGTCAGGCACCTTCTGGGCGCTCACCGAGTCAGCCTCAGCGTGTGTGGGGCTGCAGACCACAGCCAGAGGCCCTGTGAGCCTTGTGCTCTCCGTGCTGTGCTGAGTCTGGGCGGTCAAGCAACCGCTGGAGGAGCCCTGCAGTTGCCCTCCCATTGCCTCTAATAGAGCCCTCTGTGCTGGAGCGCTTGGCAGTGTACAACCCACCGGCAACTAAGCCCTCCACAAGAACGCCTGAGGACTAGGTGCAAAGGCAAGGCAGGAGTGGAGCTGAGGCCAGGAAGGCGCCAGTAGCATCTCCCAGTCTCGCGCAGCCCGCTCCTTTCTGGACTGGAAGCCTAGCCGCGAGGCAAGTCTGGGCAAGGCTCGCCCAGGGCAGAGCAGCCTCACGCCAGCGACTCTGCCAGATCGGGCCTCTGAGCAGAGCTGGAGCTCTGCCGTACTGGAGGCGCACTCGGCTCCGCCCAAGCAGTGATTGCAGCCCCACGTATCTGGGCTGCCTCCTCTTCTCCCAAGGAGGCTCGCTTCCCTCATGCTGTGCACTAGGCTTCCAGGCGGGGGCGCCCCGCGCCTCCTACAGGTCTTGGCTGAGTAGCTGCTTCCCTGAGCTGGGGCTGTGGACGGGAGCCCAGACACGCAGGGGCAGGGCCCAACCACCTGCACACGTCTCTGCTGGGGAGAAGAGCACTAGGGAAATGACGTCTGTCAGGCACCTTCTGGGCGCTCACCGAGTCAGCCTCAGCGTGTGTGGGGCTGCAGACCCCAGCCATGGGCCCTGTGAGCCTTGTGCTCTCCGTGCTGTGCTGAGTCTGGGCGGTCAAGCAAGCGTAAGAATAGACTTCCAGTTGCCCTCACTTTGCCTCTACTAGAGCCCTCAAGCTGGAGCGCTTGGCAGTGTGCAACCCACCGGCAACTAAGCCCTCCACAAGAACGCCTGGGGACTAGGTGCAAAGAAAAGGCAGGAGTGGAGCTGAGGCCAGGAAGGCGCCAGTAGCATCTCCCAGTCTCGCGCAGCCCGCTCCTTTCTGGACTGGAAGCCTAGCCGCGAGGCAAGTCTGGGCAAGGCTCGCCCAGGGCAGAGCAGCCTCACGCCAGCAACTCTGCCAGATCGGGCCTCTGAGCAGAGCTGGAGCTCTGCCGTACTGGAGGCGCACTCGGCTCCGCCAAAGCAGTGAATGCAGCCGCACACAGCAGGGCTGCCTTCTCTTCTCCCGAGGAGGCTCGCTTCCCGCATGCTGTAAACTAGACTTCCAGGCGGGGCCCCCTGCGCCTCCCACAGGTCTTGGCTCAGGAGCTGCTTCCCTGAGCTGGGGCTGTGGACGGGAGCCCGGACACGCAGGGGCAGGCCCCAACCACCTGCACACGTCTCTGCTGGGGAGGAGAGCACTAGGGAAATGACGTCTGTCAGGCACCTTCTGGGCGCTCACCGAGTCAGCCTCAGCGTGTGTGGGGCTGCAGACCACAGCCAGAGGCCCTGTGAGCCTTGTGCTCTCCGTGCTGTGCTGAGTCTGGGCGGTCAAGCAACCGTAAGAATAGACTTTCAGTTGCCCTCACTTTGCCTCTACTAGAGCCCTCAAGCTGGAGCGCTTGGCAGTGTGCAACCCACCGGCAACTAAGCCCTCCACAAGAACGCCTGGGGACTAGGTGCAAAGGTAAGGCAGGAGTGGAGCTCAGGCCAGGAAGGCGCCAGTAGCATTTCCCAGTCTCGCGCAGCCCGCTCCTTTCTGGACTGGAAGCCTAGCCGCGAGGCAAGTCTGGGCAAGGCTCGCCCAGGGCAGAGCAGCCTCACGCCAGCACTCTGCCAGATCGGGCCTCTGAGCAGAGCTGGAGCTCTGCCGTACTGGAGGCGCACTCGGCTCCGCCCAAGCAGTGATTGCAGCCCCACGCATCTGGGCTGCCTCCTCTTCTCCCAAGGAGGCTCGCTTCCCTCATGCTGTGCCCTAGGTTTCCAGGCGGGGGCGCCCCGCGCCTCCTACAGGTCTTGGCTGAGGAGCTGCTTCCCTGAGCTGGGGCTGTGGACGGGAGCCCAGACACGCAGGGGCAGGCCCCAACCACCTGCACACGTCTCTGCTGTGGAGGAGAGCACTAGGGAAATGACGTCTGTCAGGCACCTTCTGGGCGCTCACCGAGTCAGCCTCAGCGTGTGTGGGGCTGCAGACCACAGCCAGAGGCCCTGTGAGCCTTGTGCTCTCCGTGCTGTGCTGAGTCTGGGCGGTCAAGCAACCGCTGGAGGAGCCCTGCAGTTGCCCTCCCATTGCCTCTAATAGAGCCCTCTCTGCTGGAGCGCTTGGCAGTGTGCAACCCACCGGCAACTAAGCCCTCCATTAGAACGTCTGAGGACTAGGTGCAAAGGCAAGGCAGGAGTGGAGCTGAGGCCAGGAAGGCGCCAGTAGCATCTCCCAGTCTCGCGCAGCCCGCTCCTTTCTGGACTGGAAGCCTAGCCGCGAGGCAAGTTTGGGCAAGGCTCGCCCATGGCAGAGCAGCCTCACGCCAGCAACTCTGCCAGATCGGGCCTCTGAGCAGAGCTGGAGCTCTGCCGTACTGGAGGCGCACTCGGCTCCACCAAAGCAGTGAATGCAGCCGAACACAGCAGGGCTGCCTTCTCTTCTCCCGAGGAGGCTCGCTTCCCGCATGCTGTAAACTAGGCTTCCAGGCGGGGCCCCCTGCGCCTCCCACAGGTCTTGGCTCAGGAGCTGCTTCCCTGAGCTGGGGCTGTGGACGGGAGCCCAGACACGCAGGGGCAGGCCCCAACCACCTGCACACGTCTCTGCTGGGGAGGAGAGCACTAGGGTAAAGACGTCTGTCAGGCACCTTCTGGGCGCTCACCGAGTCAGCCTCAGCGTGTGTGGGGCTGCAGACCACAGCCAGAGGCCCTGTGAGCCTTGTGCTCTCCGTGCTGTGCTGAGTCTGGGCGGTCAAGCAACCGTAAGAATAGACTTTCAGTTGCCCTCACTTTGCCTCTACTAGAGCACTCAAGCTGGAGCGCTTGGCAGTGTGCAACCCACCGGCAACTAAGCCCTCCACAAGAAAGCCTGGGGACTAGGTGCAAAGGTAAGGAAGGAGTGGAGCTGAGGCCAGGAAGGCGCCAGTAGCATCTCCCAGTCTCGCGCAGCCCGCTCCTTTCTGGACTGGAAGCCTAGCCGCGAGGCAAGTCTGGGCAAGGCTCGCCCAGGGCAGAGCAGTCTCACGCCAGCACTCTGCCAGATCGGGCCTCTGAGCAGAGCTGGAGCTCTGCCGTACTGGAGGCGCACTCGGCTCCGCCCAAGCAGTGATTGCAGCCCCACGCATCTGGGCTGCCTCCTCTTCTCCCAAGGAGGCTCGCTTCCCTCATGCTGTGCACTAGGCTTCCAGGCGGGGGCGCCCCGCGCCTCCTACAGGTCTTGGCTGAGGAGCTGCTTCCCTGAGCTGGGGCTGTGGACGGGAGCCCAGACACGCAGGGGCAGGCCCCAACCACCTGCACACGTCTCTGCTGGGGAGGAGAGCACTAGGGAAATGACGTCTGTCAGGCACCTTCTGGGCGCTCACCGAGTCAGCCTCAGCGTGTGTGGGGCTGCAGACCACAGCCAGAGGCCCTGTGAGCCTTGTGCTCTCCGTGCTGTGCTGAGTCTGGGCGGTCAAGCAACCGCTGGAGGAGCCCTGCAGTTGCCCTCCCATTGCCTCTAATAGAGCCCTCTGTGCTGGAGCGCTTGGCAGTGTACAACCCACCGGCAACTAAGCCCTCCACAAGAACGCCTGAGGACTAGGTGCAAAGGCAAGGCAGGAGTGGAGCTGAGGCCAGGAAGGCGCCAGTAGCATCTCCCAGTCTCGCGCAGCCCGCTCCTTTCTGGACTGGAAGCCTAGCCGCGAGGCAAGTCTGGGCAAGGCTCGCCCAGGGCAGAGCAGCCTCACGCCAGCAACTCTGCCAGATCGGGCCTCTGAGCAGAGCTGGAGCTCTGCCGTACTGGAGGCGCACTCGGCTCCGCCCAAGCAGTGATTGCAGCCCCACGTATCTGGGCTGCCTCCTCTTCTCCCAAGGAGGCTCGCTTCCCTCATGCTGTGCACTAGGCTTCCAGGCGGGGGCGCCCCGCGCCTCCTACAGGTCTTGGCTGAGTAGCTGCTTCCCTGAGCTGGGGCTGTGGACGGGAGCCCAGACACGCAGGGGCAGGGCCCAACCACCTGCACACGTCTCTGCTGGGGAGAAGAGCACTAGGGAAATGACGTCTGTCAGGCACCTTCTGGGCGCTCACCGAGTCAGCCTCAGCGTGTGTGGGGCTGCAGACCCCAGCCATGGGCCCTGTGAGCCTTGTGCTCTCCGTGCTGTGCTGAGTCTGGGCGGTCAAGCAAGCGTAAGAATAGACTTCCAGTTGCCCTCACTTTGCCTCTACTAGAGCCCTCAAGCTGGAGCGCTTGGCAGTGTGCAACCCACCGGCAACTAAGCCCTCCACAAGAACGCCTGGGGACTAGGTGCAAAGAAAAGGCAGGAGTGGAGCTGAGGCCAGGAAGGCGCCAGTAGCATCTCCCAGTCTCGCGCAGCCCGCTCCTTTCTGGACTGGAAGCCTAGCCGCGAGGCAAGTCTGGGCAAGGCTCGCCCAGGGCAGAGCAGCCTCACGCCAGCAACTCTGCCAGATCGGGCCTCTGAGCAGAGCTGGAGCTCTGCCGTACTGGAGGCGCACTCGGCTCCGCCAAAGCAGTGAATGCAGCCGCACACAGCAGGGCTGCCTTCTCTTCTCCCGAGGAGGCTCGCTTCCCGCATGCTGTAAACTAGACTTCCAGGCGGGGCCCCCTGCGCCTCCCACAGGTCTTGGCTCAGGAGCTGCTTCCCTGAGCTGGGGCTGTGGACGGGAGCCCGGACACGCAGGGGCAGGCCCCAACCACCTGCACACGTCTCTGCTGGGGAGGAGAGCACTAGGGAAATGACGTCTGTCAGGCACCTTCTGGGCGCTCACCGAGTCAGCCTCAGTGTGTGTGGGGCTGCAGACCACAGCCAGAGGCCCTGTGAGCCTTGTGCTCTCCGTGCTGTGCTGAGTCTGGGCGGTCAAGCAACCGTAAGAATAGACTTTCAGTTGCCCTCACTTTGCCTCTACTAGAGCCCTCAAGCTGGAGCGCTTGGCAGTGTGCAACCCACCGGCAACTAAGCCCTCCACAAGAACGCCTGGGGACTAGGTGCAAAGGTAAGGCAGGAGTGGAGCTCAGGCCAGGAAGGCGCCAGTAGCATTTCCCAGTCTCGCGCAGCCCGCTCCTTTCTGGACTGGAAGCCTAGCCGCGAGGCAAGTCTGGGCAAGGCTCGCCCAGGGCAGAGCAGCCTCACGCCAGCACTCTGCCAGATCGGGCCTCTGAGCAGAGCTGGAGCTCTGCCGTACTGGAGGCGCACTCGGCTCCGCCCAAGCAGTGATTGCAGCCCCACGCATCTGGGCTGCCTCCTCTTCTCCCAAGGAGGCTCGCTTCCCTCATGCTGTGCCCTAGGCTTCCAGGCGGGGGCGCCCCGCGCCTCCTACAGGTCTTGGCTGAGGAGCTGCTTCCCTGAGCTGGGGCTGTGGACGGGAGCCCAGACACGCAGGGGCAGGCCCCAACCACCTGCACACGTCTCTGCTGGGGAGGAGAGCACTAGGGAAATGACGTCTGTCAGGCACCTTCTGGGCGCTCACCGAGTCAGCCTCCGCGTGTGTGGGGCTGCAGACCACAGCCAGAGGCCCTGTGAGCCTTGTGCTCTCCGTGCTGTGCTGAGTCTGGGCGATCAAGCAACCGCTGGAGGAGCCCTGCAGTTGCCCTCCCATTGCCTCTAATAGAGCCCTCTCTGCTGGAGCGCTTGGCAGTGTGCAACCCACCGGCAACTAAGCCCTCCACAAGAACGCCTGAGGACTAGGTGCAAAGGCAAGGCAGGAGTGGAGCTGAGGCCAGGAAGGCGCCAGTAGCATCTCCCAGTCTCGCGCAGCCCGCTCCTTTCTGGACTGGAAGCCTAGCCGCGAGGCAAGTCTGGGCAAGGCTCGCCCATGGCAGAGCAGCCTCACGCCAGCAACTCTGCCAGATCGGGGCTCTGAGCAGAGCTGGAGCTCTGCCGTACTGGAGGCGCACTCGGCTCCACCAAAGCAGTGAATGCAGCCGCACACAGCAGGGCTGCCTTCTCTTCTCCCGAGGAGGCTCGCTTCCCGCATGCTGTAAACTAGGCTTCCAGGCGGGGCCCCCTGCGCCTCCCACAGGTCTTGGCTCAGGAGCTGCTTCCCTGAGCTGGGGCTGTGGACGGGAGCCCAGACACGCAGGGGCAGGCCCCAACCACCTGCACACGTCTCTGCTGGGGAGGAGAGCACTAGGGTAAAGACGTCTGTCAGGCACCTTCTGGGCGCTCACCGAGTCAGCCTCAGCGTGTGTGGGGCTGCAGACCACAGCCAGAGGCCCTGTGAGCCTTGTGCTCTCCGTGCTGTGCTGAGTCTGGGCGGTCAAGCAACCGTAAGAATAGACTTTCAGTTGCCCTCACTTTGCCTCTACTAGAGCCCTCAAGCTGGAGCGCTTGGCAGTGTGCAACCCACCGGCAACTAAGCCCTCCACAAGAAAGCCTGGGGACTAGGTGCAAAGGTAAGGAAGGAGTGGAGCTGAGGCCAGGAAGGCGCCAGTAGCATCTCCCAGTCTCGCGCAGCCCGCTCCTTTCTGGACTGGAAGCCTAGCCGCGAGGCAAGTCTGGGCAAGGCTCGCCCAGGGCAGAGCAGTCTCACGCCAGCACTCTGCCAGATCGGGCCTCTGAGCAGAGCTGGAGCTCTGCCGTACTGGAGGCGCACTCGGCTCCGCCCAAGCAGTGATTGCAGCCCCACGCATCTGGGCTGCCTCCTCTTCTCCCAAGGAGGCTCGCTTCCCTCATGCTGTGCCCTAGGTTTCCAGGCGGGGGCGCCCCGCGCCTCCTACAGGTCTTGGCTGAGGAGCTGCTTCCCTGAGCTGGGGCTGTGGACGGGAGCCCAGACACGCAGGGGCAGGCCCCAACCACCTGCACACGTCTCTGCTGGGGAGGAGAGCACTAGGGAAATGACGTCTGTCAGGCACCTTCTGGGCGCTCACCGAGTCAGCCTCAGCGTGTGTGGGGCTGCAGACCACAGCCAGAGGCCCTGTGAGCCTTGTGCTCTCCGTGCTGTGCTGAGTCTGGGCGGTCAAGCAACCGCTGGAGGAGCCCTGCAGTTGCCCTCCCATTGCCTCTAATAGAGCCCTCTCTGCTGGAGCGCTTGGCAGTGTGCAACCCACCGGCAACTAAGCCCTCCACAAGAACGTCTGAGGACTAGGTGCAAAGGCAAGGCAGGAGTGGAGCTGAGGCCAGGAAGGCGCCAGTAGCATCTCCCAGTCTCGCGCAGCCCGCTCCTTTCTGGACTGGAAGCCTAGCCGCGAGGCAAGTTTGGGCAAGGCTCGCCCATGGCAGAGCAGCCTCACGCCAGCAACTCTGCCAGATCGGGCCTCTGAGCAGAGCTGGAGCTCTGCCGTACTGGAGGCGCACTCGGCTCCACCAAAGCAGTGAATGCAGCCGAACACAGCAGGGCTGCCTTCTCTTCTCCCGAGGAGGCTCGCTTCCCGCATGCTGGAAACTAGGCTTCCAGGCGGGGGCGCCCCGCGCCTCCTACAGGTCTTGGCTGAGTAGCTGCTTCCCTGAGCTGGGGCTGTGGACGGGAGCCCAGACACGCAGGGGCAGGGCCCAACCACCTGCACACGTCTCTGCTGGGGAGGAGAGCACTAGGGAAATGACGTCTGTCAGGCACCTTCTGGGCGCTCACCGAGTCAGCCTCTGCGTGTGTGGGGCTGCAGACCCCAGCCATGGGCCCTGTGAGCCTTGTGCTCTCCGTGCTGTGCTGAGTCTGGGCGGTCAAGCAAGCGTAAGAATAGACTTCCAGTTGCCCTCACTTTGCCTCTACTAGAGCCCTCAAGCTGGAGCGCTTGGCAGTGTGCAACCCACCGGCAACTAAGCCCTCCACAAGAACGCCTGGGGACTAGGTGCAAAGGCAAGGCAGGAGTGGAGCTGAGGCCAGGAAGGCGCCAGTAGCATCTCCCAGTCTCGCGCAGCCCGCTCCTTTCTGGACTGGAAGCCTAGCCGCGAGGCAAGTCTGGGCAAGGCTCGCCCAGGGCAGAGCAGCCTCACGCCAGCAACTCTGCCAGATCGGGCCTCTGAGCAGAGCTGGAGCTCTGCCGTACTGGAGGCGCACTCGGCTCCGCCCAAGCAGTGATTGCAGCCCCACGTATCTGGGCTGCCTCCTCTTCTCCCAAGGAGGCTCGCTTCCCTCATGCTGTGCACTAGGCTTCCAGGCGGGGGCGCCCCGCGCCTCCTACAGGTCTTGGCTGAGTAGCTGCTTCCCTGAGCTGGGGCTGTGGACGGGAGCCCAGACACGCAGGGGCAGGGCCCAACCACCTGCACACGTCTCTGCTGGGGAGGAGAGCACTAGGGAAATGACGTCTGTCAGGCACCTTCTGGGCGCTCACCGAGTCAGCCTCTGCGTGTGTGGGGCTGCAGACCCCAGCCATGGGCCCTGTGAGCCTTGTGCTCTCCGTGCTGTGCTGAGTCTGGGCGGTCAAGCAAGCGTAAGAATAGACTTCCAGTTGCCCTCACTTTGCCTCTACTAGAGCCCTCAAGCAGGAGCGCTTGGCAGTGTGCAACCCACCGGCAACTAAGCCCTCCACAAGAACGCCTGGGGACTAGGTGCAAAGAAAAGGCAGGAGTGGAGCTGAGGCCAGGAAGGCGCCAGTAGCATCTCCCAGTCTCGCGCAGCCCGCTCCTTTCTGGACTGGAAGCCTAGCCGCGAGGCAAGTCTGGGCAAGGCTCGCCCAGGGCAGAGCAGCCTCACGCCAGCAACTCTGCCAGATCGGGCCTCTGAGCAGAGCTGGAGCTCTGCCGTACTGGAGGCGCACTCGGCTCCGCCAAAGCAGTAAATGCAGCCGCACACAGCAGGGCTGCCTTCTCTTCTCCCGAGGAGGCTCGCTTCCCGCATGCTGTAAACTAGACTTCCAGGCGGGGCCCCCTGCGCCTCCCACAGGTCTTGGCTCAGGAGCTGCTTCCCTGAGCTGGGGCTGTGGACGGGAGCCCGGACACGCAGGGGCAGGCCCCAACCACCTGCACACGTCTCTGCTGGGGAGGAGAGCACTAGGGAAATGACGTCTGTCAGGCACCTTCTGGGCGCTCACCGAGTCAGCCTCAGTGTGTGTGGGGCTGCAGACCACAGCCAGAGGCCCTGTGAGCCTTGTGCTCTCCGTGCTGTGCTGAGTCTGGGCGGTCAAGCAACCGTAAGAATAGACTTTCAGTTGCCCTCACTTTGCCTCTACTAGAGCCCTCAAGCTGGAGCGCTTGGCAGTGTGCAACCCACCGGCAACTAAGCCCTCCACAAGAACGCCTGGGGACTAGGTGCAAAGGTAAGGCAGGAGTGGAGCTCAGGCCAGGAAGGCGCCAGTAGCATTTCCCAGTCTCGCGCAGCCCGCCCCTTTCTGGACTGGAAGCCTAGCCGCGAGGCAAGTCTGGGCAAGGCTCGCCCAGGGCAGAGCAGCCTCACGCCAGCACTCTGCCAGATCGGGCCTCTGAGCAGAGCTGGAGCTCTGCCGTACTGGAGGCGCACTCGGCTCCGCCCAAGCAGTGATTGCAGCCCCACGCATCTGGGCTGCCTCCTCTTCTCCCAAGGAGGCTCGCTTCCCTCATGCTGTGCCCTAGGCTTCCAGGCGGGGGCGCCCCGCGCCTCCTACAGGTCTTGGCTGAGGAGCTGCTTCCCTGAGCTGGGGCTGTGGACGGGAGCCCAGACACGCAGGGGCAGGCCCCAACCACCTGCACACGTCTCTGCTGGGGAGGAGAGCACTAGGGTAAAGACGTCTGTCAGGCACCTTCTGGGCGCTCACCGAGTCAGCCTCAGCGTGTGTGGGGCTGCAGACCACAGCCAGAGGCCCTGTGAGCCTTGTGCTCTCCGTGCTGTGCTGAGTCTGGGCGGTCAAGCAACCGTAAGAATAGACTTTCAGTTGCCCTCACTTTGCCTCTACTAGAGCCCTCAAGCTGGAGCGCTTGGCAGTGTGCAACCCACCGGCAACTAAGCCCTCCAAAAGAAAGCCTGGGGACTAGGTGCAAAGGTAAGGAAGGAGTGGAGCTGAGGCCAGGAAGGCGCCAGTAGCATCTCCCAGTCTCGCGCAGCCCGCTCCTTTCTGGACTGGAAGCCTAGCCGCGAGGCAAGTCTGGGCAAGGCTCGCCCAGGGCAGAGCAGCCTCACGCCAGCAACTCTGCCAGATCGGGCCTCTGAGCAGAGCTGGAGCTCTGCCGTACTGGAGGCGCACTCGGATCCGCCAAAGCAGTGAATGCAGCCGCACACAGCAGGGCTGCCTTCTCTTCTCCCGAGGAGGCTCGCTTCCCGCATGCTGTAAACTAGACTTCCAGTCGGGGCCCCCTGCGCCTCCCACAGGTCTTGGCTCAGGAGCTGCTTCCCTGAGCTGGGGCTGTGGACGGGAGCCCAGACACGCAGGGGCAGGCCCCAACCACCTGCACACGTCTCTGCTGGGGAGGAGAGCACTAGGGAAATGACGTCTGTCAGGCACCTTCTGGGCGCTCACCGAGTCAGCCTCAGCGTGTGTGGGGCTGCAGACCACAGGCAGAGGCCCTGTGAGCCTTGTGCTCTCCGTGCTGTGCTGAGTCTGGGCGGTCAAGCAACCGTAAGAATAGACTTTCAGTTGCCCTCACTTTGCCTCTACTAGAGCCCTCAAGCTGGAGCGCTTGGCAGTGTGCAACCCACCGGCAACTAAGCCCTCCACAAGAAAGCCTGGGGACTAGGTGCAAAGGTAAGGCAGGAGTGGAGCTCAGGCCAGGAAGGCGCCAGTAGCATTTCCCAGTCTCGCGCAGCCCGCTCCTTTCTGGACTGGAAGCCTAGCCGCGAGGCAAGTCTGGGCAAGGCTCGCCCAGGGCAGAGCAGCCTCACGCCAGCACTCTGCCAGATCGGGCCTCTGAGCAGAGCTGGAGCTCTGCCGTACTGGAGGCGCACTCTGCTCCGCCCAAGCAGTGATTGCAGCCCCACGCATCTGGGCTGCCTCCTCTTCTCCCAAGGAGGCTCGCTTCCCTCATGCTGTGCCCTAGGCTTCCAGGCGGGGGCGCCCCGCGCCTCCTACAGGTCTTGGCTGAGGAGCTGCTTCCCTGAGCTGGGGCTGTGGAAGGGAGCCCAGACACGCAGGGGCAGGCCCCAACCACCTGCACACGTCTCTGCTGGGGAGGACAGCACTAGGGAAATGACGTCTGTCAGACACCTTCTGGGCGCTCACCGAGTCAGCCTCAGCGTGTGTGGGGCTGCAGACCACAGCCAGAGGCCCTGTGAGCCTTGTGCTCTCCGTGCTGTGCTGAGTCTGGGCGGTCAAGCAACCGCTGGAGGAGCCCTGCAGTTGCCCTCCCATTGCCTCTAATAGAGCCCTCTCTGCTGGAGCGCTTGGCAGTGTGCAACCCACCGGCAACTAAGCCCTCCACAAGAACGCCTGAGGACTAGGTGCAAAGGCAAGGCAGGAGTGGAGCTGAGGCCAGGAAGGCGCCAGTAGCATCTCCCAGTCTCGCGCAGCCCGCTCCTTTCTGGACTGGAAGCCTAGCCGCGAGGCAAGTCTGGGCAAGGCTCGCCCAGGGCAGAGCAGTCTCACGCCAGCACTCTGCCAGATCGGGCCTCTGAGCAGAGCTGGAGCTCTGCCGTACTGGAGGCGCACTCGGCTCCGCCCAAGCAGTGATTGCAGCCCCACGCATCTGGGCTGCCTCCTCTTCTCCCAAGGAGGCTCGCTTCCCTCATGCTGTGCACTAGGCTTCCAGGCGGGGGCGCCCCGCGCCTCCTACAGGTCGTGGCTGAGGAGCTGCTTCCCTGAGCTGGGGCTGTGGACGGGAGCCCAGACACGCAGGGGCAGGCCCCAACCACCTGCACACGTCTCTGCTGGGGAGGAGAGCACTAGGGAAATGACGTCTGTCAGGCACCTTCTGGGAGCTCACCGAGTCAGCCTCAGCGTGTGTGGGGCTGCCGACCACAGCCAGAGGCCCTGTGAGCCTTGTGCTCTCCGTGCTGTGCTGAGTCTGGGCGGTCAAGCAACCGCTGGAGGAGCCCTACAGTTGCCCTCCCATTGCCTCTAATAGAGCCCTCTGTGCTGGAGCGCTTGGCAGTGTGCAACCCACCGGCAACTAAGCCCTCCACAAGAAAGCCTGAGGACTAGGTGCAAAGGCAAGGCAGGAGTGGAGCTGAGGCCAGGAAGGCGCCAGTAGCATCTCCCAGTCTCGCGCAGCCCGCTCCTTTCTGGACTGGAAGCCTAGCCGCGAGGCAAGTCTGGGCAAGGCTCGCCCAGGGCAGAGCAGCCTCACGCCAGCAACTCTGCCAGATCGGGCCTCTGAGCAGAGCTGGAGCTCTGCCGTACTGGAGGCGCACTCGGCTCCGCCCAAGCAGTGATTGCAGCCCCACGTATCTGGGCTGCCTCCTCTTCTCCCAAGGAGGATCACTTCCCTCATGGTGTGCACTAGGCTTCCAGGCGGGGGCGCCCCGCGCCTCCTACAGGTCTTGGCTGAGGAGCTGCTTCCCTGAGCTGGGGCTGTGGACGGGAGCCCAGACACGCAGGGGCAGGGCCCAACCACCTGCACACGTCTCTGCTGGGGAGGAGAGCACTAGGGAAATGACGTCTGTCAGGCACCTTCTGGGCGCTCACCGAGTCAGCCTCCGCGTGTGTGGGGCTGCAGACCCCAGCCATGGGCCCTGTGAGCCTTGTGCTCTCCGTGCTGTGCTGAGTCTGGGCGGTCAAGCAAGCGTAAGAATAGACTTCCAGTTGCCCTCACTTTGCCTCTACTAGAGCCCTCAAGCTGGAGCGCTTGGCAGTGTGCAACCCACCGGCAACTAAGCCCTCCACAAGAACGCCTGGGGACTAGGTGCAAAGAAAAGGCAGGAGTGGAGCTGAGGCCAGGAAGGCGCCAGTAGCATCTCCCAGTCTCGCGCAGCCCGCTCCTTTCTGGACTGGAAGCCTAGCCGCGAGGCAAGTCTGGGCAAGGCTCGCCCAGGGCAGAGCAGCCTCATGCCAGCACTCTGCCAGATCGGGCCTCTGAGCAGAGCTGGAGCTCTGCCGTACTGGAGGCGCACTCGGCTCCGCCCAAGCAGTGATTGCAGCCCCACGCATCTGGGCTGCCTCCTCTTCTCCCAAGGAGGCTCGCTTCCCTCATGCTGTGCACTAGGTTTCCAGGCGGGGGCGCCCCGCGCCTCCTACAGGTCTTGGCTGAGGAGCTGCTTCCCTGAGCTGGGGCTGTGGACGGGAGCCCAGACACGCAGGGGCAGGCCCCAACCACCTGCACACGTCTCTGCTGGGGAGGAGAGCACTAGGGAAATGACGTCTGTCAGGCACCTTCTGGGCGCTCACCGAGTCAGCCTCAGCGTGTGTGGGGCTGCAGACCACAGCCAGAGGCCCTGTGAGCCTTGTGCTCTCCGTGCTGTGCTGAGTCTGGGCGGTCAAGCAACCGCTGGAGGAGCCCTGCAGTTGCCCTCCCATTGCCTCTAATAGAGCCCTCTCTGCTGGAGCGCTTGGCAGTGTGCAACCCACCGGCAACTAAGCCCTCCACAAGAACGCCTGAGGACTAGGTGTAAAGGCAAGGCAGGAGTGGAGCTGAGGCCAGGAAGGCGCCAGTAGCATCTCCCAGTCTCGCGCAGCCCGCTCCTTTCTGGACTGGAAGCCTAGCCGCGAGGCAAGTCTGGGCAAGGCTCGCCCAGGGCAGAGCAGTCTCACGCCAGCACTCTGCCAGATCGGGCCTCTGAGCAGAGCTGGAGCTCTGCCGTACTGGAGGCGCACTCGGCTCCGCCCAAGCAGTGATTGCAGCCCCACGCATCTGGGCTGCCTCCTCTTCTCCCAAGGAGGCTCGCTTCCCTCATGCTGTGCACTAGGCTTACAGGCGGGGGCGCCCCGCGCCTCCTACTGGTCGTGGCTGAGGAGCTGCTTCCCTGAGCTGGGGCTGTGGACGGGAGCCCAGACACGCAGGGGCAGGCCCCAACCACCTGCACACGTCTCTGCTGGGGAGGAGAGCACTAGGGAAATGACGTCTGTCAGGCACCTTCTGGGAGCTCACCGAGTCAGCCTCAGCGTGTGTGGGGCTGCCGACCACAGCCAGAGGCCCTGTGAGCCTTGTGCTCTCCGTGCTGTGCTGAGTCTGGGCGGTCAAGCAACCGCTGGAGGAGCCCTACAGTTGCCCTCCCATTGCCTCTAATAGAGCCCTCTGTGCTGGAGCGCTTGGCAGTGTGCAACCCACCGGCAACTAAGCCCTCCACAAGAAAGCCTGAGGACTAGGTGCAAAGGCAAGGCAGGAGTGGAGCTGAGGCCAGGAAGGCGCCAGTAGCATCTCCCAGTCTCGCGCAGCCCGCTCCTTTCTGGACTGGAAGCCTAGCCGCGAGGCAAGTCTGGGCAAGGCTCGCCCAGGGCAGAGCAGCCTCACGCCAGCACTCTGCCAGATCGGGCCTCTGAGCAGAGCTGGAGCTCTGCCGTACTGGAGGCGCACTCGGCTCCGCCCAAGCAGTGATTGCAGCCCCACGCATCTGGGCTGCCTCCTCTTCTCCCAAGGAGGCTCGCTTCCCTCATGCTGTGCCCTAGGCTTCCAGGCGGGGGCGCCCCGCGCCTCCTACAGGTCTTGGCTGAGGAGCTGCTTCCCTGAGCTGGGGCTGTGGACGGGAGCCCAGACACGCAGGGGCAGGTCCCAACCACCTGCACACGTCTCTGCTGGGGAGGAGAGCACTAGGGAAATGACGTCTGTCAGGCACCTTCTGGGCGCTCACCGAGTCAGCCTCAGCGTGTGTGGGGCTGCAGACCACAGCCAGAGGCCCTGTGAGCCTTGTGCTCTCCGTGCTGTGCTGAGTCTGGGCGGTCAAGCAACCGCTGGAGGAGCCCTGCAGTTGCCCTCCCATTGCCTCTAATAGAGCCCTCTCTGCTGGAGCGCTTGGCAGTGTGCAACCCACCGGCAAAAAGCCCTCCACAAGAACGCCTGAGGACTAGGTGCAAAGGCAAGGCAGGAGTGGAGCTGAGGCCAGGAAGGCGCCAGTAGCATCTCCCAGTCTCGCGCAGCCCGCTCCTTTCTGGACTGGAAGCCTAGCCGCGAGGCAAGTCTGGGCAAGGCTCGCCCAGGGCAGAGCAGCCTCACGCCAGCACTCTGCCAGATCGGGCCTCTGAGCAGAGCTGGAGCTCTGCCGTACTGGAGGCGCACTCGGCTCCGCCCAAGCAGTGTTTGCAGCCCCACGTATCTGGGCTGCCTCCTCTTCTCCCAAGGAGGCTCACTTCCCTCATGCTGTAAACTAGGCTTCCAGGCGGGGCCCCCTGCGCCTCCCACAGGTCTTGGCTGAGGAGCTGCTTCCCTGAGCTGGGGCTGTGGATGGGAGCCCAGACACGCAGGGGCAGGCCCCAACCACCTGCACACGTCTCTGCTGGGGAGGAGAGCACTAGGGAAATGACGTCTGTCAGGCACCTTCTGGGCGCTCACCGAGTCAGCCTCCACGTGTGTGGGGCTGCAGACCCCAGCCAGGGGCCCTGTGAGCCTTGTGATCTCCGTGCTGTGCTGAGTCTGGGCGGTCAAGCAACCGTAAGAATAGACTTCCAGTTGCCCTCACTTTGCCTCTAATAGAGCCCTCAAGCTGGAGCGCTTGGCAGTGTGCAACCCAACGGCAACTAAGCCCTCCACAAGAACGCCTGGGGACTAGGTGCAAAGGCAAGGCAGGAGTGGAGCTGAGGCCAGGAAGGCGCCAGTAGCATCTCCCAGTCACGCGCAGCCCGCTCCTTCCTGGACTGGAAGCCTAGCCGCGAGGCAAGTCTGGGCAAGGCTCGCCCATGGCAGAGCAGCCTCACGCCAGCACTCTGCCAGATCGGGCCTCTGAGCAGAGCTGGAGCTCTGCCGTACTGGAGGCGCACTCGGCTCCGCCCAAGCAGTGATTGCGGCCCCACGCATCTGGGATGCCTCCTGTTCTCCCAAGGAGGCTCGCTTCCCTCATGCTGTGCACTAGGCTTCCAAGCGGGGGCGCCCCGCGCCTCCTACAGGTCTTGGCTGAGGAGCTGCTTCCCTGAGCTGGGGCTGTGGACGGGAGCCCAGACACGCAGGGGCAGGCCCCAACCACCTGCACACGTCTCTGCTGGGGAGGAGAGCACTAGGGAAATGACGTCTGTCAGGCATCTTCTGGGCGCTCACCGAGTCAGCCTCCTCGTGTGTGGGGCTGCAGACCACAGGCAGAGGCCCTGTGAGCCTTGTGCTCTCCGTGCTGTGCTGAGTCTGGGCGGTCAAGCAACCGTAAGAATAGACTTTCAGTTGCCCTCACTTTGCCTCTACTAGAGCCCTCAAGCTGGAGCGCTTGGCAGTGTGCAACCCACCGGCAACTAAGCCATCCTCAAGAACGCCTGGGGACTAGGTGCAAAGGCAAGGCAGGAGTGGAGCTGAGGCCAGGAAGGCGCCAGTAGCATCTCCCAGTCTCGCGCAGCCCGCTCCTTTCTGGACTGGAAGCCTAGCCGCGAGGCAAGTCTGGGCAATGCTCGCCCAGTGCAGAGCAGCCTCACGCCAGCAACTCTGCCAGATCGGGCCTCTGAGCAGAGCTGGAGCTCTGCCGTACTGGAGGCCCACTCGGCTCCGCCAAAGCAGTGAATGCAGCCGCACACAGCAGGGCTGCCTTCTCTTCTCCCGAGGAGGCTCGCTTCCCACATGCTGTAAACTAGGCTTCCAGGCGGGGCCCCCTGCGCCTCCCACAGGTCTTGGCTCAGGAGCTGCTTCCCTGAGCTGGGGCTGTGGACGGGAGCCCAGACACGCAGGGGCAGGCCCCAACCACCTGCACACGTCTCTGCTGGGAAGGAGAGCACTAGGGAAATGACGTGTGTCAGGCACCTTCTGGGCGCTCACCGAGTCAGCCTCAGCGTGTGTGGGGCTGTAGACCACAGCCAGAGGCCCTGTGAGCCTTGTGCTCTCCGTGCTGTGCTGAGTCTGTGCGGTCAAGCAACCGTAAAAATAGACTTTCAGTTGCCCTCACTTTACCTCTACTAGAGCCCTCATGCTGGAGCGCTTGGCAGTGTGCAACCCACCGGCAACTAAGCCCTCCACAAGAACGCCTGGGGACTAGGTGCAAAGGCAAGGCAGGAGTGGAGCTGAGGCCAGGAAGGCGCCAGTAGCATCTCCCAGTCTCGCGCAGCCCGCTCCTTTCTGGACTGGAAGCCTAGCCGCGAGGCAAGTTTGGGCAAGGCTCGCCCATGGCAGAGGAGCCTCACGCCAGCTACTCTGCCAAATCGGGCCTCTGAGCAGAGCTGGAGCTCTGCCGTACTGGAGGCGCACTCGGCTCCGCCAAAGCAGTGAATGCAGCCGCACACAGCAGGGCTGCCTTCACTTCTCCCGAGGAGGCTCGCTTCCCACATGCTGTAAACTAGGCTTCCAGGCGGGGCCCCCTGCGCCTCCCACAGGTCTTGGCTGAGGAGCTGCTTCCCTGAGCTGGGGCTGTGGACGGGAGCCCAGACACGCAGGGGCAGGCCCCAACCACCTGCACACGTCTCTGCTGGGGAGGAGAGCACTAGGGAAATGACGTCTGTCAGGCACCTTCTGGGCGCTCACCGAGTCAGCCTCCGCGTGTGTGGGGCTGCAGACCCCAGCCAGGGGCCCTGTGAGCCTTGTGCTCTCCGTGCTGTGCTGAGTCTGGGCGGTCAAGCAACCGTAAGAATAGACTTCCAGTTGCCCTCACTTTGCCTCTAATAGAGCCCTCAAGCTGGAGCGCTTGGCAGTTTGCAACCCACCTGCAACTAAGCCCTCCACAAGAACGCCTGGCGACTAGGTGCAAAGGCAAGGCAGGAGTGGAGCTGAGGCTAGGAAGGCGCCAGTAGCATCTCCCAGTCTCGCGCAGCCCGCTCCTTTCTGGACTGGAAGCCTAGCCGCGAGGCAAGTCTGGGCAAGGCTCGCCCAGGGCAGAGCAGCCTCACGCCAGCAACTCTGCCAGATCGGGCCTCTGAGCAGAGCTGGAGCTCTGCCGTACTGGAGGCCCACTCGGCTCCGCCAAAGCAGTGAATGCAGCCGCACACAGCAGGGCTGCCTTCTCTTCTCCCGAGGAGGATCGCATCCCGCATGCTGTAAACTAGACTTCCAGGCGGGGCCCCCTGCGCCTCCCAGAGGTCTTGGCTCAGGAGCTGCTTCCCTGAGCTGGGGCTGTGGACGGGAGCCCAGACACGCAGGGGCAGGCCCCAACCACCTGCACACGTCTCTGCTGGGGAGGAGAGCACTAGGGAAATGACGTCTGTCAGGCACCTTCTGGGCGCTCACCGAGTCAGCCTCAGCGTGTGTGGGGCTGCAGACCACAGGCAGAAGCCCTGTGAGCCTTGTGCTCTCCGTGCTGTGCTGAGTCTGGGCGGTCAAGCAACCGTAAGAATAGACTTTCAGTTGCCCTCACTTTGCCTCTACTAGAGCCCTCAAGCTGGAGCGCTTGGCAGTGTGCAACCCACCGGCAACTAAGCCCTCCACAAGAACGCCTGGGGACTAGGTGCAAAGGTAAGGCAGGAGTGGAGCTGAGGCCAGGAAGGCGCCAGTAGCATTTCCCAGTCTCGCGCAGCCCGCTCCTTTCTGGACTGGAAGCCTAGCCGCGAGGCAAGTCTGGGCAAGGCTCGCCCAGGGCAGAGCAGCCTCACGCCAGCACTCTGCCAGATCGGGCCTCTGAGCAGAGCTGGAGCTCTGCCGTACTGGAGGCGCACTCGGCTCAGCCCAAGAAGTGATTGCAGCCCCACGCATCTGGGCTGCCTCCTCTTCTCCCAAGGAGGCTCGCTTCCCTCATGATGTGCACTAGGCTTCCAGGCGGGGGCGCCCCGCGCCTCCTACAGGTCTTGGCTGAGGAGCTGCTTCCCTGAGCTGGGGCTGTGGACGGGAGCCCAGACACGCAGGGGCAGGCCCCAACCACCTGCACACGTCTCTTCTGGGGAGGAGAGCACTAGGGAAATGACGTCTGTCAGGCACCTTCTGGGCGCTCGCCGAGTCAGCCTCAGCGTGTGTGGGGCTGCAGACCACAGCCAGAGGCCCTGTGAGCCTTGTGCTCTCCGTGCTGTGCTGAGTCTGGGCGGTCAAGCAACCGCTGGAGGAGCCCTGCAGTTGCCCTCCCATTGCCTCTAATAGAGCCCTCTCTGCTGGAGCGCTTGGCAGTGTGCAACCCACCGGCAACTAAGCCCTCCACAAGAACGCCTGAGGACTAGGTGCAAAGGCAAGGCAGGAGTGGAGCTGAGGCCAGGAAGGCGCCAGTAGCATCTCCCAGTCTCGCGCAGCCCGCTCCTTTCTGGACTGGAAGCCTAGCCGCGAGGCAAGTTTGGGCAAGGCTCGCCCATGGCAGAGCAGCCTCACGCCAGCAACTCTGCCAGATCGGGCCTCTGAGCAGAGCTGGAGCTCTGCCGTACTGGAGGCGCACTCGGCTCCGCCAAAGCAGTGAATGCAGCCACACACAGCAGGGCTGCCTTCTCTTCTCCCGAGGAGGCTCGCTTCCCGCATGCTGTAAACTAGGCTTCCAGGCGGGGCCCCCTGCGCCTCCCACAGGTCTTGGCTCAGGAGCTGCTTCCCTGAGCTGGGGCTGTGGACGGGAGCCCAGACACGCAGGGGCAGGCCCCAACCACCTGCACACGTCTCTGCTGGGGAGGAGAGCACTAGGGTAAAGACGTCTGTCAGGCACCTTCTCGGCGCTCACCGAGTCAGCCTCAGCATGTGTGGAGCTGCAGACCACAGCCAGAGGCCCTGTGAGCCTTGTGCTCTCCGTGCTGTGCTGAGTCTGGGCGGTCAAGCAACCGTAAGAATAGACTTTCAGTTGCCCTCACTTTGCCTCTACTAGAGCCCTCAAGCTGGAGCGCTTGGCAGTGTGCAACCCACTGGCAACTAAGCCCTCCACAAGAACGCCTGGGGACTAGGTGCAAAGGCAAGGCAGGAGTGGAGCTGAGGCCAGGAAGGCGCCAGTAGCATCTCCCAGTCTCGCGCAGCCCGCTCCTTTCTGGACTGGAAGCCTAGCCGCGAGGCAAGTCTGGGCAATGCTCGCCCAGTGCAGAGCAGCCTCACGCCAGCAACTCTGCCAGATCGGGCCTCTGAGCAGAGCTGGAGCTCTGCCGTACTGGAGGCCCACTCGGCTCCTCCAAAGCAGTGAATGCAGCCGCACACAGCAGGGCTGCCTTCTCTTCTCCCGAGGAGGCTCGCTTCCCACATGCTGTAAACTAGGCTTCCAGGCGGGGCCCCCTGCGCCTCCCACAGGTCTTGGCTCAGGAGCTGCTTCCCTGAGCTGGGGCTGTGGACGGGAGCCCAGACACGCAGGGGCAGGCCCCAACCACCTGCACACGTCTCTGCTGGGAAGGAGAGCACTAGGGAAATGACGTGTGTCAGGCACCTTCTGGGCGCTCACCGAGTCAGCCTCAGCGTGTGTGGGGCTGTAGACCACAGCCAGAGGCCCTGTGAGCCTTGTGCTCTCCGTGCTGTGCTGAGTCTGTGCGGTCAAGCAACCGTAAAAATAGACTTTCAGTTGCCCTCACTTTACCTCTACTAGAGCCCTCATGCTGGAGCGCTTAGCAGTGTGCAACCCACCGGCAACTAAGCCCTCCACAAGAACGCCTGGGGACTAGGTGCAAAGGCAAGGCAGGAGTGGAGCTGAGGCCAGGAAGGCGCCAGTAGCATCTCCCAGACTCGCGCAGCCCGCTCCTTTCTGGACTGGAAGCCTAGCCGCGAGGCAAGTTTGGGCAAGGCTCGCCCATGGCAGAGCAGCCTCACGCCAGCTACTCTGCCAAATCGGGCCTCTGAGCAGAGCTGGAGCTCTGCCGTACTGGAGGCGCACTCGGCTCCGCCAAAGCAGTGAATGCAGCCGCACACAGCAGGGCTGCCTTCACTTCTCCCGAGGAGGCTCGCTTCCCACATGCTGTAAACTAGGCTTCCAGGCGGGGCCCCCTGCGCCTCCCACAGGTCTTGGCTGAGGAGCTGCTTCCCTGAGCTGGGGCTGTGGACGGGAGCCCAGACACGCAGGGGCAGGCCCCAACCACCTGCACACGTCTCTGCTGGGGAGGAGAGCACTAGGGAAATGACGTCTGTCAGGCACCTTCTGGGCGCTCACCGAGTCAGCCTCCGCGTGTGTGGGGCTGCAGACCCCAACCAGGGGCCCTGTGAGCCTTGTGCTCTCCGTGCTGTGCTGAGTCTGGGCGGTCAAGCAACCGTAAGAATAGACTTCCAGTTGCCCTCACTTTGCCTCTAATAGAGCCCTCAAGCTGGAGCGCTTGGCAGTGTGCAACCCACCGGCAACTAAGCCCTCCACAAGAACGCCTGGCGACTAGGTGCAAAGGCAAGGCAGGAGTGGAGCTGAGGCCAGGAAGGCGCCAGTAGCATCTCCCAGTCACGCGCAGCCCGCTCCTTCCTGGACTGGAAGCCTAGCCGCGAGGCAAGTCTGGTCAAGGCTCGCCCATGGCAGAGCAGCCTCACGCCAGCACTCTGCCAGATCGGGCCTCTGAGAAGAGCTGCAGCTCTGCCGTACTGGAGGCGCACTCGGCTCCGCCCAAGCAGTGATTGCAGCCCCACGCATCTGGGATGCCTCCTGTTCTCCCAAGGAGGCTCGCTTCCCTCATGCTGTGCACTAGGCTTCCAAGCGGGGGCGCCCCGCGCCTCCTACAGGTCTTGGCTGAGGAGCTGCTTCCCTGAGCTGGGGCTGTGGACGGGAGCCCAGACACGCAGGGGCAGGCCCCAACCACCTGCACACGTCTCTGCTGGGGAGGAGAGCACTAGGGAAATGACGTCTGTCAGGCATCTTCTGGGCGCTCACCGAGTCAGCCTCCTCGTGTGTGGGGCTGCAGACCACAGGCAGAGGCCCTGTGAGCCTTGTGCTCTCCGTGCTGTGCTGAGTCTGGGCGGTCAAGCAACCGTAAGAATAGACTTTCAGTTGCCCTCACTTTGCCTCTACTAGAGCCCTCAAGCTGGAGCGCTTGGCAGTGTGCAACCCACCGGCAACTAAGCCATCCTCAAGAACGCCTGGGGACTAGGTGCAAAGGCAAGGCAGGAGTGGAGCTGAGGCCAGGAAGGCGCCAGTAGCATCTCCCAGTCTCGCGCAGCCCGCTCCTTCCTGGACTGGAAGCCTAGCCGCGAGGCAAGTCTGGGCAATGCTCGCCCAGTGCAGAGCAGCCTCACGCCAGCAACTCTGCCAGATCGGGCCTCTGAGCAGAGCTGGAGCTCTGCCGTACTGGAGGCCCACTCGGCTCCGCCAAAGCAGTGAATGCAGCCGCACACAGCAGGGCTGCCTTCTCTTCTCCCGAGGAGGCTCGCTTCCCACATGCTGTAAACTAGGCTTCCAGGCGGGGCCCCCTGCGCCTCCCACAGGTCTTGGCTCAGGAGCTGCTTCCCTGAGCTGGGGCTGTGGACGGGAGCCCAGACACGCAGGGGCAGGCCCCAACCACCTGCACACGTCTCTGCTGGGAAGGAGAGCACTAGGGAAATGACGTGTGTCAGGCACCGTCTGGGCGCTCACCGAGTCAGCCTCAGCGTGTGTGGGGCTGTAGACCACAGCCAGAGGCCCTGTGAGCCTTGTGCTCTCCGTGCTGTGCTGAGTCTGTGCGGTCAAGCAACCGTAAAAATAGACTTTCAGTTGCCCTCACTTTACCTCTACTAGAGCCCTCATGCTGGAGCGCTTGGCAGTGTGCAACCCACCGGCAACTAAGCCCTCCACAAGAACGCCTGGGGACTAGGTGCAAAGGCAAGGCAGGAGTGGAGCTGAGGCCAGGAAGGCGCCAGTAGCATCTCCCAGTCTCGCGCAGCACGCTCCTTTCTGGACTGGAAGCCTAGCCGCGAGGCAAGTTTGGGCAAGGCTCGCCTATGGCAGAGCAGCCTCACGCCAGCTACTCTGCCAAATCGGGCCTCTGAGCAGAGCTGGAGCTCTGCCGTACTGGAGGCGCACTCGGCTCCGCCAAAGCAGTGAATGCAGCCGCACACAGCAGGGCTGCCTTCACTTCTCCCGAGGAGGCTCGCTTCCCACATGCTGTAAACTAGGCTTCCAGGCGGGGCCCCCTGCGCCTCCCACAGGTCTTGGCTGAGGAGCTGCTTCCCTGAGCTGGGGCTGTGGACGGGAGCCCAGACACGCAGGGGCAGGCCCCAACCACCTGCACACGTCTCTGCTGGGGAGGAGAGCACTAGGGAAATGACGTCTGTCAGGCACCTTCTGGGCGCTCACCGAGTCAGCCTCCGCGTGTGTGGGGCTGCAGACCCCAGCCAGGGGCCCTGTGAGCCTTGTGCTCTCCGTGCTGTGCTGAGTCTGGGCGGTCAAGCAACCGTAAGAATAGACTTCCAGTTGCCCTCACTTTGCCTCTAATAGAGCCCTCAAGCTGGAGCGCTTGGCAGTGTGCAACCCACCGGCAACTAAGCCCTCCACAAGAACGCCTGGCGACTAGGTGCAAAGGCAAGGCAGGAGTGGAGCTGAGGCCAGGAAGGCGCCAGTAGCATCTCCCAGTCACGCGCAGCCCGCTCCTTCCTGGACTGGAAGCCTAGCCGCGAGGCAAGTCTGGTCAAGGCTCGCCCATGGCAGAGCAGCCTCACGCCAGCACTCTGCCAGATCGGGCCTCTGAGCAGAGCTGCAGCTCTGCCGTACTGGAGGCGCACTCGGCTCCGCCCAAGCAGTGATTGCAGCCCCACGCATCTGGGATGCCTCCTGTTCTCCCAAGGAGGCTCGCTTCCCTCATGCTGTGCACTAGGCTTCCAAGCGGGGGCGCCCCGCGCCTCCTACAGGTCTTGGCTGAGGAGCTGCTTCCCTGAGCTGGGGCTGTGGACGGGAGCCCAGACACGCAGGGGCAGGCCCCAACCACCTGCACACGTCTCTGCTGGGGAGGAGAGCACTAGGGAAATGACGTCTGTCAGGCATCTTCTGGGCGCTCACCGAGTCAGCCTCCTCGTGTGTGGGGCTGCAGACCACAGCCAGAGGCCCTGTGAGCCTTGTGCTCTCCGTGCTGTGCTGAGTCTGGGCGGTCAAGCAACCGTAAGAATAGACTTTCAGTTGCCCTCACTTTGCCTCTACTAGAGCCCTCAACCTGGAGCGCTTGGCAGTGTGCAACCCACCGGCAACTAAGCCATCCTCAAGAACGCCTGGGGACTAGGTGCAAAGGCAAGGCAGGAGTGGAGCTGAGGCCAGGAAGGCGCCAGTAGCATCTCCCAGTCTCGCGCAGCCCGCTCCTTTCTGGACTGGAAGCCTAGCCGCGAGGCAAGTCTGGGCAAGGCTCGCCCAGGGCAGAGCAGCCTCACGCCAGCAACTCTGCCAGATCGGGCCTCTGAGCAGAGATGAAGCTCTGCCGTACTGGAGGCCCACTCGGCTCCGCCAAAGCAGTGAATGCAGCCGCACACAGCAGGGCTGCCTTCTCTTCTCCCGAAGAGGCTCGCTTCCCGCATGCTGTAAACTAGGCTTCCAGGCTGGGCCCCCTGCGCCTCCCACAGGTCTTTGCTCAGGAGCTGCTTCCCTGAGCTGGGGCTGTGGACGGGAGCCCAGACACGCAGGGGCAGGCCCCAACCACCTGCACACGTCTCTGCTGGGGAGGAGAGCACTAGGGAAATGACGTCTGTCAGGCACCTTCTGGGCGCTCACCGAGTCAGCCTCCGCGTGTGTGGGGCTGCAGACCCCAGCCAGGGGCCCTGTGAGCCTTGTGCTCTCCGTGCTGTGCTGAGTCTGGGCGGTCAAGCAACCGTAAGAATAGACTTTCAGTTGCCCTCACTTTGCCTTTACTAGAGCCCTCAAGCTGGAGCGCTTGGCAGTGTGCAACCCACCGGCAACTAAGCCCTCCACAAGAACGCCTGGGGACTAGGTGCAAAGGCAAGGCAGGAGTGGAGCTGAGGCCAGGAAGGCGCCAGTAGCATCTCCCAGTCTCGCGCAGCCCGCTCCTTTCTGGACTGGAAGCCTAGCCGCGAGGCAAGTCTGGGCAAGGCTCGCCCAGGGCAGAGCAGCCTCACGCCAGCACTCTGCCAGATCGGGCCTCTGAGCAGAGCTGGAGCTCTGCCGTACTGGAGGCGCACTCGGCTCCGCCCAGCAGTGAATGCAGCCCCACGCATCTGGGCTGCCTCCTCTTCTCCCAAGGAGGCTCGCTTCCCTCATGCTGTGCACTAGGCTTCCAGGCGGGGGCGCCCCGCGGCTCCTACAGGTCTTGGCTGAGGAGCTGCTTCCCTGAGCTGGGGCTGTGGACGGGAGCCCAGACACGCAGGGGCAGGCCCCAACCACCTGCACACGTCTCTGCTGGGGAGGAGAGCACTAGGGAAATGACGTGTGTCAGGCACCTTCTGGGCGCTCACCGAGTCAGCCTCCGCGTGTGTGGGGCTGCAGAACCCAGCCAGGGGCCCTGTGAGCCTTGTGCTCTCCGTGCTGTGCTGAGTCTGGGCGGTCAAGCAACCGTAAGAATAGACTTCCAGTTGCCCTCACTTTTCCTCAAATAGAGCCCTCAAGCTGGAGCGCTTGGCAGTGTGCAACCCACCAGCAACTAAGCCCTCCACAAGAACGCCTGGGGACTAGGTGCAAAGGCAAGGCAGGAGTGGAGCTGAGGCCAGGAAGGCGCCAGTAGCATCTCCCAGTCTCGCGCAGCCCGCTCCTTCCTGGACTGGAAGCCTAGCCGCGAGGCAAGTCTGGGCAAGGCTCGCCCAGGGCAGAGCAGCCTCACGCCAGCACTCTGCCAGATCGGGCCTCTGAGCAGAGCTGGAGCTCTGCCGTACTGGAGGCGCACTCGGCTCCGCCCAAGCAGTGATTGCAGCCCCACGCATCTGGGCTGCCTCCTCTTCTCCCAAGGAGGCTCGCTTCCCTCATGCTGTGCACTAGGCTTCCAAGCGGGGGCGCCCCGCGCCTCCTACAGGTCTTGGCTGAGGAGCTGCTTCCCTGAGCTGGGGCTGTGGACGGGAGCCCAGACACGCAGGGGCAGGCCCCAACCACCTGCACACGTCTCTGCTGGGGAGGAGAGCACTAGGGAAATGACGTCTGTCAGGCATCTTCTGGGCGCTCACCGAGTCAGCCTCCTCGTGTGTGGGGCTGCAGACCACAGGCAGAGGCCCTGTGAGCCTTGTGCTCTCCGTGCTGTGCTGAGTCTGGGCGGTCAAGCAACCGTAAGAATAGACTTTCAGTTGCCCTCACTTTGCCTCTACTAGAGCCCTCAAGCTGGAGCGCTTGGCAGTGTGCAACCCACCGGCAACTAAGCCATCCTCAAGAACGCCTGGGGACTAGGTGCAAAGGCAAGGCAGGAGTGGAGCTGAGGCCAGGAAGGCGCCAGTAGCATCTCCCAGTCTCGCGCAGCCCGCTCCTTCCTGGACTGGAAGCCTAGCCGCGAGGCAAGTCTGGGCAATGCTCGCCCAGTGCAGAGGAGCCTCACGCCAGCAACTCTGCCAGATCGGGCCTCTGAGCAGAGCTGGAGCTCTGCCGTACTGGAGGCCCACTCGGCTCCGCCAAAGCAGTGAATGCAGCCGCACACAGCAGGGCTGCCTTCTCTTCTCCCGAGGAGGCTCGCTTCCCACATGCTGTAAACTAGGCTTCCAGGCGGGGCCCCCTGCGCCTCCCACAGGTCTTGGCTCAGGAGCTGCTTCCCTGAGCTGGGGCTGTGGACGGGAGCCCAGACACGCAGGGGCAGGCCCCAACCACCTGCACACGTATCTGCTGGGAAGGAGAGCACTAGGGAAATGACGTGTGTCAGGCACCTTCTGGGCGCTCACCGAGTCAGCCTCAGCGTGTGTGGGGCTGTAGACCACAGCCAGAGGCCCTGTGAGCCTTGTGCTCTCCGTGCTGTGCTGAGTCTGTGCGGTCAAGCAACCGTAAAAATAGACTTTCAGTTGCCCTCATTTACCTCTACTAGAGCCCTCATGCTGGAGCGCTTGGCAGTGTGCAACCCACCGGCAACTAAGCCCTCCACAAGAACGCCTGGGGACTAGGTGCAAAGGCAAGGCAGGAGTGGAGCTGAGGCCAGGAAGGCGCCAGTAGCATCTCCCAGTCTCGCGCAGCACGCTCCTTTCTGGACTGGAAGCCTAGCCGCGAGGCAAGTTTGGGCAAGGCTCGCCTATGGCAGAGCAGCCTCACGCCAGCTACTCTGCCAAATCGGGCCTCTGAGCAGAGCTGGAGCTCTGCCGTACTGGAGGCGCACTCGGCTCCGCCAAAGCAGTGAATGCAGCCGCACACAGCAGGGCTGCCTTCACTTCTCCCGAGGAGGCTCGCTTCCCACATGCTGTAAACTAGGCTTCCAGGCGGGGCCCCCTGCGCCTCCCACAGGTCTTGGCTGAGGAGCTGCTTCCCTGAGCTGGGGCTGTGGACGGGAGCCCAGACACGCAGGGGCAGGCCCCAACCACCTGCACACGTCTCTGCTGGGGAGGAGAGCACTAGGGAAATGACGTCTGTCAGGCACCTTCTGGGCGCTCACCGAGTCAGCCTCCGCGTGTGTGGGGCTGCAGACCCCAGCCAGGGGCCCTGTGAGCCTTGTGCTCTCCGTGCTGTGCTGAGTCTGGGCGGTCAAGCAACCGTAAGAATAGACTTCCAGTTGCCCTCACTTTGCCTCTAATAGAGCCCTCAAGCTGGAGCGCTTGGCAGTGTGCAACCCACCGGCAACTAAGCCCTCCACAAGAACGCCTGGCGACTAGGTGCAAAGGCAAGGCAGGAGTGGAGCTGAGGCCAGGAAGGCGCCAGTAGCATCTCCCAGTCACGCGCAGCCCGCTCCTTCCTGGACTGGAAGCCTAGCCGCGAGGCAAGTCTGGTCAAGGCTCGCCCATGGCAGAGCAGCCTCACGCCAGCACTCTGCCAGATCGGGCCTCTGAGCAGAGCTGGAGCTCTGCCGTACTGGAGGCGCACTCGGCTCCGCCCAAGCAGTGATTGCAGCCCCACGCATCTGGGCTGCCTCCTCTTCTCCCAAGGAGGCTCGCTTCCCTCATGCTGTGCACTAGGCTTCCAAGCGGGGGCGCCCCGCGCCTCCTACAGGTCTTGGCTGAGGAGCTGCTTCCCTGAGCTGGGGCTGTGGACGGGAGCCCAGACACGCAGGGGCAGGCCCCAACCACCTGCACACGTCTCTGCTGGGGAGGAGAGCACTAGGGAAATGACGTCTGTCAGGCATCTTCTGGGCGCTCACCGAGTCAGCCTCCTCGTGTGTGGGGCTGCAGACCACAGGCAGAGGTCCTGTGAGCCTTGTGCTCTCCGTGCTGTGCTGAGTCTGGGCGGTCAAGCAACCGTAAGAATAGACTTTCAGTTGCCCTCACTTTGCCTCTACTAGAGCCCTCAACCTGGAGCGCTTGGCAGTGTGCAACCCACCGGCAACTAAGCCATCCTCAAGAACGCCTGGGGACTAGGTGCAAAGGCAAGGCAGGAGTGGAGCTGAGGCCAGGAAGGCGCCAGTAGCATCTCCCAGTCTCGCGCAGCCCGCTCCTTTCTGGACTGGAAGCCTAGCCGCGAGGCAAGTCTGGGCAAGGCTCGCCCAGGGCAGAGCAGCCTCACGCCAGCAACTCTGCCAGATCGGGCCTCTGAGCAGAGATGAAGCTCTGCCGTACTGGAGGCCCACTCGGCTCCGCCAAAGCAGTGAATGCAGCCGCACACAGCAGGGCTGCCTTCTCTTCTCCCGAAGAGGCTCGCTTCCCGCATGCTGTAAACTAGGCTTCCAGGCTGGGCCCCCTGCGCCTCCCACAGGTCTTTGCTCAGGAGCCGCTTCCCTGAGCTGGGGCTGTGGACGGGAGCCCAGACACGCAGGGGCAGGCCCCAACCACCTGCACACGTCTCTGCTGGGGAGGAGAGCACTAGGGAAATGACGTCTGTCAGGCACCTTCTGGGCGCTCACCGAGTCAGCCTCCGCGTGTGTGGGGCTGCAGACCCCAGCCAGGGGCCCTGTGAGCCTTGTGCTCTCCGTGCTGTGCTGAGTCTGGGCGGTCAAGCAACCGTAAGAATAGACTTCCAGTTGCCCTCACTTTGCCTCAAATAGAGCCCTCAAGCTGGAGCGCTTGGCAGTGTGCAACCCACCAGCAACTAAGCCCTCCACAAGAACGCCTGGGGACTAGGTGCAAAGGCAAGGCAGGAGTGGAGCTGAGGCCAGGAAGGCGCCAGTAGCATCTCCCAGTCTCGCGCAGCCCGCTCCTTCCTGGACTGGAAGCCTAGCCGCGAGGCAAGTCTGGGCAAGGCTCGCCCAGGGCAGAGCAGCCTCACGCCAGCACTCTGCCAGATCGGGCCTCTGAGCAGAGCTGGAGCTCTGCCGTACTGGAGGCGCACTCGGCTCCGCCCAAGCAGTGATTGCAGCCCCACGCATCTGGGCTGCCTCCTCTTCTCCCAAGGAGGCTCGCTTCCCTCATGCTGTGCACTAGGCTTCCAAGCGGGGGCGCCCCGCGCCTCCTACAGGTCTTGGCTGAGGAGCTGCTTCCCTGAGCTGGGGCTGTGGACGGGAGCCCAGACACGCAGGGGCAGGCCCCAACCACCTGCACACGTCTCTGCTGGGGAGGAGAGCACTAGGGAAATGACGTCTGTCAGGCATCTTCTGGGCGCTCAACGAGTCAGCCTCCTCGTGTGTGGGGCTGCAGACCACAGCCAGAGGCCCTGTGAACCTTGTGCTCTCCGTGCTGTGCTGAGTCTGGGCGGTCAAGCAACCGTAAGAATAGACTTTCAGTTGCCCTCACTTTGCCTCTACTAGAGCCCTCAAGCTGGAGCGCTTGGCAGTGTGCAACCCACCGGCAACTAAGCCATCCTCAAGAACGCCTGGGGACTAGGTGCAAAGGCAAGGCAGGAGTGGAGCTGAGGCCAGGAAGGCGCCAGTAGCATCTCCCAGTCTCGCGCAGCCCGCTCCTTTCTGGACTGGAAGCCTAGCCGCGAGGCAAGTCTGGGCAAGGCTCGCCCAGGGCAGAGCAGCCTCACGCCAGCAACTCTGCCAGATCGGGCCTCTGAGCAGAGATGAAGCTCTGCCGTACTGGAGGCCCACTCGGCTCCGCCAAAGCAGTGAATGCAGCCGCACACAGCAGGGCTGCCTTCTCTTCTCCCGAGGAGGCTCGCTTCCCACATGCTGTAAACTAGGCTTCCAGGCGGGGCCCCCTGCGCCTCCCACAGGTCTTGGCTGAGGAGCTGCTTCCCTGAGCTGGGGCTGTGGACGGGAGCCCAGACACGCAGTGGCAGGCCCCAACCACCTGCACACGTCTCTGCTGGGGAGGAGAGCACTAGGGAAATGACGTCTGTCAGGCACCTTCTGGGCGCTCACCGAGTCAGCCTCAGCGTGTGTGGGGCTGCAGACCACAGGCAGAGGCCCTGTGAGCCTTGTGCTCTCCGTGCTGTGCTGAGTCTGTGCTGTCAAGCAACCGTAAGAATAGACTTTCAGTTGCCCTCACTTTGCCTCTACTAGAGCCCTCAAGCTGGAGCGCTTGGCAGTGTGCAACCCACCGGCAACTAAGCCCTCCACAGGAACGCCTGGGTACTAGGTGCAAAGGCAAGGCAGGAGTGGAGCTGAGGCCAGGAAGGCGCCAGTAGCATCTCCCAGTCTCGCGCAGCCCGCTCCTTTCTGGACTGGAAGCCTAGCCGCGAGGCAAGTTTGGGCAAGGCTCGCCCAGGGCAGAGCAGCCTCACGCCAGCAACTCTGCCAGATCGGGCCTCTGAGCAGAGCTGGAGCTCTGCCGTACTGGAGGCGCACTCGGCTCCGCCAAAGCAGTGAATGCAGCCGCACACAGCAGGGCTGCCTTCACTTCTCCCGAGGAGGCTCGCTTCCCACATGCTGTAAACTAGGCTTCCAGGCGGGGCCCCCTGCGCCTCCCACAGGTCTTGGCTGAGGAGCTGCTTCCCTGAGCTGGGGCTGTGGACGGGAGCCCAGACACGCAGGGGCAGGCCCCAACCACCTGCACACGTCTCTGCTGGGGAGGAGAGCACTAGGGAAATGACGTCTGTCAGGCACCTTCTGGGTGCTCACCGAGTCAGCCTCCGCGTGTGTGGGGCTGCAGACCTCAGCCAGGGGCCCTGTGAGCCTTGTGCTCTCCGTGCTGTGCTGAGTCTGGGCGGTCAAGCAACCGTAAGAATAGACTTCCAGTTGCCCTCACTTTGCCTCTACTAGAGCCCTCAAGCTGGAGCGCTTGGCAGTGTGCAACCCACCGGCAACTAAGCCCTCCACAAGAACGCCTGGGGACTAGGTGCAAAGGCAAGGCAGGAGTGGAGCTGAGGCCAGGAAGGCGCCAGTAGCATCTCCCAGTCTCGCGCAGCCCGCTCCTTCCTGGACTGGAAGCCTAGCCGCGTGGCAAGTCTGGGCAAGGCTCGCCCATGGCAGAGCAGCCTCACGCCAGCACTCTGCCAGATCGGGCCTCTGAGCAGAGCTGCAGCTCTGCCGTACTGGAGGCGCACTCGGCTCCGCCAAAGCAGTGATTGCAGCCCCACGCATCTGGGCTGCCTCCGCTTCTCCCAAGGAGGCTCGCTTCCCTCATGCTGTGCACTAGTCTTCCAAGCGGGGGCGCCCCGCGCCTCCTACAGGTCTTGGCTGAGGAGCTGCTTCCCTGAGCTGGGGCTGTGGACGGGAGCCCAGACACGCAGGGGCAGGCCCCAACCACCTGCACACGTCTCTGCTGGGGAGGAGAGCACTAGGGAAATGACGTCTGTCAGGCATCATCTGGGCGCTCACCGAGTCAGCCTCCTCGTGTGTGGGGCTGCAGACCACAGCCAGAGGCCCTGTGAGCCTTGTGCTCTCCGTGCTGTGCTGAGTCTGGGCGGTCAAGCAACCGTAAGAATAGACTTTCAGTTGCCCTCACTTTGCCTCTACTAGAGCCCTCAAGCTGGAGCGCTTGGCAGTGTGCAACCCACTGGCAACTAAGCCATCCTCAAGAACGCCTGTGGACTAGGTGCAAAGGCAAGGCAGGAGTGGAGCTGAGGCCAGGAAGGCGCCAGTAGCATCTCCCAGTCACGCGCAGCCCGCTCCTTCCTGGACAGGAAGCCTAGCCGCGAGGCAAGTCTGGGCAAGGCTCGCCCATGGCAGAGCAGCCTCACGCCAGCACTCTGCCAGATCGGGCCTCTGAGCAGAGCTGCAACTCTGCCGTACTGGAGGCGCACCCGGCTCCGCCCAAGCAGTGATTGCAGCCCCACGCATCTGGGCTGCCTCCTCTTCTCCCAAGGAGGCTCGCTTCCCTCATGCTGTGCACTAGGCTTCCAAGCGGGGGCGCCCCGCGCCTCCTACAGGTCTTGGCTGAGGAGCTGCTTCCCTGAGCTGGGGCTGTGGACGGGAGCCCAGACACGCAGGGGCAGGCCCCAACCACCTGCACACGTCTCTGCTGGGGAGGAGAGCACTAGGGAAATGACGTCTGTCAGGCATCTTCTGGGCGCTCACCGAGTCAGACTCCTCGTGTGTGGGGCTGCAGACCACAGCCAGAGGCCCTGTGAGCCTTGTGCTCTCCGTGCTGTGCTGAGTCTGGGCGGTCAAGCAACCGTAAGAATAGACTTTCAGTTGCCCTCACTTTGCCTCTACTAGAGCCCTCAAGCTGGAGCGCTTGGCAGTGTGCAACCCACCGGCAACTAAGCCATCCTCAAGAACGCCTGGGGACTAGGTGCAAAGGCAAGGCAGGAGTGGAGCTGAGGCCAGGAAGGCGCCAGTAGCATCTCCCAGTCTCACGCAGCCCGCTCCTTCCTGGACTGGAAGCCTAGCCGCGAGGCAAGTCTGGGCAAGGCTCGCCTAGGGCAGAGCAGCCTCACGCCAGCGACTCTGCCAGATCGGGCCTCTGAGCAGAGCTGGAGCTCTGCCGTAGTGGAGGCGCACTCGGCTCCGCCAAAGCAGTGATTGCAGCCCCACGCATCTGGGCTGCCTCCTCTTCTCCCAAGCAGGCTCGCTTCCCTCATGCTGTGCACTAGGCTTCCAGGCGGGGGCGCCCCGCGCCTCCTAAAGGTCTTGGCTGAGGAGCTGCTTCCCTGAGCTGGGGCTGTGGACGGGAGCCCAGACACGCAGGGGCAGGCCCAAACCACCTGCACACGTCTCTGCTGGGGAGGAGAGCACTAGGGAATTGACGTCTGTCAGGAACCTTCTGGGCGCTCACCGAGTCAGCATCAGCGTGTGTGCGGCTGCAGACCACAGCCAGAGGCCCTGTGAGCCTTGTGCTCTCCGTGCTGTGCTGAGTCTGGGCGGTCAAGCAACCGCTGGAGGAGCCCTGCTGTTGCCCTCCCATTGCCTCTAATAGAGCCCTCACTGCTGGAGCGCTTGGCAGTGTGCAACCCACCGGCAACTAAGCCCTCCACAAGAACGCATGAGGACTAGGTGCAAAGGCAAGGCAGGAGTGGAGCTGAGGCCAGGAAGGCGCCAGTAGCATCTCCCAGTCTCGCGCAGCCCGCTCCTTCCTGGACTGGAAGCCTAGCCGCGAGGCAAGTCTGGGCAAGGCTCGCCCAGGGCAGAGCAGCCTCACGCCAGCGACTGTGCCAGATCGGGCCTCTGAGCAGAGCTGGAGCTCTGCCGTACTGGAGGCGCACTCAGCTCCGCCAAAGCAGTGAATGCAGCCGCACACAGCAGGGCTGCCTTCACTTCTCCCGAAGAGGCTCGCTTCCCGAATACTGTAAACTAGGCTTCCAGGAGGGGCCCCCTGCGCCTCCCACAGGTCTTGGCTCAGGAGCTGCTTCCCTGAGCTGGGGCTGTGGACGGGAGCCCAGACAGGCAGCGGCAGGCCCCAACCACCTGCACACGTCTCTGCTGGGGAGGAGAGCACTAGGGAAATGACGTCTGTCAGGCACCTTCTGGGCGCTCACCGAGTCAGCCTCCGCGAGAGTGGGGCTGCAGACCCCAGCCAGGGGCCCTGTGAGCCTTGTGCTCTCCGTGGTGTGCTGAGTCTGGGCTGTCAAGCAACCGTAAGAATAGACTTCCAGTTGCCCTCACTTTGCCTCAAATAGAGCCCTCAAGCTGGAGCGCTTGGCAGTGTGCAACCGACCAGCAACTAAGCCCTCCACAAGAACGCCTGGGGACTAGGTGCAAAGGCAAGGCAGGAGTGGAGCTGAGGCCAGGAAGGCGCCAGTAGCATCTCCCAGTCTCGCGCAGCCCGCTCCTTCCTGGACTGGAAGCCTAGCCACGAGGCAAGTCTGGGCAAGGCTCGCCCATGGCAGAGCAGCCTCACGCCAGCACTCTTCCAGATCGGGCCTCTGAGCAGAGCTGCAGCTCTGCCGTACTGGAGGCGCACTCGGCTCCGCCCAAGCAGTGATTGCAGCCCCACGCATCTGGGCTGCCTCCTCTTCTCCCAAGGAGGCTCGCTTCCCTCATGCTGTGCACTAGGCTTCCAAGCGGGGGCGCCCCGCGCCTCCTACAGGTCTTGGCTGAGGAGCTGCTTCCCTGAGCTGGGGCTGTGGACGGGAGCCCAGACACGCAGGGGCAGGCCCCAACCACCTGCACACGTCTCTGCTGGGGAGGAGAGCACTAGGGAAATGACGTCTGTCAGGCACCTTCTGGGCGCTCACCGAGTCAGACTCAGCGTGTGTGGGGCTGCAGACCACAGCCAGTGGCCCTGTGAGCCTTGTGCTCTCCGTGCTGTGCTGAGTCTGGGCGGTCAAGCAACCGTAAGAATAGACTTTCAGTTGCCCTCACTTTGCCTCTACTAGAGCCCTCAAGCTGGAGCGCTTGGCAGTGTGCAACCCACCGGCAACTAAGCCCTCCACAAGAACGCCTGGGGACTAGGTGCAAAGGCAAGGCAGGAGTGGAGCTGAGGCCAGGAAGGCGCCAGTAGCATCTCCCAGTCTCGCGCAGCCCGCTCCTTTCTGGACTGGAAGCCTAGCCGCGAGGCAAGTCTGGGCAAGGCTCGCCCAGGGCAGAGCAGCCTCACGCCAGCAACTCTGCCAGATTGGGCCTCTGAGCAGAGCTGGAGCTCTGCAGTACTGGAGGCGCACTCGGCTCCGCCAAAGCAGTGAATGCAGCCGCACACAGCAGGGCTGCCTTCTCTTCTCCCGAGGAGGCTCGCTTCCCACATGCTGTAAACTAGGCTGCCAGGCGGGGCCCCCTGCGCCTCCCACAGGTCTTGGCTGTGGAGCTGCTTCCCTGAGCTGGGGCTGTGGACGGGAGCCCAGACACGCAGGGTCAGGCCCCAACCACCTGCACACGTCTCTGCTGGGAAGGAGAGCACTAGGGAAATGACGTCTGTCAGGCACCTTCTGGGCGCTCACCGAGTCAGCCTCCTCGTGTGTGGGGCTGTAGACCACAGCCAGAGGCCCTGTGAGCCTTGTGCTCTCCGTGCTGTGCTGAGTCTGTGCGGTCAAGCAACCGTAAAAATAGACTTTCAGTTGCCCTCACTTTACCTCTACTAGAGCCCTCAAGCTGGAGCGCTTGGTAGTGTGCAACCCACCGGCAACTAAGCCCTCCACAAGAACGCCTGGGGACTAGGTGCAAAGGCAAGGCAGGAGTGGAGCTGAGGCCAGGAAGGCGCCAGTAGCATCTCCCAGTCTCGCGCAGCCCGCTCCTTCCTGGACTGGAAGCCTAGCCGCGAGGCAAGTTTGGGCAAGGCTCGCCCATGGCAGAGCAGCCTCACGCCAGCAACTCTGCCAGATCGGGCCTCTGAGCAGAGCTGGAGCTCTGATGTACTGGAGGCGCACTCGGCTCCGCCAAAGCAGTGATTGCAGCCCCACGCATCTGGGCTGCCTCCTCTTCTCCCAAGCAGGCTCGCTTCCCTCATGCTGTGCACTAGGCTTCCAGGCGGGGGCGCCCCGCGCCTCCTACAGGTCTTGGCTGAGGAGCTGCTTCCCTGAGCTGGGGCTGTGGACGGGAGCCCAGACACGCAGGGGCAGGCCCCAACCACCTGCACACGTTTCTGCTGGGGAGGAGAGCACTAGGGAATTGACGTCTGTCAGGCACCTTCTGGGCGCTCACCGAGTCAGCATCAGCGTGTGTGCGGCTGCAGACCACAGCCAGAGGCCCTGTGAGCCTTGTGCTCTCCGTGCTGTGCTGAGTCTGGGCGGTCAAGCAACCGCTGGAGGAGCCCTGCAGTTGCCCTCCCATTGCCTCTAATAGAGCCCTCACTGCTGGAGCGCTTGGCAGTGTGCAACCCACCGGCAACTAAGCCCTCCACAAGAACGCCTGAGGACTAGGTGCAAAGGCAAGGCAGGAGTGGAGCTGAGGCCAGGAAGGCGCCAGTAGCATCTCCCAGTCTCGCGCAGCCCGCTCCTTGCTGGACTGGAAGCCTAGCCGCGAGGCAAGTCTGGGCAAGGCTCGCCAAGGGCAGAGCAGCCTCACGCCAGCACTCTGCCAGATCGGGCCTCTGAGCAGAGCTGGAGCTCTGCCGTACTGGAGGCGCACTCGGCTCCGCCCAAGCAGTGATTGCAGCCCCACGCATCTGGGCTGCCTCCTCTTCTCCCAAGGAGGCTCGCTTCCCTCATGCTGTGCACTAGGCTTCCAGGCGGGGGCGCCCCGCGCCTCCTACAGGTCTTGGCTGAGGAGCTGCTTCCCTGAGCTGGGGCTGTGGACGGGAGCCCAGACACGCAGGGGCAGGCCCCAACCACCTGCACACGTCTCTGCTGGGGAGGAGAGCACTAGGGAAATGACGTCTGTCAGGCACCTTCTGGGCGCTCACCGAGTCAGTCTCCTCTTGTGTGGGGCTGCAGACCACAGGCAGAGGCCCTGTGAGCCTTGTGCTCTCCGTGCTGTGTTGAGTCTGGGCGGTCAAGCAACCGTAAGAATAGACTTTCAGTTGCCCTCACTTTGCCTCTACTAGAGCCCTCAAGCTGGAGCGCTTGGCAGTGTGCAACCCACCGGCAACTAAGCCCTCCACAAGAATGCCTGAGGACTAGGTGCAAAGGCAAGGCAGGAGTGGAGCTGAGGCCAGGAAGGCGCCAGTAGCATCTCCCAGTCTCGCGCAGCCCGCTCCTTCCTGGACTGGAAGCCTAGCCGCGAGGCAAGTCTGGGCAAGGCTCGCCCAGGGCAGAGCAGCCTCACGCCAGCGACTGTGCCAGATCGGGCCTCTGAGCAGAGCTGGAGCTCTGCCGTACTGGAGGCGCACTCAGCTCCGCCAAAGCAGTGAATGCAGCCGCACACAGCAGGGCTGCCTTCACTTCTCCCGAAGAGGCTCGCTTCCCGAATACTGTAAACTAGGCTTCCAGGAGGGGCCCCCTGCGCCTCCCACAGGTCTTGGCTCAGGAGCTGCTTCCCTGAGCTGGGGCTGTGGACGGGAGCCCAGACAGGCAGCGGCAGGCCCCAACCACCTGCACACGTCTCTGCTGGGGAGGAGAGCACTAGGGAAATGACGTCTGTCAGGCACCTTCTGGGCGCTCACCGAGTCAGCCTCCGCGAGAGTGGGGCTGCAGACCCCAGCCAGGGGCCCTGTGAGCCTTGTGCTCTCCGTGGTGTGCTGAGTCTGGGCTGTCAAGCAACCGTAAGAATAGACTTCCAGTTGCCCTCACTTTGCCTCAAATAGAGCCCTCAAGCTGGAGCGCTTGGCAGTGTGCAACCGACCAGCAACTAAGCCCTCCACAAGAACGCCTGGGGACTAGGTGCAAAGGCAAGGCAGGAGTGGAGCTGAGGCCAGGAAGGCGCCAGTAGCATCTCCCAGTCTCGCGCAGCCCGCTCCTTCCTGGACTGGAAGCCTAGCCACGAGGCAAGTCTGGGCAAGGCTCGCCCATGGCAGAGCAGCCTCACGCCAGCACTCTTCCAGATCGGGCCTCTGAGCAGAGCTGCAGCTCTGCCGTACTGGAGGCGCACTCGGCTCCGCCCAAGCAGTGATTGCAGCCCCACGCATCTGGGCTGCCTCCTCTTCTCCCAAGGAGGCTCGCTTCCCTCATGCTGTGCACTAGGCTTCCAAGCGGGGGCGCCCCGCGCCTCCTACAGGTCTTGGCTGAGGAGCTGCTTCCCTGAGCTGGGGCTGTGGACGGGAGCCCAGACACGCAGGGGCAGGCCCCAACCACCTGCACACGTCTCTGCTGGGGAGGAGAGCACTAGGGAAATGACGTCTGTCAGGCACCTTCTGGGCGCTCACCGAGTCAGACTCAGCGTGTGTGGGGCTGCAGACCACAGCCAGTGGCCCTGTGAGCCTTGTGCTCTCCGTGCTGTGCTGAGTCTGGGCGGTCAAGCAACCGTAAGAATAGACTTTCAGTTGCCCTCACTTTGCCTCTACTAGAGCCCTCAAGCTGGAGCGCTTGGCAGTGTGCAACCCACCGGCAACTAAGCCCTCCACAAGAACGCCTGGGGACTAGGTGCAAAGGCAAGGCAGGAGTGGAGCTGAGGCCAGGAAGGCGCCAGTAGCATCTCCCAGTCTCGCGCAGCCCGCTCCTTTCTGGACTGGAAGCCTAGCCGCGAGGCAAGTCTGGGCAAGGCTCGCCCAGGGCAGAGCAGCCTCACGCCAGCAACTCTGCCAGATTGGGCCTCTGAGCAGAGCTGGAGCTCTGCAGTACTGGAGGCGCACTCGGCTCCGCCAAAGCAGTGAATGCAGCCGCACACAGCAGGGCTGCCTTCTCTTCTCCCGAGGAGGCTCGCTTCCCACATGCTGTAAACTAGGCTGCCAGGCGGGGCCCCCTGCGCCTCCCACAGGTCTTGGCTGTGGAGCTGCTTCCCTGAGCTGGGGCTGTGGACGGGAGCCCAGACACGCAGGGGCAGGCCCCAACCACCTGCACACGTCTCTGCTGGGAAGGAGAGCACTAGGGAAATGACGTCTGTCAGGCACCTTCTGGGCGCTCACCGAGTCAGCCTCCTCGTGTGTGGGGCTGTAGACCACAGCCAGAGGCCCTGTGAGCCTTGTGCTCTCCGTGCTGTGCTGAGTCTGTGCGGTCAAGCAACCGTAAAAATAGACTTTCAGTTGCCCTCACTTTACCTCTACTAGAGCCCTCAAGCTGGAGCGCTTGGTAGTGTGCAACCCACCGGCAACTAAGCCCTCCACAAGAACGCCTGGGGACTAGGTGCAAAGGCAAGGCAGGAGTGGAGCTGAGGCCAGGAAGGCGCCAGTAGCATCTCCCAGTCTCGCGCAGCCCGCTCCTTCCTGGACTGGAAGCCTAGCCGCGAGGCAAGTTTGGGCAAGGCTCGCCCATGGCAGAGCAGCCTCACGCCAGCAACTCTGCCAGATCGGGCCTCTGAGCAGAGCTGGAGCTCTGATGTACTGGAGGCGCACTCGGCTCCGCCAAAGCAGTGATTGCAGCCCCACGCATCTGGGCTGCCTCCTCTTCTCCCAAGCAGGCTCGCTTCCCTCATGCTGTGCACTAGGCTTCCAGGCGGGGGCGCCCCGCGCCTCCTACAGGTCTTGGCTGAGGAGCTGCTTCCCTGAGCTGGGGCTGTGGACGGGAGCCCAGACACGCAGGGGCAGGCCCCAACCACCTGCACACGTTTCTGCTGGGGAGGAGAGCACTAGGGAATTGACGTCTGTCAGGCACCTTCTGGGCGCTCACCGAGTCAGCATCAGCGTGTGTGCGGCTGCAGACCACAGCCAGAGGCCCTGTGAGCCTTGTGCTCTCCGTGCTGTGCTGAGTCTGGGCGGTCAAGCAACCGCTGGAGGAGCCCTGCAGTTGCCCTCCCATTGCCTCTAATAGAGCCCTCACTGCTGGAGCGCTTGGCAGTGTGCAACCCACCGGCAACTAAGCCCTCCACAAGAACGCCTGAGGACTAGGTGCAAAGGCAAGGCAGGAGTGGAGCTGAGGCCAGGAAGGCGCCAGTAGCATCTCCCAGTCTCGCGCAGCCCGCTCCTTGCTGGACTGGAAGCCTAGCCGCGAGGCAAGTCTGGGCAAGGCTCGCCAAGGGCAGAGCAGCCTCACGCCAGCACTCTGCCAGATCGGGCCTCTGAGCAGAGCTGGAGCTCTGCCGTACTGGAGGCGCACTCGGCTCCGCCCAAGCAGTGATTGCAGCCCCACGCATCTGGGCTGCCTCCTCTTCTCCCAAGGAGGCTCGCTTCCCTCATGCTGTGCACTAGGCTTCCAGGCGGGGGCGCCCCGCGCCTCCTACAGGTCTTGGCTGAGGAGCTGCTTCCCTGAGCTGGGGCTGTGGACGGGAGCCCAGACACGCAGGGGCAGGCCCCAACCACCTGCACACGTCTCTGCTGGGGAGGAGAGCACTAGGGAAATGACGTCTGTCAGGCACCTTCTGGGCGCTCACCGAGTCAGTCTCCTCTTGTGTGGGGCTGCAGACCACAGGCAGAGGCCCTGTGAGCCTTGTGCTCTCCGTGCTGTGTTGAGTCTGGGCGGTCAAGCAACCGTAAGAATAGACTTTCAGTTGCCCTCACTTTGCCTCTACTAGAGCCCTCAAGCTGGAGCGCTTGGCAGTGTGCAACCCACCGGCAACTAAGCCCTCCACAAGAATGCCTGAGGACTAGGTGCAAAGGCAAGGCAGGAGTGGAGCTGAGGCCAGGAAGGCGCCAGTAGCATCTCCCAGTCTCGCGCAGCCCGCTCCTTCCTGGACTGGAAGCCTAGCCGCGAGGCAAGTTTGGGCAAGGCTCGCCCATGGCAGAGCAGCCTCACGCCAGCTACTCTGCCAGATCGGGCCTCTGAGCAGAGCTGGAGCTCTGCCGTACTGGAGGCGCACTCGGCTCCGCCAAAGCAGTGAATGCAGCCGCACACAGCAGGGCTGCCTTCACTTCTCCCGAGGAGGCTCGCTTCCCACATGCTGTAAACTAGGCTTCCAGGCGGGGCCCCCTGCGCCTCCCACAGGTCTTGGCTGAGGAGCTGCTTCCCTGAGCTGGGGCTGTGGACGGGAGCCCAGACACGCAGGGGCAGGCCCAAACCACCTGCACACGTCTCTGTTGGGGAGGAGAGCACTAGGGAATTGACGTCTGTCAGGCACCTTCTGGGCGCTCACCGAGTCAGCCTCCGCGTGTGTGGGGCTGCAGACCCCAGCCAGGGGCCCTGTGAGCCTTGTGCTCTACGTGCTGTGCTGAGTCTGGGCGGTCAAGCAACCGTAAGAATAGACTTCCAGTTGCCCTCACTTTCCCTCTAATAGAGCCCTCAAGCTGGAGCGCTTGGCAGTGTGGAACCCACCGGCAACTAAGCCCTCCACAAGAACGCCTGGTGACTAGGTGCAAAGGCAAGGCAGGAGTGGAGCTGAGGCCAGGAAGGCGCCAGTAGCATCTCCCAGTCTCGCGCAGCCCGCTCCTTTCTGGACTGGAAGCCTAGCCGCGAGGCAAGTCTGGGCAAGTCTCGCCCAGGGCAGAGCAGCCTCACGCCAGCAACTCTGCCAGATCGGGCCTCTGAGCAGAGCTGGAGCTCTGCCGTACTGGAGGCGCACTCCAGTCCGCCAAAGCAGTGGATGCAGCCGCACACAGCAGGGCTGCCTACTCTTCTCCCGAGGAGGCTCGCTTCCCACGTGCTGTAAACTAGGCTTCCAGGCGGGGCCCCCTGCGCCTCCCACAGGTCTTGGCTGAGGAGCTGCTTCCCTGAGCTGGGGCTGTGGACGGGAGCCCAGACACGCAGGGGCAGGCCCAAACCACCTGCACACGTCTCTGCTGGGGAGGAGAGCACTAGGGAAATGACGTCTGTCAGGCACCTTCTGGGCGCTCACCGAGTCAGCGTCCGCGAGTGTGGGGCTGCAGACCCCAGCCAGGGGCCCTGTGAGCCTTGCGCTCTCCGTGGTGTGCTGAGTCTGGGCGGTCAAGCAACCGTAAGAATAGACTTCCAGTTGCCCTCACTTTGCCTCTAATAGAGCCCTCAAGCTGGAGCGCTTGGCAGTGTGCAACCGACCAGCAACTAAGCCCTCCACAAGAACGCCTGGGGACTAGATGCAAAGGCAAGGCAGGAGTGGAGCTGAGGCCAGGAAGGCGCCAGTAGCATCTCCCAGTCTCGCGCAGCCCGCTCCTTCCTGGACTGGAAGCCTAGCCACGAGGCAAGTCTGGGCAAGGCTCGCCCATGGCAGAGCAGCCTCACGCCAGCACTCATCCAGATCGGGCCTCTGAGCAGAGCTGCAGCTCTGCCGTACTGGAGGCGCACTCGGCTCCGCCCAAGCAGTGATTGCAGCCCCACGCATCTGGGCTGCCTCCTCTTCTCCCAAGGAGGCTCGCTTCCCTCATGCTGTGCACTAGGCTTCCAAGCGGGGGCGCCCCGCGCCTCCTACAGGTCTTGGCTGAGGAGCTGCTTCCCTGAGCTGGGGCTGTGGACGGGAGCCCAGACACGCAGGGGCAGGCCCCAACCACCTGCACACGTCTCTGCTGGGGAGGAGAGCACTAGGGAAATGACGTCTGTCAGGCACCTTCTGGGCGCTCACCGAGTCAGAGTCAGCTTGTGTGGGGCTGCAGACCACAGCCAGTGGCCCTGTGAGCCTTGTGCTCTCCGTGCTGTGCTGAGTCTGGGCGGTCAAGCAACCGTAAGAATAGACTTTCAGTTGCCCTCACTTTGCCTCTACTAGAGCCCTCAAGCTGGAGCGCTTGGCAGTGTGCAACCCACCGGCAACTAAGCCCTCCACAAGAACGCCTGGGGACTAGGTGCAAAGGCAAGGCAGGAGTGGAGCTGAGGCCAGGAAGGCGCCAGTAGCATCTCCCAGTCTCGCGCAGCCCGCTCCTTCCTGGACTGGAAGCCTAGCCGCGAGGCAAGTCTGGGCAAGGCTCGCCAAGGGCAGAGCAGCCTCACGCCAGCACTCTGCCAGATCGGGCCTCTGAGCAGAGCTGGAGCTCTGCCGTACTGGAGGCGCACTCGGCTCCGCCCAAGCAGTGATTGCAGCCCCACGCATCTGGGCTGCCTCCTCTTCTCCCAAGGAGGCTCGCTTCCCTCATGCTGTGCACTAGGCTTCCAGGCGGGGGCGCCCCGCGCCTCCTACAGGTCTTGGCTGAGGAGCTGCTTCCCTGAGCTGGGGCTGTGGACGGGAGCCCAGACACCCAGGGGCAGGCCCCAACCACCTGCACACGTCTCTGCTGGGGAGGAGAGCACTAGGGAAATGACGTCTGTCAGGCACCTTCTGGGCGCTCACCGAGTCAGTCTCCTCGTGTGTGGGGCTGCAGACCACAGGCAGAGGCCCTGTGAGCCTTGTGCTCTCCGTGCTGTGTTGAGTCTGGGCGGTCAAGCAACCGTAAGAATAGACTTTCAGTTGCCCTCACTTTGCCTCTACTAGAGCCCTCAAGCTGGAGCGCTTGGCAGTGTGCAACCCACCGGCAACTAAGCCCTCCACAAGAATGCCTGAGGACTAGGTGCAAAGGCAAGGCAGGAGTGGAGCTGAGGCCAGGAAGGCGCCAGTAGCATCTCCCAGTCTCGCGCAGCCCGCTCCTTCCTGGACTGGAAGCCTAGCCGCGAGGCAAGTTTGGGCAAGGCTCGCCCATGGCAGAGCAGCCTCACGCCAGCTACTCTGCCAGATCGGGCCTCTGAGCAGAGCTGGAGCTCTGCCGTACTGGAGGCGCACTCGGCTCCGCCAAAGCAGTGAATGCAGCCGCACACAGCAGGGCTGCCTTCACTTCTCCCGAGGAGGCTCGCTTCCCACATGCTGTAAACTAGGCTTTCAGGCGGGGCCCCCTGCGCCTCCCACAGGTCTTGGCTGAGGAGCTGCTTCCCTGAGCTGGGGCTGTGGACGGGAGCCCAGACACGCAGGGGCAGGCCCAAACCACCTGCACACGTCTCTGCTGGGGAGGAGAGCACTAGGGAAATGACGTCTGTCAGGCACCTTCTGGGCGCTCACCGAGTCAGCGTCCGCGAGTGTGGGGCTGCAGACCCCAGCCAGGGGCCCTGTGAGCCTTGCGCTCTCCGTGGTGTGCTGAGTCTGGGCGGTCAAGCAACCGTAAGAATAGACTTCCAGTTGCCCTCACTTTGCCTCTAATAGAGCCCTCAAGCTGGAGCGCTTGGCAGTGTGCAACCGACCAGCAACTAAGCCCTCCACAAGAACGCCTGGGGACTAGATGCAAAGGCAAGGCAGGAGTGGAGCTGAGGCCAGGAAGGCGCCAGTAGCATCTCCCAGTCTCGCGCAGCCCGCTCCTTCCTGGACTGGAAGCCTAGCCACGAGGCAAGTCTGGGCAAGGCTCGCCCATGGCAGAGCAGCCTCACGCCAGCACTCTTCCAGATCGGGCCTCTGAGCAGAGCTGCAGCTCTGCCGAACTGGAGGCGCACTCGGCTCCGCCCAAGCAGTGATTGAAGCCCCACGCATCTGGGCTGCCTCCTCTTCTCCCAAGGAGGCTCGCTTCCCTCATGCTGTGCACTAGGCTTCCAAGCGGGGGCGCCCCGCGCCTCCTACAGGTCTTGGCTGAGGAGCTGCTTCCCTGAGCTGGGGCTGTGGACGGGAGCCCAGACACGCAGGGGCAGGCCCCAACCACCTGCACACGTCTCTGCTGGGGAGGAGAGCACTAGGGAAATGACGTCTGTCAGGCACCTTCTGGGCGCTCACCGAGTCAGACTCAGCGTGTGTGGGGCTGCAGACCACAGCCAGTGGCCCTGTGAGCCTTGTGCTCTCCGTGCTGTGCTGAGTCTGGGCGGTCAAGCAACCGTAAGAATAGACTTTCAGTTGCCCTCACTTTGCCTCTACTAGAGCCCTCAAGCTGGAGCGCTTGGCAGTGTGCAACCCACCGGCAACTAAGCCCTCCACAAGAACGCCTGGGGACTAGGTGCAAAGGCAAGGCAGGAGTGGAGCTGAGGCCAGGAAGGCGCCAGTAGCATCTCCCAGTCTCGCGCAGCCCGCTCCTTTCTGGACTGGAAGCCTAGCCGCGAGGCAAGTCTGGGCAAGGCTCTCCCAGGGCAGAGCAGCCTCACGCCAGCAACTCTGCCAGATTGGGCCTCTGAGCAGAGCTGGAGCTCTGCAGTACTGGAGGCGCACTCGGCTCCGCCAAAGCAGTGAATGCAGCCGCACACAGCAGGGCTGCCTTCTCTTCTCCCGAGGAGGCTCGCTTCCCACATGCTGTAAACTAGGCTGCCAGGCGGGGCCCCCTGCGCCTCCCACAGGTCTTGGCTGTGGAGCTGCTTCCCTGAGCTGGGGCTGTGGACGGGAGCCCAGACACGCAGGGGCAGGCCCCAACCACCTGCACACGTCTCTGCTGGGAAGGAGAGCACTAGGGAAATGACGTCTGTCAGGCACCTTCTGGGCGCTCACCGAGTCAGCCTCCTCGTGTGTGGGGCTGTAGACCACAGCCAGAGGCCCTGTGAGCCTTGTGCTCTCCGTGCTGTGCTGAGTCTGTGCGGTCAAGCAACCGTAAAAATAGACTTTCAGTTGCCCTCACTTTACCTCTACTAGAGCCCTCAAGCTGGAGCGCTTGGCAGTGTGCAACCCACCGGCAACTAAGCCCTCCACAAGAACGCCTGGGGACTAGGTGCAAAGGCAAGGCAGGAGTGGAGCTGAGGCCAGGAAGGCGCCAGTAGCATCTCCCAGTCTCGCGCAGCCCGCTCCTTCCTGGACTGGAAGCCTAGCCGCGAGGCAAGTTTGGGCAAGGCTCGCCCATGGCAGAGCAGCCTCACGCCAGCAACTCTGCCAGATCGGGCCTCTGAGCAGAGCTGGAGCTCTGATGTACTGGAGGCGCACTCGGCTCCGCCAAAGCAGTGATTGCAGCCCCACGCATCTGGGCTGCCTCCTCTTCTCCCAAGCAGGCTCGCTTCCCTCATGCTGTGCACTAGGCTTCCAGGCGGGGGCGCCCCGCGCCTCCTACAGGTCTTGGCTGAGGAGCTGCTTCCCTGAGCTGGGGCTGTGGACGGGAGCCCAGACACGCAGGGGCAGGCCCCAACCACCTGCACACGTCTCTGCTGGGGAGGAGAGCACTAGGGAATTGACGTCTGTCAGGCACCTTCTGGGCGCTCACCGAGTCAGCATCAGCGTGTGTGCGGCTGCAGACCACAGCCAGAGGCCCTGTGAGCCTTGTGCTCTCCGTGCTGTGCTGAGTCTGGGCGGTCAAGCAACCGCTGGAGGAGCCCTGCAGTTGCCCTCCCATTGCCTCTAATAGAGCCCTCACTGCTGGAGCGCTTGGCAGTGTGCAACCCACCGGCAACTAAGCCCTCCACAAGAACGCCTGAGGACTAGGTGCAAAGGCAAGGCAGGATTGGAGCTGAGGCCAGGAAGGCGCCAGTAGCATCTCCCAGTCTCGCGCAGCCCGCTCCTTCCTGGACTGGAAGCCTAGCCGCGAGGCAAGTCTGGGCAAGTCTCGCCCAGGGCAGAGCAGCCTCACGCCAGCGACTCTGCCAGATCGGGCCTCTGAGCAGAGCTGGAGCTCTGCCGTACTGGAGGCGCACTCAGCTCCGCCAAAGCAGTGAATGCAGCCGCACACAGCAGGGCTGCCTTCACTTCTCCCGAAGAGGCTCTCTTTCCGCATACTGTAAACTAGGCTTCCAGGAGGGGCCACCTGCGCTTCCCACAGGTCGTGGCTCAGGAGCTGCTTCCCTGAGCTGGGGCTGTGGACGGGAGCCCAGACACGCAGGGGCAGGCCCCAACCACCTGCACACGTCTCTGCTGGGGAGGAGAGCACTAGGGAAATGATGTCTGTCAGGCACCTTCTGGGCGCTCACCGAGTCAGCCTCCGCGTGTGTGGGGCTGCAGACCCCAGCCAGGGGCCCTGTGAGCCTTGTGCTCTCCGTGGTGTGCTGAGTCTGGGCGGTCAAGCAACTGTAAGAATAGACTTCCAGTTGCCCTCACTTTGCTTCTAATAGAGCCCTCAAGCTGGAGCGCTTGGCAGTGTGCAACCGACCAGCAACTAAGCCCTCCACAAGAACGCCTTGGGACTAGGTGCAAAGGCAAGGCAGGAGTGGAGCTGAGGCCAGGAAGGCGCCAGTAGCATCTCCCAGTCTCGCGCAGCCCGCTCCTTCCTGGACTGGAAGCCTAGCCGCGAGGCAAGTCTGGGCAAGGCTCGCCCATGGCAGAGCAGCCTCACGCCAGCACTCTTCCAGATCGGGCCTCTGAGCAGAGCTGCAGCTCTGCCGTACTGGAGGCGCACTCGGCTCCGCCCAAGCAGTGATTGCAGCCCCACGCATCTGGGCTGCCTCCTCTTCTCCCAAGGAGGCTCGCTTCCCTCATGCTGTGCACTAGGCTTCCAAGCGGGGGCGCCCCGCGCCTCCTACAGGTCTTGGCTGAGGAGCTGCTTCCCTGAGCTGGGGCTGTGGACGGGAGCCCAGACACGCAGGGGCAGGCCCCAACCACCTGCACACGTCTCTCCTGGGGAGGAGAGCACTAGGGAAATGACGTCTGTCAGGCACCTTCTGGGCGCTCACCGAGTCAGACTCAGCGTGTGTGGGGCTGCAGACCACAGCCAGTGGCCCTGTGAGCCTTGTGCTCTCCGTGCTGTGCTGAGTCTGGGCGGTCAAGCAACCGTAAGAATAGACTTTCAGTTGCCCTCAATTTGCCTCTACTAGAGCCCTCAAGCTGGAGCGCTTGGCAGTGTGCAACCCACCGGCAACTAAGCCCTCCACAAGAACGCCTGGGGACTAGGTGCAAAGGCAAGGCAGGAGTGGAGCTGAGGCCAGGAAGGCGCCAGGAGCATCTCCCAGTCTCGCGCAGCCCGCTCCTTTCTGGACTGGAAGCCTAGCCGCGAGGCAAGTCTGGGCAAGGCTCGCCCATGGCAGAGCAGCCTCACGCCAGCAACTCTGCCAGATCGGGCCTCTGAGCAGAGCTGGAGCTCTGATGTACTGGAGGCGCACTCGGCTCCGCCAAAGCAGTGATTGCAGCCCCACGCATCTGGGCTGCCTCCTCTTCTCCCAAGCAGGCTCGCTTCCCTCATGCTGTGCACTAGGCTTCCAGGCGGGGGCGCCCTGCGCCTCCTACAGGTCTTGGCTGAGGAGCTGCTTCCCTGAGCTGGGGCTGTGGACGGGAGCCCAGACACGCAGGGGCAGGCCCCAACCACCTGCACACGTCTCTGCTGGGGAGGAGAGCCCTAGGGAATTGACGTCTGTCAGGCACCTTCTGGGCGCTCACCGAGTCAGCATCAGCGTGTGTGCGGCTGCAGACCACAGCCAGAGGCCCTGTGAGCCTTGTGCTCTCCGTGCTGTGCTGAGTCTGGGCGGTCAAGCAACCGCTGGAGGAGCCCTGCAGTTGCCCTCCCATTGCCTCTAATAGAGCCCTCACTGCTGGAGCGCTTGGCAGTGTGCAACCCACCGGCAACTAAGCCCTCCACAAGAACGCCTGAGGACTAGGTGCAAAGGCAAGGCAGGATTGGAGCTGAGGCCAGGAAGGCGCCAGTAGCATCTCCCAGTCTCGCGCAGCCCGCTCCTTCCTGGACTGGAAGCCTAGCCGCGAGGCAAGTCTGGGCAACTCTCGCCCAGGGCAGAGCAGCCTCACGCCAGCGACTCTGCCAGATCGGGCCTCTGAGCAGAGCTGGAGCTCTGCCGTACTGGAGGCGCACTCAGCTCCGCAAAAGCAGTGAATGCAGCCGCACACAGCAGGGCTGCCTTCACTTCTCCCGAAGAGGCTCTCTTTCCGCATACTGTAAACTAGGCTTCCAGGAGGGGCCACCTGCGCTTCCCACAGGTCTTGGCTCAGGAGCTGCTTCCCTGAGCTGGGGCTGTGGACGGGAGCCCAGACACGCAGGGGCAGGCCCCAACCACCTGCACACGTCTCTGCTGGGGAGGAGAGCACTAGGGAAATGACGTCTGTCAGGCACCTTCTGGGCGCTCACCGAGTCAGCCTCCGCGTGTGTGGGGCTGCAGACCCCAGCCAGGGGCCCTGTGAGCCTTGTGCTCTCCGTGGTGTGCTGAGTCTGGGCGGTCAAGCAACTGTAAGAATAGACTTCCAGTTGCCCTCACTTTGCTTCTAATAGAGCCCTCAAGCTGGAGCGCTTGGCAGTGTGCAACCGACCAGCAACTAAGCCCTCCACAAGAACGCCTGGGGACTAGGTGCAAAGGCAAGGCAGGAGTGGAGCTGAGGCCAGGAAGGCGCCAGTAGCATCTCCCAGTCTCGCGCAGCCCGCTCCTTCCTGGACTGGAAGCCTAGCCGCGAGGCAAGTCTGGGCAAGGCTCGCCCATGGCAGAGCAGCCTCACGCCAGCACTCTTCCAGATCGGGCCTCTGAGCAGAGCTGCAGCTCTGCCGTACTGGAGGCGCACTCGGCTCCGCCCAAGCAGTGATTGCAGCCCCACGCATCTGGGCTGCCTCCTCTTCTCCCAAGGAGGCTCGCTTCCCTCATGCTGTGCACTAGGCTTCCAAGCGGGGGCGCCCCGCGCCTCCTACAGGTCTTGGCTGAGGAGCTGCTTCCCTGAGCTGGGGCTGTGGACGGGAGCCCAGACACGCAGGGGCAGGCCCCAACCACCTGCACACGTCTCTCCTGGGGAGGAGAGCACTAGGGAAATGACGTCTGTCAGGCACCTTCTGGGCGCTCACCGAGTCAGACTCAGCGTGTGTGGGGCTGCAGACCACAGCCAGTGGCCCTGTGAGCCTTGTGCTCTCCGTGCTGTGCTGAGTCTGGGCGGTCAAGCAACCGTAAGAATAGACTTTCAGTTGCCCTCAATTTGCCTCTACTAGAGCCCTCAAGCTGGAGCGCTTGGCAGTGTGCAACCCACCGGCAACTAAGCCCTCCACAAGAACGCCTGGGGACTAGGTGCAAAGGCAAGGCAGGAGTGGAGCTGAGGCCAGGAAGGCGCCAGGAGCATCTCCCAGTCTCGCGCAGCCCGCTCCTTTCTGGACTGGAAGCCTAGCCGCGAGGCAAGTCTGGGCAAGGCTCGCCCATGGCAGAGCAGCCTCACGCCAGCAACTCTGCCAGATCGGGCCTCTGAGCAGAGCTGGAGCTCTGCCGTACTGGAAGCGCACTCGGCTCCGCCAAAGCAGTGATTGCAGCCCCACGCATCTGGGCTGCCTCCTCTTCTCCCAAGCAGGCTCGCTTCCCTCATGCTGTGCACTAGGCTTCCAGGCGGGGGCGCCCCGCGCCTCCTACAGGTCTTGGCTGAGGAGCTGCTTCCCTGAGCTGGGGCTGTGGATGGGAGCCCAGACACGCAGGGGCAGGCCCAAACCACCTGCACACGTCTCTGCTGGGGAGGAGAGCACTAGGGAAAAGACGTCTGTCAGGCACCTTCTGGGCGCTCACCGAGTCAGCCTCCGCGTGTGTGGGGCTGCAGACCCCAGCCAGGGGCCCTGTGAGCCTTGTGCTCTCCGTGCTGTGCTGAGTCTGGGCGGTCAAGCAACTGTAAGAATAGACTTCCAGTTGCCCTCACTTTGCTTCTAATAGAGCCCTCAAGCTGGAGCGCTTGGCAGTGTGCAACCGACCAGCAACTAAGCCCTCCACAAGAACGCCTGGGGACTAGGTGCAAAGGCAAGGCAGGAGTGGAGCTGAGGCCAGGAAGGCGCCAGTAGCATCTCCCAGTCTCGCGCAGCCCGCTCCTTCCTGGACTGGAAGCCTAGCCGCGAGGCAAGTCTGGGCAAGGCTCGCCCATGGCAGAGCAGCCTCACGCCAGCACTCTTCCAGATCGGGCCTCTGAGCAGAGCTGCAGCTCTGCCGTACTGGAGGCGCACTCGGCTCCGCCCAAGCAGTGATTGCAGCCCCACGCATCTGGGCTGCCTCCTCTTCTCCCAAGGAGGCTCGCTTCCCTCATGCTGTGCACTAGGCTTCCAAGCGGGGGCGCCCCGCGCCTCCTACAGGTCTTGGCTGAGGAGCTGCTTCCCTGAGCTGGGGCTGTGGACGGGAGCCCAGACACGCAGGGGCAGGCCCCAACCACCTGCACACGTCTCTCCTGGGGAGGAGAGCACTAGGGAAATGACGTCTGTCAGGCACCTTCTGGGCGCTCACCGAGTCAGACTCAGCGTGTGTGGGGCTGCAGACCACAGCCAGTGGCCCTGTGAGCCTTGTGCTCTCCGTGCTGTGCTGAGTCTGGGCGGTCAAGCAACCGTAAGAATAGACTTTCAGTTGCCCTCAATTTGCCTCTACTAGAGCCCTCAAGCTGGAGCGCTTGGCAGTGTGCAACCCACCGGCAACTAAGCCCTCCACAAGAACGCCTGGGGACTAGGTGCAAAGGCAAGGCAGGAGTGGAGCTGAGGCCAGGAAGGCGCCAGTAGCATCTCCCAGTCTCGCGCAGCCCGCTCCTTTCTGGACTGGAAGCCTAGCCGCGAGGCAAGTCTGGGCAAGGCTCGCCCAGGGCAGAGCAGCCTCACGCCAGCAACTCTGCCAGATTGGGCCTCTGAGCAGAGCTGGAGCTCTGCAGTACTGGAGGCGCATTCGGCTCCGCCAAAGCAGTGAATGCAGCCGCACACAGCAGGGCTGCCTTCTCTTCTCCCGAGGAGGCTCGCTTCCCACATGCTGTAAACTAGGCTGCCAGGCGGGGCCCCCTGCGCCTCCCACAGGTCTTGGCTGTGGAGCTGCTTCCCTGAGCTGGGGCTGTGGACGGGAGCCCAGACACGCAGGGGCAGGCCCCAACCACCTGCACACGTCTCTGCTGGGAAGGAGAGCACTAGGGAAATGACGTCTGTCAGGCACCTTCTGGGCGCTCACCGAGTCAGCCTCCTCGTGTGTGGGGCTGTAGACCACAGCCAGAGGCCCTGTGAGCCTTGTGCTCTCCGTGCTGTGCTGAGTCTGGGAGGTCAAGCAACTGCTGGAGGAGCCCTGAAGTTGCCCTCCCATTGCCTCTAATAGAGTCCTCACTGCTGGAGCGCTTGGCAGTGTGCAACCCACCGGCAACTAAGCCCTCCACAAGAATGCCTGAGGACTAGGTGCAAAGGCAAGGCAGGAGTGGAGCTGAGGCCAGGAAGGCGCCAGTAGTATCTCCCAGTCTCGCGCAGCCCGCTCCTTCCTGGACTGGAAGCCTAGCCGCGAGGCAAGTCTGGGCAAGGCTCGCCAAGGGCAGAGCAGCCTCACGCCAGCACTCTGCCAGATCGGGCCTCTGAGCAGAGCTGGAGCTCTGCCGTACTGGAGGCGCACTCGGCTCCGCCCAAGCAGTGATTGCAGCCCCACGCATCTGGGCTGCCTCCTCTTCTCCCAAGGAGGCTCGCTTCCCTCATGCTGTGCACTAGGCTTCCAGGCGGGGGCGCCCCGCGCCTCCTACAGGTCTTGGCTGAGGAGCTGCTTCCCTGAGCTGGGGCTGTGGACGGGAGCCCAGACACGCAGGGGCAGGCCCCAACCACCTGCACACGTCTCTGCTGGGAAGGAGAGCACTAGGGAAATGACGTCTGTCAGGCACCTTCTGGGCGCTCACCGAGTCAGCCTCCTCGTGTGTGGGGCTGTAGACCACAGCCAGAGGCCCTGTGAGCCTTGTGCTCTCCGTGCTGTGCTGAGTCTGTGCGGTCAAGCAACCGTAAAAATAGACTTTCAGTTGCCCTCACTTTACCTCTACTAGAGCCCTCAAGCTGGAGCGCTTGGCAGTGTGCAACCCACCGGCAACTAAGCCCTCCACAAGAACGCCTGGGGACTAGGTGCAAAGGCAAGGCAGGAGTGGAGCTGAGGCCAGGAAGGCGCCAGTAGCATCTCCCAGTCTCGCGCAGCCCGCTCCTTCCTGGACTGGAAGCCTAGCCGCGAGGCAAGTTTGGGCAAGGCTCGCCCATGGCAGAGCAGCCTCACGCCAGCAACTCTGCCAGATCGGGCCTCTGAGCAGAGCTGGAGCTCTGATGTACTGGAGGCGCACTCGGCTCCGCCAAAGCAGTGATTGCAGCCCCACGCATCTGGGCTGCCTCCTCTTCTCCCAAGCAGGCTCGCTTCCCTCATGCTGTGCACTAGGCTTCCAGGCGGGGGCGCCCCGCGCCTCCTACAGGTCTTGGCTGAGGAGCTGCTTCCCTGAGCTGGGGCTGTGGACGGGAGCCCAGACACGCAGGGGCAGGCCCCAACCACCTGCACACGTCTCTGCTGGGGAGGAGAGCACTAGGGAATTGACGTCTGTCAGGCACCTTCTGGGCGCTCACCGAGTCAGCATCAGCGTGTGTGCGGCTGCAGACCACAGCCAGAGGCCCTGTGAGCCTTGTGCTCTCCGTGCTGTGCTGAGTCTGGGCGGTCAAGCAACCGCTGGAGGAGCCCTGCAGTTGCCCTCCCATTGCCTCTAATAGAGCCCTCACTGCTGGAGCGCTTGGCAGTGTGCAACCCACCGGCAACTAAGCCCTCCACAAGAACGCCTGAGGACTAGGTGCAAAGGCAAGGCAGGATTGGAGCTGAGGCCAGGAAGGCGCCAGTAGCATCTCCCAGTCTCGCGCAGCCCGCTCCTTCCTGGACTGGAAGCCTAGCCGCGAGGCAAGTCTGGGCAAGTCTCGCCCAGGGCAGAGCAGCCTCACGCCAGCGACTCTGCCAGATCGGGCCTCTGAGCAGAGCTGGAGCTCTGCCGTACTGGAGGCGCACTCAGCTCCGCCAAAGCAGTGAATGCAGCCGCACACAGCAGGGCTGCCTTCACTTCTCCCGAAGAGGCTCTCTTTCCGCATACTGTAAACTAGGCTTCCAGGAGGGGCCACCTGCGCTTCCCACAGGTCGTGGCTCAGGAGCTGCTTCCCTGAGCTGGGGCTGTGGACGGGAGCCCAGACACGCAGGGGCAGGCCCCAACCACCTGCACACGTCTCTGCTGGGGAGGAGAGCACTAGGGAAATGATGTCTGTCAGGCACCTTCTGGGCGCTCACCGAGTCAGCCTCCGCGTGTGTGGGGCTGCAGACCCCAGCCAGGGGCCCTGTGAGCCTTGTGCTCTCCGTGGTGTGCTGAGTCTGGGCGGTCAAGCAACTGTAAGAATAGACTTCCAGTTGCCCTCACTTTGCTTCTAATAGAGCCCTCAAGCTGGAGCGCTTGGCAGTGTGCAACCGACCAGCAACTAAGCCCTCCACAAGAACGCCTTGGGACTAGGTGCAAAGGCAAGGCAGGAGTGGAGCTGAGGCCAGGAAGGCGCCAGTAGCATCTCCCAGTCTCGCGCAGCCCGCTCCTTCCTGGACTGGAAGCCTAGCCGCGAGGCAAGTCTGGGCAAGGCTCGCCCATGGCAGAGCAGCCTCACGCCAGCACTCTTCCAGATCGGGCCTCTGAGCAGAGCTGCAGCTCTGCCGTACTGGAGGCGCACTCGGCTCCGCCCAAGCAGTGATTGCAGCCCCACGCATCTGGGCTGCCTCCTCTTCTCCCAAGGAGGCTCGCTTCCCTCATGCTGTGCACTAGGCTTCCAAGCGGGGGCGCCCCGCGCCTCCTACAGGTCTTGGCTGAGGAGCTGCTTCCCTGAGCTGGGGCTGTGGACGGGAGCCCAGACACGCAGGGGCAGGCCCCAACCACCTGCACACGTCTCTCCTGGGGAGGAGAGCACTAGGGAAATGACGTCTGTCAGGCACCTTCTGGGCGCTCACCGAGTCAGACTCAGCGTGTGTGGGGCTGCAGACCACAGCCAGTGGCCCTGTGAGCCTTGTGCTCTCCGTGCTGTGCTGAGTCTGGGCGGTCAAGCAACCGTAAGAATAGACTTTCAGTTGCCCTCAATTTGCCTCTACTAGAGCCCTCAAGCTGGAGCGCTTGGCAGTGTGCAACCCACCGGCAACTAAGCCCTCCACAAGAACGCCTGGGGACTAGGTGCAAAGGCAAGGCAGGAGTGGAGCTGAGGCCAGGAAGGCGCCAGGAGCATCTCCCAGTCTCGCGCAGCCCGCTCCTTTCTGGACTGGAAGCCTAGCCGCGAGGCAAGTCTGGGCAAGGCTCGCCCATGGCAGAGCAGCCTCACGCCAGCAACTCTGCCAGATCGGGCCTCTGAGCAGAGCTGGAGCTCTGATGTACTGGAGGCGCACTCGGCTCCGCCAAAGCAGTGATTGCAGCCCCACGCATCTGGGCTGCCTCCTCTTCTCCCAAGCAGGCTCGCTTCCCTCATGCTGTGCACTAGGCTTCCAGGCGGGGGCGCCCTGCGCCTCCTACAGGTCTTGGCTGAGGAGCTGCTTCCCTGAGCTGGGGCTGTGGACGGGAGCCCAGACACGCAGGGGCAGGCCCCAACCACCTGCACACGTCTCTGCTGGGGAGGAGAGCCCTAGGGAATTGACGTCTGTCAGGCACCTTCTGGGCGCTCACCGAGTCAGCATCAGCGTGTGTGCGGCTGCAGACCACAGCCAGAGGCCCTGTGAGCCTTGTGCTCTCCGTGCTGTGCTGAGTCTGGGCGGTCAAGCAACCGCTGGAGGAGCCCTGCAGTTGCCCTCCCATTGCCTCTAATAGAGCCCTCACTGCTGGAGCGCTTGGCAGTGTGCAACCCACCGGCAACTAAGCCCTCCACAAGAACGCCTGAGGACTAGGTGCAAAGGCAAGGCAGGATTGGAGCTGAGGCCAGGAAGGCGCCAGTAGCATCTCCCAGTCTCGCGCAGCCCGCTCCTTCCTGGACTGGAAGCCTAGCCGCGAGGCAAGTCTGGGCAACTCTCGCCCAGGGCAGAGCAGCCTCACGCCAGCGACTCTGCCAGATCGGGCCTCTGAGCAGAGCTGGAGCTCTGCCGTACTGGAGGCGCACTCAGCTCCGCAAAAGCAGTGAATGCAGCCGCACACAGCAGGGCTGCCTTCACTTCTCCCGAAGAGGCTCTCTTTCCGCATACTGTAAACTAGGCTTCCAGGAGGGGCCACCTGCGCTTCCCACAGGTCTTGGCTCAGGAGCTGCTTCCCTGAGCTGGGGCTGTGGACGGGAGCCCAGACACGCAGGGGCAGGCCCCAACCACCTGCACACGTCTCTGCTGGGGAGGAGAGCACTAGGGAAATGACGTCTGTCAGGCACCTTCTGGGCGCTCACCGAGTCAGCCTCCGCGTGTGTGGGGCTGCAGACCCCAGCCAGGGGCCCTGTGAGCCTTGTGCTCTCCGTGGTGTGCTGAGTCTGGGCGGTCAAGCAACTGTAAGAATAGACTTCCAGTTGCCCTCACTTTGCTTCTAATAGAGCCCTCAAGCTGGAGCGCTTGGCAGTGTGCAACCGACCAGCAACTAAGCCCTCCACAAGAACGCCTGGGGACTAGGTGCAAAGGCAAGGCAGGAGTGGAGCTGAGGCCAGGAAGGCGCCAGTAGCATCTCCCAGTCTCGCGCAGCCCGCTCCTTCCTGGACTGGAAGCCTAGCCGCGAGGCAAGTCTGGGCAAGGCTCGCCCATGGCAGAGCAGCCTCACGCCAGCACTCTTCCAGATCGGGCCTCTGAGCAGAGCTGCAGCTCTGCCGTACTGGAGGCGCACTCGGCTCCGCCCAAGCAGTGATTGCAGCCCCACGCATCTGGGCTGCCTCCTCTTCTCCCAAGGAGGCTCGCTTCCCTCATGCTGTGCACTAGGCTTCCAAGCGGGGGCGCCCCGCGCCTCCTACAGGTCTTGGCTGAGGAGCTGCTTCCCTGAGCTGGGGCTGTGGACGGGAGCCCAGACACGCAGGGGCAGGCCCCAACCACCTGCACACGTCTCTCCTGGGGAGGAGAGCACTAGGGAAATGACGTCTGTCAGGCACCTTCTGGGCGCTCACCGAGTCAGACTCAGCGTGTGTGGGGCTGCAGACCACAGCCAGTGGCCCTGTGAGCCTTGTGCTCTCCGTGCTGTGCTGAGTCTGGGCGGTCAAGCAACCGTAAGAATAGACTTTCAGTTGCCCTCAATTTGCCTCTACTAGAGCCCTCAAGCTGGAGCGCTTGGCAGTGTGCAACCCACCGGCAACTAAGCCCTCCACAAGAACGCCTGGGGACTAGGTGCAAAGGCAAGGCAGGAGTGGAGCTGAGGCCAGGAAGGCGCCAGGAGCATCTCCCAGTCTCGCGCAGCCCGCTCCTTTCTGGACTGGAAGCCTAGCCGCGAGGCAAGTCTGGGCAAGGCTCGCCCATGGCAGAGCAGCCTCACGCCAGCAACTCTGCCAGATCGGGCCTCTGAGCAGAGCTGGAGCTCTGCCGTACTGGAAGCGCACTCGGCTCCGCCAAAGCAGTGATTGCAGCCCCACGCATCTGGGCTGCCTCCTCTTCTCCCAAGCAGGCTCGCTTCCCTCATGCTGTGCACTAGGCTTCCAGGCGGGGGCGCCCCGCGCCTCCTACAGGTCTTGGCTGAGGAGCTGCTTCCCTGAGCTGGGGCTGTGGATGGGAGCCCAGACACGCAGGGGCAGGCCCAAACCACCTGCACACGTCTCTGCTGGGGAGGAGAGCACTAGGGAAAAGACGTCTGTCAGGCACCTTCTGGGCGCTCACCGAGTCAGCCTCCGCGTGTGTGGGGCTGCAGACCCCAGCCAGGGGCCCTGTGAGCCTTGTGCTCTCCGTGCTGTGCTGAGTCTGGGCGGTCAAGCAACTGTAAGAATAGACTTCCAGTTGCCCTCACTTTGCTTCTAATAGAGCCCTCAAGCTGGAGCGCTTGGCAGTGTGCAACCGACCAGCAACTAAGCCCTCCACAAGAACGCCTGGGGACTAGGTGCAAAGGCAAGGCAGGAGTGGAGCTGAGGCCAGGAAGGCGCCAGTAGCATCTCCCAGTCTCGCGCAGCCCGCTCCTTCCTGGACTGGAAGCCTAGCCGCGAGGCAAGTCTGGGCAAGGCTCGCCCATGGCAGAGCAGCCTCACGCCAGCACTCTTCCAGATCGGGCCTCTGAGCAGAGCTGCAGCTCTGCCGTACTGGAGGCGCACTCGGCTCCGCCCAAGCAGTGATTGCAGCCCCACGCATCTGGGCTGCCTCCTCTTCTCCCAAGGAGGCTCGCTTCCCTCATGCTGTGCACTAGGCTTCCAAGCGGGGGCGCCCCGCGCCTCCTACAGGTCTTGGCTGAGGAGCTGCTTCCCTGAGCTGGGGCTGTGGACGGGAGCCCAGACACGCAGGGGCAGGCCCCAACCACCTGCACACGTCTCTCCTGGGGAGGAGAGCACTAGGGAAATGACGTCTGTCAGGCACCTTCTGGGCGCTCACCGAGTCAGACTCAGCGTGTGTGGGGCTGCAGACCACAGCCAGTGGCCCTGTGAGCCTTGTGCTCTCCGTGCTGTGCTGAGTCTGGGCGGTCAAGCAACCGTAAGAATAGACTTTCAGTTGCCCTCAATTTGCCTCTACTAGAGCCCTCAAGCTGGAGCGCTTGGCAGTGTGCAACCCACCGGCAACTAAGCCCTCCACAAGAACGCCTGGGGACTAGGTGCAAAGGCAAGGCAGGAGTGGAGCTGAGGCCAGGAAGGCGCCAGTAGCATCTCCCAGTCTCGCGCAGCCCGCTCCTTTCTGGACTGGAAGCCTAGCCGCGAGGCAAGTCTGGGCAAGGCTCGCCCAGGGCAGAGCAGCCTCACGCCAGCAACTCTGCCAGATTGGGCCTCTGAGCAGAGCTGGAGCTCTGCAGTACTGGAGGCGCATTCGGCTCCGCCAAAGCAGTGAATGCAGCCGCACACAGCAGGGCTGCCTTCTCTTCTCCCGAGGAGGCTCGCTTCCCACATGCTGTAAACTAGGCTGCCAGGCGGGGCCCCCTGCGCCTCCCACAGGTCTTGGCTGTGGAGCTGCTTCCCTGAGCTGGGGCTGTGGACGGGAGCCCAGACACGCAGGGGCAGGCCCCAACCACCTGCACACGTCTCTGCTGGGAAGGAGAGCACTAGGGAAATGACGTCTGTCAGGCACCTTCTGGGCGCTCACCGAGTCAGCCTCCTCGTGTGTGGGGCTGTAGACCACAGCCAGAGGCCCTGTGAGCCTTGTGCTCTCCGTGCTGTGCTGAGTCTGGGAGGTCAAGCAACTGCTGGAGGAGCCCTGAAGTTGCCCTCCCATTGCCTCTAATAGAGTCCTCACTGCTGGAGCGCTTGGCAGTGTGCAACCCACCGGCAACTAAGCCCTCCACAAGAATGCCTGAGGACTAGGTGCAAAGGCAAGGCAGGAGTGGAGCTGAGGCCAGGAAGGCGCCAGTAGTATCTCCCAGTCTCGCGCAGCCCGCTCCTTCCTGGACTGGAAGCCTAGCCGCGAGGCAAGTCTGGGCAAGGCTCGCCAAGGGCAGAGCAGCCTCACGCCAGCACTCTGCCAGATCGGGCCTCTGAGCAGAGCTGGAGCTCTGCCGTACTGGAGGCGCACTCGGCTCCGCCCAAGCAGTGATTGCAGCCCCACGCATCTGGGCTGCCTCCTCTTCTCCCAAGGAGGCTCGCTTCCCTCATGCTGTGCACTAGGCTTCCAGGCGGGGGCGCCCCGCGCCTCCTACAGGTCTTGGCTGAGGAGCTGCTTCCCTGAGCTGGGGCTGTGGACGGGAGCCCAGACACGCAGGGGCAGGCCCCAACCACCTGCACACGTCTCTGCTGGGAAGGAGAGCACTAGGGAAATGACGTCTGTCAGGCACCTTCTGGGCGCTCACCGAGTCAGCCTCCTCGTGTGTGGGGCTGTAGACCACAGCCAGAGGCCCTGTGAGCCTTGTGCTCTCCGTGCTGTGCTGAGTCTGTGCGGTCAAGCAACCGTAAAAATAGACTTTCAGTTGCCCTCACTTTACCTCTACTAGAGCCCTCAAGCTGGAGCGCTTGGCAGTGTGCAACCCACCGGCAACTAAGCCCTCCACAAGAACGCCTGGGGACTAGGTGCAAAGGCAAGGCAGGAGTGGAGCTGAGGCCAGGAAGGCGCCAGTAGCATCTCCCAGTCTCGCGCAGCCCGCTCCTTCCTGGACTGGAAGCCTAGCCGCGAGGCAAGTTTGGGCAAGGCTCGCCCATGGCAGAGCAGCCTCACGCCAGCAACTCTGCCAGATCGGGCCTCTGAGCAGAGCTGGAGCTCTGATGTACTGGAGGCGCACTCGGCTCCGCCAAAGCAGTGATTGCAGCCCCACGCATCTGGGCTGCCTCCTCTTCTCCCAAGCAGGCTCGCTTCCCTCATGCTGTGCACTAGGCTTCCAGGCGGGGGCGCCCCGCGCCTCCTACAGGTCTTGGCTGAGGAGCTGCTTCCCTGAGCTGGGGCTGTGGACGGGAGCCCAGACACGCAGGGGCAGGCCCCAACCACCTGCACACGTCTCTGCTGGGGAGGAGAGCACTAGGGAATTGACGTCTGTCAGGCACCTTCTGGGCGCTCACCGAGTCAGCATCAGCGTGTGTGCGGCTGCAGACCACAGCCAGAGGCCCTGTGAGCCTTGTGCTCTCCGTGCTGTGCTGAGTCTGGGCGGTCAAGCAACCGCTGGAGGAGCCCTGCAGTTGCCCTCCCATTGCCTCTAATAGAGCCCTCACTGCTGGAGCGCTTGGCAGTGTGCAACCCACCGGCAACTAAGCCCTCCACAAGAACGCCTGAGGACTAGGTGCAAAGGCAAGGCAGGATTGGAGCTGAGGCCAGGAAGGCGCCAGTAGCATCTCCCAGTCTCGCGCAGCCCGCTCCTTCCTGGACTGGAAGCCTAGCCGCGAGGCAAGTCTGGGCAAGTCTCGCCCAGGGCAGAGCAGCCTCACGCCAGCGACTCTGCCAGATCGGGCCTCTGAGCAGAGCTGGAGCTCTGCCGTACTGGAGGCGCACTCAGCTCCGCCAAAGCAGTGAATGCAGCCGCACACAGCAGGGCTGCCTTCACTTCTCCCGAAGAGGCTCTCTTTCCGCATACTGTAAACTAGGCTTCCAGGAGGGGCCACCTGCGCTTCCCACAGGTCGTGGCTCAGGAGCTGCTTCCCTGAGCTGGGGCTGTGGACGGGAGCCCAGACACGCAGGGGCAGGCCCCAACCACCTGCACACGTCTCTGCTGGGGAGGAGAGCACTAGGGAAATGATGTCTGTCAGGCACCTTCTGGGCGCTCACCGAGTCAGCCTCCGCGTGTGTGGGGCTGCAGACCCCAGCCAGGGGCCCTGTGAGCCTTGTGCTCTCCGTGGTGTGCTGAGTCTGGGCGGTCAAGCAACTGTAAGAATAGACTTCCAGTTGCCCTCACTTTGCTTCTAATAGAGCCCTCAAGCTGGAGCGCTTGGCAGTGTGCAACCGACCAGCAACTAAGCCCTCCACAAGAACGCCTTGGGACTAGGTGCAAAGGCAAGGCAGGAGTGGAGCTGAGGCCAGGAAGGCGCCAGTAGCATCTCCCAGTCTCGCGCAGCCCGCTCCTTCCTGGACTGGAAGCCTAGCCGCGAGGCAAGTCTGGGCAAGGCTCGCCCATGGCAGAGCAGCCTCACGCCAGCACTCTTCCAGATCGGGCCTCTGAGCAGAGCTGCAGCTCTGCCGTACTGGAGGCGCACTCGGCTCCGCCCAAGCAGTGATTGCAGCCCCACGCATCTGGGCTGCCTCCTCTTCTCCCAAGGAGGCTCGCTTCCCTCATGCTGTGCACTAGGCTTCCAAGCGGGGGCGCCCCGCGCCTCCTACAGGTCTTGGCTGAGGAGCTGCTTCCCTGAGCTGGGGCTGTGGACGGGAGCCCAGACACGCAGGGGCAGGCCCCAACCACCTGCACACGTCTCTCCTGGGGAGGAGAGCACTAGGGAAATGACGTCTGTCAGGCACCTTCTGGGCGCTCACCGAGTCAGACTCAGCGTGTGTGGGGCTGCAGACCACAGCCAGTGGCCCTGTGAGCCTTGTGCTCTCCGTGCTGTGCTGAGTCTGGGCGGTCAAGCAACCGTAAGAATAGACTTTCAGTTGCCCTCAATTTGCCTCTACTAGAGCCCTCAAGCTGGAGCGCTTGGCAGTGTGCAACCCACCGGCAACTAAGCCCTCCACAAGAACGCCTGGGGACTAGGTGCAAAGGCAAGGCAGGAGTGGAGCTGAGGCCAGGAAGGCGCCAGGAGCATCTCCCAGTCTCGCGCAGCCCGCTCCTTTCTGGACTGGAAGCCTAGCCGCGAGGCAAGTCTGGGCAAGGCTCGCCCATGGCAGAGCAGCCTCACGCCAGCAACTCTGCCAGATCGGGCCTCTGAGCAGAGCTGGAGCTCTGATGTACTGGAGGCGCACTCGGCTCCGCCAAAGCAGTGATTGCAGCCCCACGCATCTGGGCTGCCTCCTCTTCTCCCAAGCAGGCTCGCTTCCCTCATGCTGTGCACTAGGCTTCCAGGCGGGGGCGCCCTGCGCCTCCTACAGGTCTTGGCTGAGGAGCTGCTTCCCTGAGCTGGGGCTGTGGACGGGAGCCCAGACACGCAGGGGCAGGCCCCAACCACCTGCACACGTCTCTGCTGGGGAGGAGAGCCCTAGGGAATTGACGTCTGTCAGGCACCTTCTGGGCGCTCACCGAGTCAGCATCAGCGTGTGTGCGGCTGCAGACCACAGCCAGAGGCCCTGTGAGCCTTGTGCTCTCCGTGCTGTGCTGAGTCTGGGCGGTCAAGCAACCGCTGGAGGAGCCCTGCAGTTGCCCTCCCATTGCCTCTAATAGAGCCCTCACTGCTGGAGCGCTTGGCAGTGTGCAACCCACCGGCAACTAAGCCCTCCACAAGAACGCCTGAGGACTAGGTGCAAAGGCAAGGCAGGATTGGAGCTGAGGCCAGGAAGGCGCCAGTAGCATCTCCCAGTCTCGCGCAGCCCGCTCCTTCCTGGACTGGAAGCCTAGCCGCGAGGCAAGTCTGGGCAACTCTCGCCCAGGGCAGAGCAGCCTCACGCCAGCGACTCTGCCAGATCGGGCCTCTGAGCAGAGCTGGAGCTCTGCCGTACTGGAGGCGCACTCAGCTCCGCAAAAGCAGTGAATGCAGCCGCACACAGCAGGGCTGCCTTCACTTCTCCCGAAGAGGCTCTCTTTCCGCATACTGTAAACTAGGCTTCCAGGAGGGGCCACCTGCGCTTCCCACAGGTCTTGGCTCAGGAGCTGCTTCCCTGAGCTGGGGCTGTGGACGGGAGCCCAGACACGCAGGGGCAGGCCCCAACCACCTGCACACGTCTCTGCTGGGGAGGAGAGCACTAGGGAAATGACGTCTGTCAGGCACCTTCTGGGCGCTCACCGAGTCAGCCTCCGCGTGTGTGGGGCTGCAGACCCCAGCCAGGGGCCCTGTGAGCCTTGTGCTCTCCGTGGTGTGCTGAGTCTGGGCGGTCAAGCAACTGTAAGAATAGACTTCCAGTTGCCCTCACTTTGCTTCTAATAGAGCCCTCAAGCTGGAGCGCTTGGCAGTGTGCAACCGACCAGCAACTAAGCCCTCCACAAGAACGCCTGGGGACTAGGTGCAAAGGCAAGGCAGGAGTGGAGCTGAGGCCAGGAAGGCGCCAGTAGCATCTCCCAGTCTCGCGCAGCCCGCTCCTTCCTGGACTGGAAGCCTAGCCGCGAGGCAAGTCTGGGCAAGGCTCGCCCATGGCAGAGCAGCCTCACGCCAGCACTCTTCCAGATCGGGCCTCTGAGCAGAGCTGCAGCTCTGCCGTACTGGAGGCGCACTCGGCTCCGCCCAAGCAGTGATTGCAGCCCCACGCATCTGGGCTGCCTCCTCTTCTCCCAAGGAGGCTCGCTTCCCTCATGCTGTGCACTAGGCTTCCAAGCGGGGGCGCCCCGCGCCTCCTACAGGTCTTGGCTGAGGAGCTGCTTCCCTGAGCTGGGGCTGTGGACGGGAGCCCAGACACGCAGGGGCAGGCCCCAACCACCTGCACACGTCTCTCCTGGGGAGGAGAGCACTAGGGAAATGACGTCTGTCAGGCACCTTCTGGGCGCTCACCGAGTCAGACTCAGCGTGTGTGGGGCTGCAGACCACAGCCAGTGGCCCTGTGAGCCTTGTGCTCTCCGTGCTGTGCTGAGTCTGGGCGGTCAAGCAACCGTAAGAATAGACTTTCAGTTGCCCTCAATTTGCCTCTACTAGAGCCCTCAAGCTGGAGCGCTTGGCAGTGTGCAACCCACCGGCAACTAAGCCCTCCACAAGAACGCCTGGGGACTAGGTGCAAAGGCAAGGCAGGAGTGGAGCTGAGGCCAGGAAGGCGCCAGTAGCATCTCCCAGTCTCGCGCAGCCCGCTCCTTTCTGGACTGGAAGCCTAGCCGCGAGGCAAGTCTGGGCAAGGCTCGCCCAGGGCAGAGCAGCCTCACGCCAGCAACTCTGCCAGATTGGGCCTCTGAGCAGAGCTGGAGCTCTGCAGTACTGGAGGCGCATTCGGCTCCGCCAAAGCAGTGAATGCAGCCGCACACAGCAGGGCTGCCTTCTCTTCTCCCGAGGAGGCTCGCTTCCCACATGCTGTAAACTAGGCTGCCAGGCGGGGCCCCCTGCGCCTCCCACAGGTCTTGGCTGTGGAGCTGCTTCCCTGAGCTGGGGCTGTGGACGGGAGCCCAGACACGCAGGGGCAGGCCCCAACCACCTGCACACGTCTCTGCTGGGAAGGAGAGCACTAGGGAAATGACGTCTGTCAGGCACCTTCTGGGCGCTCACCGAGTCAGCCTCCTCGTGTGTGGGGCTGTAGACCACAGCCAGAGGCCCTGTGAGCCTTGTGCTCTCCGTGCTGTGCTGAGTCTGGGAGGTCAAGCAACTGCTGGAGGAGCCCTGAAGTTGCCCTCCCATTGCCTCTAATAGAGCCCTCACTGCTGGAGCGCTTGGCAGTGTGCAACCCACCGGCAACTAAGCCCTCCACAAGAATGCCTGAGGACTAGGTGCAAAGGCAAGGCAGGAGTGGAGCTGAGGCCAGGAAGGCGCCAGTAGTATCTCCCAGTCTCGCGCAGCCCGCTCCTTCCTGGACTGGAAGCCTAGCCGCGAGGCAAGTCTGGGCAAGGCTCGCCAAGGGCAGAGCAGCCTCACGCCAGCACTCTGCCAGATCGGGCCTCTGAGCAGAGCTGGAGCTCTGCCGTACTGGAGGCGCACTCGGCTCCGCCCAAGCAGTGATTGCAGCCCCACGCATCTGGGCTGCCTCCTCTTCTCCCAAGGAGGCTCGCTTCCCTCATGCTGTGCACTAGGCTTCCAGGCGGGGGCGCCCCGCGCCTCCTACAGGTCTTGGCTGAGGAGCTGCTTCCCTGAGCTGGGGCTGTGGACGGGAGCCCAGACACGCAGGGGCAGGCCCCAACCACCTGCACACGTCTCTGCTGGGAAGGAGAGCACTAGGGAAATGACGTCTGTCAGGCACCTTCTGGGCGCTCACCGAGTCAGCCTCTTCGTGTGTGGGGCTGTAGACCACAGCCAGAGGCCCTGTGAGCCTTGTGCTCTCCGTGCTGTGCTGAGTCTGTGCGGTCAAGCAACCGTAAAAATAGACTTTCAGTTGCCCTCACTTTACCTCTACTAGAGCCCTCAAGCTGGAGCGCTTGGCAGTGTGCAACCCACCGGCAACTAAGCCCTCCACAAGAACGCCTGGGGACTAGGTGCAAAGGCAAGGCAGGAGTGGAGCTGAGGCCAGGAAGGCGCCAGTAGCATCTCCCAGTCTCGCGCAGCCCGCTCCTTCCTGGACTGGAAGCCTAGCCGCGAGGCAAGTTTGGGCAAGGCTCGCCCATGGCAGAGCAGCCTCACGCCAGCAACTCTGCCAGATCGGGCCTCTGAGCAGAGCTGGAGCTCTGATGTACTGGAGGCGCACTCGGCTCCGCCAAAGCAGTGATTGCAGCCCCACGCATCTGGGCTGCCTCCTCTTCTCCCAAGCAGGCTCGCTTCCCTCATGCTGTGCACTAGGCTTCCAGGCGGGGGCGCCCCGCGCCTCCTACAGGTCTTGGCTGAGGAGCTGCTTCCCTGAGCTGGGGCTGTGGACGGGAGCCCAGACACGCAGGGGCAGGCCCCAACCACCTGCACACGTCTCTGCTGGGGAGGAGAGCACTAGGGAATTGACGTCTCTCAGGCACCTTCTGGGCGCTCACCGAGTCAGCATCAGCGTGTGTGCGGCTGCAGACCACAGCCAGAGGCCCTGTGAGCCTTGTGCTCTCCGTGCTGTGCTGAGTCTGGGCGGTCAAGCAACCGCTGGAGGAGCCCTGCAGTTGCCCTCCCATTGCCTCTAATAGAGCCCTCACTGCTGGAGCGCTTGGCAGTGTGCAACCCACCGGCAACTAAGCCCTCCACAAGAACGCCTGAGGACTAGGTGCAAAGGCAAGGCAGGATTGGAGCTGAGGCCAGGAAGGCGCCAGTAGCATCTCCCAGTCTCGCGCAGCCCGCTCCTTCCTGGACTGGAAGCCTAGCCGCGAGGCAAGTCTGGGCAAGTCTCGCCCAGGGCAGAGCAGCCTCACGCCAGCGACTCTGCCAGATCGGGCCTCTGAGCAGAGCTGGAGCTCTGCCGTACTGGAGGCGCACTCAGCTCCGCCAAAGCAGTGAATGCAGCCGCACACAGCAGGGCTGCCTTCACTTCTCCCGAAGAGGCTCTCTTTCCGCATACTGTAAACTAGGCTTCCAGGAGGGGCCACCTGCGCTTCCCACAGGTCGTGGCTCAGGAGCTGCTTCCCTGAGCTGGGGCTGTGGACGGGAGCCCAGACACGCAGGGGCAGGCCCCAACCACCTGCACACGTCTCTGCTGGGGAGGAGAGCACTAGGGAAATGATGTCTGTCAGGCACCTTCTGGGCGCTCACCGAGTCAGCCTCCGCGTGTGTGGGGCTGCAGACCCCAGCCAGGGGCCCTGTGAGCCTTGTGCTCTCCGTGGTGTGCTGAGTCTGGGCGGTCAAGCAACTGTAAGAATAGACTTCCAGTTGCCCTCACTTTGCTTCTAATAGAGCCCTCAAGCTGGAGCGCTTGGCAGTGTGCAACCGACCAGCAACTAAGCCCTCCACAAGAACGCCTTGGGACTAGGTGCAAAGGCATGGCAGGAGTGGAGCTGAGGCCAGGAAGGCGCCAGTAGCATCTCCCAGTCTCGCGCAGCCCGCTCCTTCCTGGACTGGAAGCCTAGCCGCGAGGCAAGTCTGGGCAAGGCTCGCCCATGGCAGAGCAGCCTCACGCCAGCACTCTTCCAGATCGGGCCTCTGAGCAGAGCTGCAGCTCTGCCGTACTGGAGGCGCACTCGGCTCCGCCCAAGCAGTGATTGCAGCCCCACGCATCTGGGCTGCCTCCTCTTCTCCCAAGGAGGCTCGCTTCCCTCATGCTGTGCACTAGGCTTCCAAGCGGGGGCGCCCCGCGCCTCCTACAGGTCTTGGCTGAGGAGCTGCTTCCCTGAGCTGGGGCTGTGGACGGGAGCCCAGACACGCAGGGGCAGGCCCCAACCACCTGCACACGTCTCTCCTGGGGAGGAGAGCACTAGGGAAATGACGTCTGTCAGGCACCTTCTGGGCGCTCACCGAGTCAGACTCAGCGTGTGTGGGGCTGCAGACCACAGCCAGTGGCCCTGTGAGCCTTGTGCTCTCCGTGCTGTGCTGAGTCTGGGCGGTCAAGCAACCGTAAGAATAGACTTTCAGTTGCCCTCAATTTGCCTCTACTAGAGCCCTCAAGCTGGAGCGCTTGGCAGTGTGCAACCCACCGGCAACTAAGCCCTCCACAAGAACGCCTGGGGACTAGGTGCAAAGGCAAGGCAGGAGTGGAGCTGAGGCCAGGAAGGCGCCAGGAGCATCTCCCAGTCTCGCGCAGCCCGCTCCTTTCTGGACTGGAAGCCTAGCCGCGAGGCAAGTCTGGGCAAGGCTCGCCCATGGCAGAGCAGCCTCACGCCAGCAACTCTGCCAGATCGGGCCTCTGAGCAGAGCTGGAGCTCTGATGTACTGGAGGCGCACTCGGCTCCGCCAAAGCAGTGATTGCAGCCCCACGCATCTGGGCTGCCTCCTCTTCTCCCAAGCAGGCTCGCTTCCCTCATGCTGTGCACTAGGCTTCCAGGCGGGGGCGCCCTGCGCCTCCTACAGGTCTTGGCTGAGGAGCTGCTTCCCTGAGCTGGGGCTGTGGACGGGAGCCCAGACACGCAGGGGCAGGCCCCAACCACCTGCACACGTCTCTGCTGGGGAGGAGAGCCCTAGGGAATTGACGTCTGTCAGGCACCTTCTGGGCGCTCACCGAGTCAGCATCAGCGTGTGTGCGGCTGCAGACCACAGCCAGAGGCCCTGTGAGCCTTGTGCTCTCCGTGCTGTGCTGAGTCTGGGCGGTCAAGCAACCGCTGGAGGAGCCCTGCAGTTGCCCTCCCATTGCCTCTAATAGAGCCCTCACTGCTGGAGCGCTTGGCAGTGTGCAACCCACCGGCAACTAAGCCCTCCACAAGAACGCCTGAGGACTAGGTGCAAAGGCAAGGCAGGATTGGAGCTGAGGCCAGGAAGGCGCCAGTAGCATCTCCCAGTCTCGCGCAGCCCGCTCCTTCCTGGACTGGAAGCCTAGCCGCGAGGCAAGTCTGGGCAACTCTCGCCCAGGGCAGAGCAGCCTCACGCCAGCGACTCTGCCAGATCGGGCCTCTGAGCAGAGCTGGAGCTCTGCCGTACTGGAGGCGCACTCAGCTCCGCAAAAGCAGTGAATGCAGCCGCACACAGCAGGGCTGCCTTCACTTCTCCCGAAGAGGCTCTCTTTCCGCATACTGTAAACTAGGCTTCCAGGAGGGGCCACCTGCGCTTCCCACAGGTCTTGGCTCAGGAGCTGCTTCCCTGAGCTGGGGCTGTGGACGGGAGCCCAGACACGCAGGGGCAGGCCCCAACCACCTGCACACGTCTCTGCTGGGGAGGAGAGCACTAGGGAAATGACGTCTGTCAGGCACCTTCTGGGCGCTCACCGAGTCAGCCTCCGCGTGTGTGGGGCTGCAGACCCCAGCCAGGGGCCCTGTGAGCCTTGTGCTCTCCGTGGTGTGCTGAGTCTGGGCGGTCAAGCAACTGTAAGAATAGACTTCCAGTTGCCCTCACTTTGCTTCTAATAGAGCCCTCAAGCTGGAGCGCTTGGCAGTGTGCAACCGACCAGCAACTAAGCCCTCCACAAGAACGCCTGGGGACTAGGTGCAAAGGCAAGGCAGGAGTGGAGCTGAGGCCAGGAAGGCGCCAGTAGCATCTCCCAGTCTCGCGCAGCCCGCTCCTTCCTGGACTGGAAGCCTAGCCGCGAGGCAAGTCTGGGCAAGGCTCGCCCATGGCAGAGCAGCCTCACGCCAGCACTCTTCCAGATCGGGCCTCTGAGCAGAGCTGCAGCTCTGCCGTACTGGAGGCGCACTCGGCTCCGCCCAAGCAGTGATTGCAGCCCCACGCATCTGGGCTGCCTCCTCTTCTCCCAAGGAGGCTCGCTTCCCTCATGCTGTGCACTAGGCTTCCAAGCGGGGGCGCCCCGCGCCTCCTACAGGTCTTGGCTGAGGAGCTGCTTCCCTGAGCTGGGGCTGTGGACGGGAGCCCAGACACGCAGGGGCAGGCCCCAACCACCTGCACACGTCTCTCCTGGGGAGGAGAGCACTAGGGAAATGACGTCTGTCAGGCACCTTCTGGGCGCTCACCGAGTCAGACTCAGCGTGTGTGGGGCTGCAGACCACAGCCAGTGGCCCTGTGAGCCTTGTGCTCTCCGTGCTGTGCTGAGTCTGGGCGGTCAAGCAACCGTAAGAATAGACTTTCAGTTGCCCTCAATTTGCCTCTACTAGAGCCCTCAAGCTGGAGCGCTTGGCAGTGTGCAACCCACCGGCAACTAAGCCCTCCACAAGAACGCCTGGGGACTAGGTGCAAAGGCAAGGCAGGAGTGGAGCTGAGGCCAGGAAGGCGCCAGGAGCATCTCCCAGTCTCGCGCAGCCCGCTCCTTTCTGGACTGGAAGCCTAGCCGCGAGGCAAGTCTGGGCAAGGCTCGCCCATGGCAGAGCAGCCTCACGCCAGCAACTCTGCCAGATCGGGCCTCTGAGCAGAGCTGGAGCTCTGCCGTACTGGAAGCGCACTCGGCTCCGCCAAAGCAGTGATTGCAGCCCCACGCATCTGGGCTGCCTCCTCTTCTCCCAAGCAGGCTCGCTTCCCTCATGCTGTGCACTAGGCTTCCAGGCGGGGGCGCCCCGCGCCTCCTACAGGTCTTGGCTGAGGAGCTGCTTCCCTGAGCTGGGGCTGTGGATGGGAGCCCAGACACGCAGGGGCAGGCCCAAACCACCTGCACACGTCTCTGCTGGGGAGGAGAGCACTAGGGAAAAGACGTCTGTCAGGCACCTTCTGGGCGCTCACCGAGTCAGCCTCCGCGTGTGTGGGGCTGCAGACCCCAGCCAGGGGCCCTGTGAGCCTTGTGCTCTCCGTGCTGTGCTGAGTCTGGGCGGTCAAGCAACTGTAAGAATAGACTTCCAGTTGCCCTCACTTTGCTTCTAATAGAGCCCTCAAGCTGGAGCGCTTGGCAGTGTGCAACCGACCAGCAACTAAGCCCTCCACAAGAACGCCTGGGGACTAGGTGCAAAGGCAAGGCAGGAGTGGAGCTGAGGCCAGGAAGGCGCCAGTAGCATCTCCCAGTCTCGCGCAGCCCGCTCCTTCCTGGACTGGAAGCCTAGCCGCGAGGCAAGTCTGGGCAAGGCTCGCCCATGGCAGAGCAGCCTCACGCCAGCACTCTTCCAGATCGGGCCTCTGAGCAGAGCTGCAGCTCTGCCGTACTGGAGGCGCACTCGGCTCCGCCCAAGCAGTGATTGCAGCCCCACGCATCTGGGCTGCCTCCTCTTCTCCCAAGGAGGCTCGCTTCCCTCATGCTGTGCACTAGGCTTCCAAGCGGGGGCGCCCCGCGCCTCCTACAGGTCTTGGCTGAGGAGCTGCTTCCCTGAGCTGGGGCTGTGGACGGGAGCCCAGACACGCAGGGGCAGGCCCCAACCACCTGCACACGTCTCTCCTGGGGAGGAGAGCACTAGGGAAATGACGTCTGTCAGGCACCTTCTGGGCGCTCACCGAGTCAGACTCAGCGTGTGTGGGGCTGCAGACCACAGCCAGTGGCCCTGTGAGCCTTGTGCTCTCCGTGCTGTGCTGAGTCTGGGCGGTCAAGCAACCGTAAGAATAGACTTTCAGTTGCCCTCAATTTGCCTCTACTAGAGCCCTCAAGCTGGAGCGCTTGGCAGTGTGCAACCCACCGGCAACTAAGCCCTCCACAAGAACGCCTGGGGACTAGGTGCAAAGGCAAGGCAGGAGTGGAGCTGAGGCCAGGAAGGCGCCAGTAGCATCTCCCAGTCTCGCGCAGCCCGCTCCTTTCTGGACTGGAAGCCTAGCCGCGAGGCAAGTCTGGGCAAGGCTCGCCCAGGGCAGAGCAGCCTCACGCCAGCAACTCTGCCAGATTGGGCCTCTGAGCAGAGCTGGAGCTCTGCAGTACTGGAGGCGCATTCGGCTCCGCCAAAGCAGTGAATGCAGCCGCACACAGCAGGGCTGCCTTCTCTTCTCCCGAGGAGGCTCGCTTCCCACATGCTGTAAACTAGGCTGCCAGGCGGGGCCCCCTGCGCCTCCCACAGGTCTTGGCTGTGGAGCTGCTTCCCTGAGCTGGGGCTGTGGACGGGAGCCCAGACACGCAGGGGCAGGCCCCAACCACCTGCACACGTCTCTGCTGGGAAGGAGAGCACTAGGGAAATGACGTCTGTCAGGCACCTTCTGGGCGCTCACCGAGTCAGCCTCCTCGTGTGTGGGGCTGTAGACCACAGCCAGAGGCCCTGTGAGCCTTGTGCTCTCCGTGCTGTGCTGAGTCTGGGAGGTCAAGCAACTGCTGGAGGAGCCCTGCAGTTGCCCTCCCATTGCCTCTAATAGAGCCCTCACTGCTGGAGCGCTTGGCAGTGTGCAACCCACCGGCAACTAAGCCCTCCACAAGAATGCCTGAGGACTAGGTGCAAAGGCAAGGCAGGAGTGGAGCTGAGGCCAGGAAGGCGCCAGTAGTATCTCCCAGTCTCGCGCAGCCCGCTCCTTCCTGGACTGGAAGCCTAGCCGCGAGGCAAGTCTGGGCAAGGCTCGCCAAGGGCAGAGCAGCCTCACGCCAGCACTCTGCCAGATCGGGCCTCTGAGCAGAGCTGGAGCTCTGATGTACTGGAGGCGCACTCGGCTCCGCCCAAGCAGTGATTGCAGCCCCACGCATCTGGGCTGCCTCCTCTTCTCCCAAGGAGGCTCGCTTCCCTCATGCTGTGCACTAGGCTTCCAGGCGGGGGCGCCCCGCGCCTCCTACAGGTCTTGGCTGAGGAGCTGCTTCCCTGAGCTGGGGCTGTGGACGGGAGCCCAGACACGCAGGGGCAGGCCCCAACCACCTGCACACGTCTCTGCTGGGGAGGAGAGCACTAGGGAAATGACGTCTGTCAGGCACCTTCTGGGCGCTCACCGAGTCAGCCTCCTCGTGTGTGGGGCTGCAGACCACAGGCAGAGGCCCTGTGAGCCTTGTGCTCTCCGTGCTGTGTTGAGTCTGGGCGGTCAAGCAACCGTAAGAATAGACTTTCAGTTGCCCTCACTTTGCCTCTACTAGAGCCCTCAAGCTGGAGCGCTTGGCAGTGTGCAACCCACCGGCAACTAAGCCCTCCACAAGAATGCCTGAGGACTAGGTGCAAAGGCAAGGCAGGAGTGGAGCTGAGGCCAGGAAGGCGCCAGTAGCATCTCCCAGTCTCGCGCAGCCCGCTCCTTCCTGGACTGGAAGCCTAGCCGCGAGGCAAGTTTGGGCAAGGCTCGCCCATGGCAGAGCAGCCTCACGCCAGCTACTCTGCCAGATCGGGCCTCTGAGCAGAGCTGGAGCTCTGCCGTACTGGAGGCGCACTCGGCTCCGCCAAAGCAGTGAATGCAGCCGCACACAGCAGGGCTGCCTTCACTTCTCCCGAGGAGGCTCGCTTCCCACATGCTGTAAACTAGGCTTCCAGGCGGGGCCCCCTGCGCCTCCCACAGGTCTTGGCTCAGGAGCTGCTTCCCTGAGCTGGGGCTGTGGACGGGAGCCCAGACACGCAGGGGCAGGCCCCAACCACCTGCACACGTCTCTGCTGGGGAGGAGAGCACTAGGGAATTGACGTCTGTCAGGCACCTTCTGGGCGCTCACCGAGTCAGCATCAGCGTGTGTGCGGCTGCAGACCACAGCCAGAGGCCCTGTGAGCCTTGTGCTCTCCGTGCTGTGCTGAGTCTGGGCGGTCAAGCAACCGCTGGAGGAGCCCTGCAGTTGCCCTCCCATTGCCTCTAATAGAGCCCTCACTGCTGGAGCGCTTGGCAGTGTGCAACCCACCGGCAACTAAGCCCTCCACAAGAACGCCTGAGGACTAGGTGCAAAGGCAAGGCAGGATTGGAGCTGAGGCCAGGAAGGCGCCAGTAGCATCTCCCAGTCTCGCGCAGCCCGCTCCTTCCTGGACTGGAAGCCTAGCCGCGAGGCAAGTCTGGGCAACTCTCGCCCAGGGCAGAGCAGCCTCACGCCAGCGACTCTGCCAGATCGGGCCTCTGAGCAGAGCTGGAGCTCTGCCGTACTGGAGGCGCACTCAGCTCCGCAAAAGCAGTGAATGCAGCCGCACACAGCAGGGCTGCCTTCACTTCTCCCGAAGAGGCTCTCTTTCCGCATACTGTAAACTAGGCTTCCAGGAGGGGCCACCTGCGCTTCCCACAGGTCTTGGCTCAGGAGCTGCTTCCCTGAGCTGGGGCTGTGGACGGGAGCCCAGACACGCAGGGGCAGGCCCCAACCACCTGCACACGTCTCTGCTGGGGAGGAGAGCACTAGGGAAATGACGTCTGTCAGGCACCTTCTGGGCGCTCACCGAGTCAGCCTCCGCGTGTGTGGGGCTGCAGACCCCAGCCAGGGGCCCTGTGAGCCTTGTGCTCTCCGTGGTGTGCTGAGTCTGGGCGGTCAAGCAACTGTAAGAATAGACTTCCAGTTGCCCTCACTTTGCTTCTAATAGAGCCCTCAAGCTGGAGCGCTTGGCAGTGTGCAACCGACCAGCAACTAAGCCCTCCACAAGAACGCCTGGGGACTAGGTGCAAAGGCAAGGCAGGAGTGGAGCTGAGGCCAGGAAGGCGCCAGTAGCATCTCCCAGTCTCGCGCAGCCCGCTCCTTCCTGGACTGGAAGCCTAGCCGCGAGGCAAGTCTGGGCAAGGCTCGCCCATGGCAGAGCAGCCTCACGCCAGCACTCTTCCAGATCGGGCCTCTGAGCAGAGCTGCAGCTCTGCCGTACTGGAGGCGCACTCGGCTCCGCCCAAGCAGTGATTGCAGCCCCACGCATCTGGGCTGCCTTCTCTTCTCCCAAGGAGGCTCGCTTCCCTCATGCTGTGCACTAGGCTTCCAAGCGGGGGCGCCCCGCGCCTCCTACAGGTCTTGGCTGAGGAGCTGCTTCCCTGAGCTGGGGCTGTGGACGGGAGCCCAGACACGCAGGGGCAGGCCCCAACCACCTGCACACGTCTCTCCTGGGGAGGAGAGCACTAGGGAAATGACGTCTGTCAGGCACCTTCTGGGCGCTCACCGAGTCAGACTCAGCGTGTGTGGGGCTGCAGACCACAGCCAGTGGCCCTGTGAGCCTTGTGCTCTCCGTGCTGTGCTGAGTCTGGGCGGTCAAGCAACCGTAAGAATAGACTTTCAGTTGCCCTCAATTTGCCTCTACTAGAGCCCTCAAGCTGGAGCGCTTGGCAGTGTGCAACCCACCGGCAACTAAGCCCTCCACAAGAACGCCTGGGGACTAGGTGCAAAGGCAAGGCAGGAGTGGAGCTGAGGCCAGGAAGGCGCCAGGAGCATCTCCCAGTCTCGCGCAGCCCGCTCCTTTCTGGACTGGAAGCCTAGCCGCGAGGCAAGTCTGGGCAAGGCTCGCCCATGGCAGAGCAGCCTCACGCCAGCAACTCTGCCAGATCGGGCCTCTGAGCAGAGCTGGAGCTCTGCCGTACTGGAAGCGCACTCGGCTCCGCCAAAGCAGTGATTGCAGCCCCACGCATCTGGGCTGCCTCCTCTTCTCCCAAGCAGGCTCGCTTCCCTCATGCTGTGCACTAGGCTTCCAGGCGGGGGCGCCCCGCGCCTCCTACAGGTCTTGGCTGAGGAGCTGCTTCCCTGAGCTGGGGCTGTGGATGGGAGCCCAGACACGCAGGGGCAGGCCCAAACCACCTGCACACGTCTCTGCTGGGGAGGAGAGCACTAGGGAAAAGACGTCTGTCAGGCACCTTCTGGGCGCTCACCGAGTCAGCCTCCGCGTGTGTGGGGCTGCAGACCCCAGCCAGGGGCCCTGTGAGCCTTGTGCTCTCCGTGCTGTGCTGAGTCTGGGCGGTCAAGCAACTGTAAGAATAGACTTCCAGTTGCCCTCACTTTGCTTCTAATAGAGCCCTCAAGCTGGAGCGCTTGGCAGTGTGCAACCGACCAGCAACTAAGCCCTCCACAAGAACGCCTGGGGACTAGGTGCAAAGGCAAGGCAGGAGTGGAGCTGAGGCCAGGAAGGCGCCAGTAGCATCTCCCAGTCTCGCGCAGCCCGCTCCTTCCTGGACTGGAAGCCTAGCCGCGAGGCAAGTCTGGGCAAGGCTCGCCCATGGCAGAGCAGCCTCACGCCAGCACTCTTCCAGATCGGGCCTCTGAGCAGAGCTGCAGCTCTGCCGTACTGGAGGCGCACTCGGCTCCGCCCAAGCAGTGATTGCAGCCCCACGCATCTGGGCTGCCTCCTCTTCTCCCAAGGAGGCTCGCTTCCCTCATGCTGTGCACTAGGCTTCCAAGCGGGGGCGCCCCGCGCCTCCTACAGGTCTTGGCTGAGGAGCTGCTTCCCTGAGCTGGGGCTGTGGACGGGAGCCCAGACACGCAGGGGCAGGCCCCAACCACCTGCACACGTCTCTCCTGGGGAGGAGAGCACTAGGGAAATGACGTCTGTCAGGCACCTTCTGGGCGCTCACCGAGTCAGACTCAGCGTGTGTGGGGCTGCAGACCACAGCCAGTGGCCCTGTGAGCCTTGTGCTCTCCGTGCTGTGCTGAGTCTGGGCGGTCAAGCAACCGTAAGAATAGACTTTCAGTTGCCCTCAATTTGCCTCTACTAGAGCCCTCAAGCTGGAGCGCTTGGCAGTGTGCAACCCACCGGCAACTAAGCCCTCCACAAGAACGCCTGGGGACTAGGTGCAAAGGCAAGGCAGGAGTGGAGCTGAGGCCAGGAAGGCGCCAGTAGCATCTCCCAGTCTCGCGCAGCCCGCTCCTTTCTGGACTGGAAGCCTAGCCGCGAGGCAAGTCTGGGCAAGGCTCGCCCAGGGCAGAGCAGCCTCACGCCAGCAACTCTGCCAGATTGGGCCTCTGAGCAGAGCTGGAGCTCTGCAGTACTGGAGGCGCATTCGGCTCCGCCAAAGCAGTGAATGCAGCCGCACACAGCAGGGCTGCCTTCTCTTCTCCCGAGGAGGCTCGCTTCCCACATGCTGTAAACTAGGCTGCCAGGCGGGGCCCCCTGCGCCTCCCACAGGTCTTGGCTGTGGAGCTGCTTCCCTGAGCTGGGGCTGTGGACGGGAGCCCAGACACGCAGGGGCAGGCCCCAACCACCTGCACACGTCTCTGCTGGGAAGGAGAGCACTAGGGAAATGACGTCTGTCAGGCACCTTCTGGGCGCTCACCGAGTCAGCCTCCTCGTGTGTGGGGCTGTAGACCACAGCCAGAGGCCCTGTGAGCCTTGTGCTCTCCGTGCTGTGCTGAGTCTGGGAGGTCAAGCAACTGCTGGAGGAGCCCTGCAGTTGCCCTCCCATTGCCTCTAATAGAGCCCTCACTGCTGGAGCGCTTGGCAGTGTGCAACCCACCGGCAACTAAGCCCTCCACAAGAATGCCTGAGGACTAGGTGCAAAGGCAAGGCAGGAGTGGAGCTGAGGCCAGGAAGGCGCCAGTAGTATCTCCCAGTCTCGCGCAGCCCGCTCCTTCCTGGACTGGAAGCCTAGCCGCGAGGCAAGTCTGGGCAAGGCTCGCCAAGGGCAGAGCAGCCTCACGCCAGCACTCTGCCAGATCGGGCCTCTGAGCAGAGCTGGAGCTCTGATGTACTGGAGGCGCACTCGGCTCCGCCCAAGCAGTGATTGCAGCCCCACGCATCTGGGCTGCCTCCTCTTCTCCCAAGGAGGCTCGCTTCCCTCATGCTGTGCACTAGGCTTCCAGGCGGGGGCGCCCCGCGCCTCCTACAGGTCTTGGCTGAGGAGCTGCTTCCCTGAGCTGGGGCTGTGGACGGGAGCCCAGACACGCAGGGGCAGGCCCCAACCACCTGCACACGTCTCTGCTGGGGAGGAGAGCACTAGGGAAATGACGTCTGTCAGGCACCTTCTGGGCGCTCACCGAGTCAGCCTCCTCGTGTGTGGGGCTGCAGACCACAGGCAGAGGCCCTGTGAGCCTTGTGCTCTCCGTGCTGTGTTGAGTCTGGGCGGTCAAGCAACCGTAAGAATAGACTTTCAGTTGCCCTCACTTTGCCTCTACTAGAGCCCTCAAGCTGGAGCGCTTGGCAGTGTGCAACCCACCGGCAACTAAGCCCTCCACAAGAATGCCTGAGGACTAGGTGCAAAGGCAAGGCAGGAGTGGAGCTGAGGCCAGGAAGGCGCCAGTAGCATCTCCCAGTCTCGCGCAGCCCGCTCCTTCCTGGACTGGAAGCCTAGCCGCGAGGCAAGTTTGGGCAAGGCTCGCCCATGGCAGAGCAGCCTCACGCCAGCTACTCTGCCAGATCGGGCCTCTGAGCAGAGCTGGAGCTCTGCCGTACTGGAGGCGCACTCGGCTCCGCCAAAGCAGTGAATGCAGCCGCACACAGCAGGGCTGCCTTCACTTCTCCCGAGGAGGCTCGCTTCCCACATGCTGTAAACTAGGCTTCCAGGCGGGGCCCCCTGCGCCTCCCACAGGTCTTGGCTGAGGAGCTGCTTCCCTGAGCTGGGGCTGTGGACGGGAGCCCAGACACGCAGGGGCAGGCCCCAACCACCTGCACACGTCTCTGCTGGGGAGGAGAGCACTAGGGAATTGACGTCTGTCAGGCACCTTCTGGGCGCTCACCGAGTCAGCATCAGCGTGTGTGCGGCTGCAGACCACAGCCAGAGGCCCTGTGAGCCTTGTGCTCTCCGTGCTGTGCTGAGTCTGGGCGGTCAAGCAACCGCTGGAGGAGCCCTGCAGTTGCCCTCCCATTGCCTCTAATAGAGCCCTCACTGCTGGAGCGCTTGGCAGTGTGCAACCCACCGGCAACTAAGCCCTCCACAAGAACGCCTGAGGACTAGGTGCAAAGGCAAGGCAGGATTGGAGCTGAGGCCAGGAAGGCGCCAGTAGCATCTCCCAGTCTCGCGCAGCCCGCTCCTTCCTGGACTGGAAGCCTAGCCGCGAGGCAAGTCTGGGCAACTCTCGCCCAGGGCAGAGCAGCCTCACGCCAGCGACTCTGCCAGATCGGGCCTCTGAGCAGAGCTGGAGCTCTGCCGTACTGGAGGCGCACTCAGCTCCGCAAAAGCAGTGAATGCAGCCGCACACAGCAGGGCTGCCTTCACTTCTCCCGAAGAGGCTCTCTTTCCGCATACTGTAAACTAGGCTTCCAGGAGGGGCCACCTGCGCTTCCCACAGGTCTTGGCTCAGGAGCTGCTTCCCTGAGCTGGGGCTGTGGACGGGAGCCCAGACACGCAGGGGCAGGCCCCAACCACCTGCACACGTCTCTGCTGGGGAGGAGAGCACTAGGGAAATGACGTCTGTCAGGCACCTTCTGGGCGCTCACCGAGTCAGCCTCCGCGTGTGTGGGGCTGCAGACCCCAGCCAGGGGCCCTGTGAGCCTTGTGCTCTCCGTGGTGTGCTGAGTCTGGGCGGTCAAGCAACTGTAAGAATAGACTTCCAGTTGCCCTCACTTTGCTTCTAATAGAGCCCTCAAGCTGGAGCGCTTGGCAGTGTGCAACCGACCAGCAACTAAGCCCTCCACAAGAACGCCTGGGGACTAGGTGCAAAGGCAAGGCAGGAGTGGAGCTGAGGCCAGGAAGGCGCCAGTAGCATCTCCCAGTCTCGCGCAGCCCGCTCCTTCCTGGACTGGAAGCCTAGCCGCGAGGCAAGTCTGGGCAAGGCTCGCCCATGGCAGAGCAGCCTCACGCCAGCACTCTTCCAGATCGGGCCTCTGAGCAGAGCTGCAGCTCTGCCGTACTGGAGGCGCACTCGGCTCCGCCCAAGCAGTGATTGCAGCCCCACGCATCTGGGCTGCCTTCTCTTCTCCCAAGGAGGCTCGCTTCCCTCATGCTGTGCACTAGGCTTCCAAGCGGGGGCGCCCCGCGCCTCCTACAGGTCTTGGCTGAGGAGCTGCTTCCCTGAGCTGGGGCTGTGGACGGGAGCCCAGACACGCAGGGGCAGGCCCCAACCACCTGCACACGTCTCTCCTGGGGAGGAGAGCACTAGGGAAATGACGTCTGTCAGGCACCTTCTGGGCGCTCACCGAGTCAGACTCAGCGTGTGTGGGGCTGCAGACCACAGCCAGTGGCCCTGTGAGCCTTGTGCTCTCCGTGCTGTGCTGAGTCTGGGCGGTCAAGCAACCGTAAGAATAGACTTTCAGTTGCCCTCAATTTGCCTCTACTAGAGCCCTCAAGCTGGAGCGCTTGGCAGTGTGCAACCCACCGGCAACTAAGCCCTCCACAAGAACGCCTGGGGACTAGGTGCAAAGGCAAGGCAGGAGTGGAGCTGAAGCCAGGAAGGCGCCAGGAGCATCTCCCAGTCTCGCGCAGCCCGCTCCTTTCTGGACTGGAAGCCTAGCCGCGAGGCAAGTCTGGGCAAGGCTCGCCCAGGGCAGAGCAGCCTCACGCCAGCAACTCTGCCAGATTGGGCCTCTGAGCAGAGCTGGAGCTCTGCAGTACTGGAGGCGCATTCGGCTCCGCCAAAGCAGTGAATGCAGCCGCACACAGCAGGGCTGCCTTCTCTTCTCCCGAGGAGGCTCGCTTCCCACATGCTGTAAACTAGGCTGCCAGGCGGGGCCCCCTGCGCCTCCCACAGGTCTTGGCTGTGGAGCTGCTTCCCTGAGCTGGGGCTGTGGACGGGAGCCCAGACACGCAGGGGCAGGCCCCAACCACCTGCACACGTCTCTGCTGGGAAGGAGAGCACTAGGGAAATGACGTCTGTCAGGCACCTTCTGGGCGCTCACCGAGTCAGCCTCCTCGTGTGTGGGGCTGTAGACCACAGCCAGAGGCCCTGTGAGCCTTGTGCTCTCCGTGCTGTGCTGAGTCTGGGAGGTCAAGCAACTGCTGGAGGAGCCCTGCAGTTGCCCTCCCATTGCCTCTAATAGAGCCCTCACTGCTGGAGCGCTTGGCAGTGTGCAACCCACCGGCAACTAAGCCCTCCACAAGAATGCCTGAGGACTAGGTGCAAAGGCAAGGCAGGAGTGGAGCTGAGGCCAGGAAGGCGCCAGTAGTATCTCCCAGTCTCGCGCAGCCCGCTCCTTCCTGGACTGGAAGCCTAGCCGCGAGGCAAGTCTGGGCAAGGCTCGCCAAGGGCAGAGCAGCCTCACGCCAGCACTCTGCCAGATCGGGCCTCTGAGCAGAGCTGGAGCTCTGATGTACTGGAGGCGCACTCGGCTCCGCCCAAGCAGTGATTGCAGCCCCACGCATCTGGGCTGCCTCCTCTTCTCCCAAGGAGGCTCGCTTCCCTCATGCTGTGCACTAGGCTTCCAGGCGGGGGCGCCCCGCGCCTCCTACAGGTCTTGGCTGAGGAGCTGCTTCCCTGAGCTGGGGCTGTGGACGGGAGCCCAGACACGCAGGGGCAGGCCCCAACCACCTGCACACGTCTCTGCTGGGGAGGAGAGCACTAGGGAAATGACGTCTGTCAGGCACCTTCTGGGCGCTCACCGAGTCAGCCTCCTCGTGTGTGGGGCTGCAGACCACAGGCAGAGGCCCTGTGAGCCTTGTGCTCTCCGTGCTGTGTTGAGTCTGGGCGGTCAAGCAACCGTAAGAATAGACTTTCAGTTGCCCTCACTTTGCCTCTACTAGAGCCCTCAAGCTGGAGCGCTTGGCAGTGTGCAACCCACCGGCAACTAAGCCCTCCACAAGAATGCCTGAGGACTAGGTGCAAAGGCAAGGCAGGAGTGGAGCTGAGGCCAGGAAGGCGCCAGTAGCATCTCCCAGTCTCGCGCAGCCCGCTCCTTCCTGGACTGGAAGCCTAGCCGCGAGGCAAGTTTGGGCAAGGCTCGCCCATGGCAGAGCAGCCTCACGCCAGCTACTCTGCCAGATCGGGCCTCTGAGCAGAGCTGGAGCTCTGCCGTACTGGAGGCGCACTCGGCTCCGCCAAAGCAGTGAATGCAGCCGCACACAGCAGGGCTGCCTTCACTTCTCCCGAGGAGGCTCGCTTCCCACATGCTGTAAACTAGGCTTCCAGGCGGGGCCCCCTGCGCCTCCCACAGGTCTTGGCTGAGGAGCTGCTTCCCTGAGCTGGGGCTGTGGACGGGAGCCCAGACACGCAGGGGCAGGCCCCAACCACCTGCACACGTCTCTGCTGGGGAGGAGAGCACTAGGGAATTGACGTCTGTCAGGCACCTTCTGGGCGCTCACCGAGTCAGCATCAGCGTGTGTGCGGCTGCAGACCACAGCCAGAGGCCCTGTGAGCCTTGTGCTCTCCGTGCTGTGCTGAGTCTGGGCGGTCAAGCAACCGCTGGAGGAGCCCTGCAGTTGCCCTCCCATTGCCTCTAATAGAGCCCTCACTGCTGGAGCGCTTGGCAGTGTGCAACCCACCGGCAACTAAGCCCTCCACAAGAACGCCTGAGGACTAGGTGCAAAGGCAAGGCAGGATTGGAGCTGAGGCCAGGAAGGCGCCAGTAGCATCTCCCAGTCTCGCGCAGCCCGCTCCTTCCTGGACTGGAAGCCTAGCCGCGAGGCAAGTCTGGGCAACTCTCGCCCAGGGCAGAGCAGCCTCACGCCAGCGACTCTGCCAGATCGGGCCTCTGAGCAGAGCTGGAGCTCTGCCGTACTGGAGGCGCACTCAGCTCCGCAAAAGCAGTGAATGCAGCCGCACACAGCAGGGCTGCCTTCACTTCTCCCGAAGAGGCTCTCTTTCCGCATACTGTAAACTAGGCTTCCAGGAGGGGCCACCTGCGCTTCCCACAGGTCTTGGCTCAGGAGCTGCTTCCCTGAGCTGGGGCTGTGGACGGGAGCCCAGACACGCAGGGGCAGGCCCCAACCACCTGCACACGTCTCTGCTGGGGAGGAGAGCACTAGGGAAATGACGTCTGTCAGGCACCTTCTGGGCGCTCACCGAGTCAGCCTCCGCGTGTGTGGGGCTGCAGACCCCAGCCAGGGGCCCTGTGAGCCTTGTGCTCTCCGTGGTGTGCTGAGTCTGGGCGGTCAAGCAACTGTAAGAATAGACTTCCAGTTGCCCTCACTTTGCTTCTAATAGAGCCCTCAAGCTGGAGCGCTTGGCAGTGTGCAACCGACCAGCAACTAAGCCCTCCACAAGAACGCCTGGGGACTAGGTGCAAAGGCAAGGCAGGAGTGGAGCTGAGGCCAGGAAGGCGCCAGTAGCATCTCCCAGTCTCGCGCAGCCCGCTCCTTCCTGGACTGGAAGCCTAGCCGCGAGGCAAGTCTGGGCAAGGCTCGCCCATGGCAGAGCAGCCTCACGCCAGCACTCTTCCAGATCGGGCCTCTGAGCAGAGCTGCAGCTCTGCCGTACTGGAGGCGCACTCGGCTCCGCCCAAGCAGTGATTGCAGCCCCACGCATCTGGGCTGCCTTCTCTTCTCCCAAGGAGGCTCGCTTCCCTCATGCTGTGCACTAGGCTTCCAAGCGGGGGCGCCCCGCGCCTCCTACAGGTCTTGGCTGAGGAGCTGCTTCCCTGAGCTGGGGCTGTGGACGGGAGCCCAGACACGCAGGGGCAGGCCCCAACCACCTGCACACGTCTCTCCTGGGGAGGAGAGCACTAGGGAAATGACGTCTGTCAGGCACCTTCTGGGCGCTCACCGAGTCAGACTCAGCGTGTGTGGGGCTGCAGACCACAGCCAGTGGCCCTGTGAGCCTTGTGCTCTCCGTGCTGTGCTGAGTCTGGGCGGTCAAGCAACCGTAAGAATAGACTTTCAGTTGCCCTCAATTTGCCTCTACTAGAGCCCTCAAGCTGGAGCGCTTGGCAGTGTGCAACCCACCGGCAACTAAGCCCTCCACAAGAACGCCTGGGGACTAGGTGCAAAGGCAAGGCAGGAGTGGAGCTGAAGCCAGGAAGGCGCCAGGAGCATCTCCCAGTCTCGCGCAGCCCGCTCCTTTCTGGACTGGAAGCCTAGCCGCGAGGCAAGTCTGGGCAAGGCTCGCCCATGGCAGAGCAGCCTCACGCCAGCAACTCTGCCAGATCGGGCCTCTGAGCAGAGCTGGAGCTCTGCCGTACTGGAAGCGCACTCGGCTCCGCCAAAGCAGTGATTGCAGCCCCACGCATCTGGGCTGCCTCCTCTTCTCCCAAGCAGGCTCGCTTCCCTCATGCTGTGCACTAGGCTTCCAGGCGGGGGCGCCCCGCGCCTCCTACAGGTCTTGGCTGAGGAGCTGCTTCCCTGAGCTGGGGCTGTGGATGGGAGCCCAGACACGCAGGGGCAGGCCCAAACCACCTGCACACGTCTCTGCTGGGGAGGAGAGCACTAGGGAAAAGACGTCTGTCAGGCACCTTCTGGGCGCTCACCGAGTCAGCCTCCGCGTGTGTGGGGCTGCAGACCCCAGCCAGGGGCCCTGTGAGCCTTGTGCTCTCCGTGCTGTGCTGAGTCTGGGCGGTCAAGCAACTGTAAGAATAGACTTCCAGTTGCCCTCACTTTGCTTCTAATAGAGCCCTCAAGCTGGAGCGCTTGGCAGTGTGCAACCGACCAGCAACTAAGCCCTCCACAAGAACGCCTGGGGACTAGGTGCAAAGGCAAGGCAGGAGTGGAGCTGAGGCCAGGAAGGCGCCAGTAGCATCTCCCAGTCTCGCGCAGCCCGCTCCTTCCTGGACTGGAAGCCTAGCCGCGAGGCAAGTCTGGGCAAGGCTCGCCCATGGCAGAGCAGCCTCACGCCAGCACTCTTCCAGATCGGGCCTCTGAGCAGAGCTGCAGCTCTGCCGTACTGGAGGCGCACTCGGCTCCGCCCAAGCAGTGATTGCAGCCCCACGCATCTGGGCTGCCTCCTCTTCTCCCAAGGAGGCTCGCTTCCCTCATGCTGTGCACTAGGCTTCCAAGCGGGGGCGCCCCGCGCCTCCTACAGGTCTTGGCTGAGGAGCTGCTTCCCTGAGCTGGGGCTGTGGACGGGAGCCCAGACACGCAGGGGCAGGCCCCAACCACCTGCACACGTCTCTCCTGGGGAGGAGAGCACTAGGGAAATGACGTCTGTCAGGCACCTTCTGGGCGCTCACCGAGTCAGACTCAGCGTGTGTGGGGCTGCAGACCACAGCCAGTGGCCCTGTGAGCCTTGTGCTCTCCGTGCTGTGCTGAGTCTGGGCGGTCAAGCAACCGTAAGAATAGACTTTCAGTTGCCCTCAATTTGCCTCTACTAGAGCCCTCAAGCTGGAGCGCTTGGCAGTGTGCAACCCACCGGCAACTAAGCCCTCCACAAGAACGCCTGGGGACTAGGTGCAAAGGCAAGGCAGGAGTGGAGCTGAGGCCAGGAAGGCGCCAGTAGCATCTCCCAGTCTCGCGCAGCCCGCTCCTTTCTGGACTGGAAGCCTAGCCGCGAGGCAAGTCTGGGCAAGGCTCGCCCAGGGCAGAGCAGCCTCACGCCAGCAACTCTGCCAGATTGGGCCTCTGAGCAGAGCTGGAGCTCTGCAGTACTGGAGGCGCATTCGGCTCCGCCAAAGCAGTGAATGCAGCCGCACACAGCAGGGCTGCCTTCTCTTCTCCCGAGGAGGCTCGCTTCCCACATGCTGTAAACTAGGCTGCCAGGCGGGGCCCCCTGCGCCTCCCACAGGTCTTGGCTGTGGAGCTGCTTCCCTGAGCTGGGGCTGTGGACGGGAGCCCAGACACGCAGGGGCAGGCCCCAACCACCTGCACACGTCTCTGCTGGGAAGGAGAGCACTAGGGAAATGACGTCTGTCAGGCACCTTCTGGGCGCTCACCGAGTCAGCCTCCTCGTGTGTGGGGCTGTAGACCACAGCCAGAGGCCCTGTGAGCCTTGTGCTCTCCGTGCTGTGCTGAGTCTGGGAGGTCAAGCAACTGCTGGAGGAGCCCTGCAGTTGCCCTCCCATTGCCTCTAATAGAGCCCTCACTGCTGGAGCGCTTGGCAGTGTGCAACCCACCGGCAACTAAGCCCTCCACAAGAATGCCTGAGGACTAGGTGCAAAGGCAAGGCAGGAGTGGAGCTGAGGCCAGGAAGGCGCCAGTAGTATCTCCCAGTCTCGCGCAGCCCGCTCCTTCCTGGACTGGAAGCCTAGCCGCGAGGCAAGTCTGGGCAAGGCTCGCCAAGGGCAGAGCAGCCTCACGCCAGCACTCTGCCAGATCGGGCCTCTGAGCAGAGCTGGAGCTCTGCCGTACTGGAGGCGCACTCGGCTCCGCCCAAGCAGTGATTGCAGCCCCACGCATCTGGGCTGCCTCCTCTTCTCCCAAGGAGGCTCGCTTCCCTCATGCTGTGCACTAGGCTTCCAGGCGGGGGCGCCCCGCGCCTCCTACAGGTCTTGGCTGAGGAGCTGCTTCCCTGAGCTGGGGCTGTGGACGGGAGCCCAGACACGCAGGGGCAGGCCCCAACCACCTGCACACGTCTCTGCTGGGGAGGAGAGCACTAGGGAAATGACGTCTGTCAGGCACCTTCTGGGCGCTCACCGAGTCAGCCTCCTCGTGTGTGGGGCTGCAGACCACAGGCAGAGGCCCTGTGAGCCTTGTGCTCTCCGTGCTGTGTTGAGTCTGGGCGGTCAAGCAACCGTAAGAATAGACTTTCAGTTGCCCTCACTTTGCCTCTACTAGAGCCCTCAAGCTGGAGCGCTTGGCAGTGTGCAACCCACCGGCAACTAAGCCCTCCACAAGAATGCCTGAGGACTAGGTGCAAAGGCAAGGCAGGAGTGGAGCTGAGGCCAGGAAGGCGCCAGTAGCATCTCCCAGTCTCGCGCAGCCCGCTCCTTCCTGGACTGGAAGCCTAGCCGCGAGGCAAGTTTGGGCAAGGCTCGCCCATGGCAGAGCAGCCTCACGCCAGCTACTCTGCCAGATCGGGCCTCTGAGCAGAGCTGGAGCTCTGCCGTACTGGAGGCGCACTCGGCTCCGCCAAAGCAGTGAATGCAGCCGCACACAGCAGGGCTGCCTTCACTTCTCCCGAGGAGGCTCGCTTCCCACATGCTGTAAACTAGGCTTCCAGGCGGGGCCCCCTGCGCCTCCCACAGGTCTTGGCTGAGGAGCTGCTTCCCTGAGCTGGGGCTGTGGACGGGAGCCCAGACACGCAGGGGCAGGCCCAAACCACCTGCACACGTCTCTGTTGGGGAGGAGAGCACTAGGGACATGACGACTGTCAGGCACCTTCTGGGCGCTCACCGAGTCAGCCTCCGCGTGTGTGGGGCTGCAGACCCCAGCCAGGGGCCCTGTGAGCCTTGTGCTCTACGTGCTGTGCTGAGTCTGGGCGGTCAAGCAACCGTAAGAATAGACTTCCAGTTGCCCTCACTTTCCCTCTAAAAGAGCCCTCAAGCTGGAGCGCTTGGCAGTGTGGAACCCACCGGCAACTAAGCCCTCCACAAGAACGCCTGGTGACTAGGTGAAAAGGCAAGGCAGGAGTGGAGCTGAGGCCAGGAAGGCGCCAGTAGCATCTCCCAGTCTCGCGCAGCCCGCTCCTTTCTGGACTGGAAGCCTAGCCGCGAGGCAAGTCTGGGCAAGGCTCGCCCAGGGCAGAGCAGCCTCACGCCAGCAACTCTGCCAGATCGGGCCTCTGAGCAGAGCTGGAGCTCTGCCGTACTGGAGGCGCACTCCGCTCCGCCAAAGCAGTGAATGCAGCCGCACACAGCAGGGCTGCCTTCTCTTCTCCCGAGGAGGCTCGCTTCCCACATGCTGTAAACTAGGCTTCCAGGCGGGGCCCCCTGCGCCTCCCACAGGTCTTGGCTGAGGAGCTGCTTCCCTGAGCTGGGGCTGTGGACGGGAGCCCAGATACGCAGGGGCAGGCCCAAACCACCTGCACACGTCTCTGTTGGGGAGGAGAGCACTAGGGACATGACGTCTGTCAGGCACCTTCTGGGCGCTCACCGAGTCAGCCTCCGCGTGTGTGGGGCTGCAGACCCCAGCCAGGGGCCCTGTGAGCCTTGTGCTCTCCGTGCTGTGCTGAGTCTGGGCGGTCAAGCAACCGTAAGAATAGACTTCCAGTTGCCCTCACTTTCCCTCTAATAGAGCCCTCAAGCTGGAGCGCTTGGCAGTGTGCAACCCACCGGCAACTAAGCCCTCCACAAGAACGCCTGGGGACTAGGTGCAAAGGCAAGGCAGGAGTGGAGCTGAGGCCAGGAAGGCGCCAGTAGCATCTCCCAGTCTCGCGCAGCCCGCTCCTTTCTGGACTGGAAGCCTAGCCGCGAGGCAAGTCTGGGCCAGGCTCGCCCAGGGCAGAGCAGCCTCACGCCAGCAACTCTGCCAGATTGGGCCTCTGAGCAGAGCTGGAGCTCTGCCGTACTGGAGGCGCACTCCGCTCCGCCAAAGCAGTGAATGCAGCCGCACACAGCAGGGCTGCCCTCTCTTCTCCTGAGGAGGCTCGCTTCCCACATGCTGTAAACTAGGCTGCCAGGAGGGGCCCCCTGCGCCTCCCACAGGTCTTGGCTGAGGAGCTGCTTCCCTGAGCTGGGGCTGTGGACGGGAGCCCAGACACGCAGGGGCAGGCCCCAACCACCTGCACACGTCTCTCCTGGGGAGGAGAGCACTAGGGAAATGACGTCTGTCAGGCACCTTCTGGGCGCTCACCGAGTCAGACTCAGCGTGTGTGGGGCTGCAGACCACAGCCAGTGGCCCTGTGAGCCTTGTGCTCTCCGTGCTGTGCTGAGTCTGGGCGGTCAAGCAACCGTAAGAATAGACTTTCAGTTGCCCTCAATTTGCCTCTACTAGAGCCCTCAAGCTGGAGCGCTTGGCAGTGTGCAACCCACCGGCAACTAAGCCCTCCACAAGAACGCCTGGGGACTAGGTGCAAAGGCAAGGCAGGAGTGGAGCTGAGGCCAGGAAGGCGCCAGTAGCATCTCCCAGTCTCGCGCAGCCCGCTCCTTTCTGGACTGGAAGCCTAGCCGCGAGGCAAGTCTGGGCAAGGCTCGCCCAGGGCAGAGCAGCCTCACGCCAGCAACTCTGCCAGATTGGGCCTCTGAGCAGAGCTGGAGCTCTGCAGTACTGGAGGCGCATTCGGCTCCGCCAAAGCAGTGAATGCAGCCGCACACAGCAGGGCTGCCTTCTCTTCTCCCGAGGAGGCTCGCTTCCCACATGCTGTAAACTAGGCTGCCAGGCGGGGCCCCCTGCGCCTCCCACAGGTCTTGGCTGTGGAGCTGCTTCCCTGAGCTGGGGCTGTGGACGGGAGCCCAGACACGCAGGGGCAGGCCCCAACCACCTGCACACGTCTCTGCTGGGAAGGAGAGCACTAGGGAAATGACGTCTGTCAGGCACCTTCTGGGCGCTCACCGAGTCAGCCTCCTCGTGTGTGGGGCTGTAGACCACAGCCAGAGGCCCTGTGAGCCTTGTGCTCTCCGTGCTGTGCTGAGTCTGGGAGGTCAAGCAACTGCTGGAGGAGCCCTGCAGTTGCCCTCCCATTGCCTCTAATAGAGCCCTCACTGCTGGAGCGCTTGGCAGTGTGCAACCCACCGGCAACTAAGCCCTCCACAAGAATGCCTGAGGACTAGGTGCAAAGGCAAGGCAGGAGTGGAGCTGAGGCCAGGAAGGCGCCAGTAGTATCTCCCAGTCTCGCGCAGCCCGCTCCTTCCTGGACTGGAAGCCTAGCCGCGAGGCAAGTCTGGGCAAGGCTCGCCAAGGGCAGAGCAGCCTCACGCCAGCACTCTGCCAGATCGGGCCTCTGAGCAGAGCTGGAGCTCTGCCGTACTGGAGGCGCACTCGGCTCCGCCCAAGCAGTGATTGCAGCCCCACGCATCTGGGCTGCCTCCTCTTCTCACAAGGAGGCTCGCTTCCCTCATGCTGTGCACTAGGCTTCCAGGCGGGGGCGCCCCGCGCCTCCTACAGGTCTTGGCTGAGGAGCTGCTTCCCTGAGCTGGGGCTGTGGACGGGAGCCCAGACACGCAGGGGCAGGCCCCAACCACCTGCACACGTCTCTTCTGGGGAGGAGAGCACTAGGGAAATGACGTCTGTCAGGCACCTTCTGGGCGCTCACCGAGTCAGCCTCCTCGTGTGTGGGGCTGCAGACCACAGGCAGAGGCCCTGTGAGCCTTGTGCTCTCCGTGCTGTGTTGAGTCTGGGCGGTCAAGCAACCGTAAGAATAGACTTTCAGTTGCCCTCACTTTGCCTCTACTAGAGCCCTCAAGCTGGAGCGCTTGGCAGTGTGCAACCCACCGGCAACTAAGCCCTCCACAAGAATGCCTGAGGACTAGGTGCAAAGGCAAGGCAGGAGTGGAGCTGAGGCCAGGAAGGCGCCAGTAGCATCTCCCAGTCTCGCGCAGCCCGCTCCTTCCTGGACTGGAAGCCTAGCCGCGAGGCAAGTTTGGGCAAGGCTCGCCCATGGCAGAGCAGCCTCACGCCAGCTACTCTGCCAGATCGGGCCTCTGAGCAGAGCTGGAGCTCTGCCGTACTGGAGGCGCACTCGGCTCCGCCAAAGCAGTGAATGCAGCCGCACACAGCAGGGCTGCCTTCACTTCTCCCGAGGAGGCTCGCTTCCCACATGCTGTAAACTAGGCTTCCAGGCGGGGCCCCCTGCGCCTCCCACAGGTCTTGGCTGAGGAGCTGCTTCCCTGAGCTGGGGCTGTGGACGGGAGCCCAGACACGCAGGGGCAGGCCCAAACCACCTGCACACGTCTCTGTTGGGGAGGAGAGCACTAGGGACATGACGTCTGTCAGGCACCTTCTGGGCGCTCACCGAGTCAGCCTCCGCGTGTGTGGGGCTGCAGACCCCAGCCAGGGGCCCTGTGAGCCTTGTGCTCTACGTGCTGTGCTGAGTCTGGGCGGTCAAGCAACCGTAAGAATAGACTTCCAGTTGCCCTCACTTTCCCTCTAAAAGAGCCCTCAAGCTGGAGCGCTTGGCAGTGTGGAACCCACCGGCAACTAAGCCCTCCACAAGAACGCCTGGTGACTAGGTGAAAAGGCAAGGCAGGAGTGGAGCTGAGGCCAGGAAGGCGCCAGTAGCATCTCCCAGTCTCGCGCAGCCCGCTCCTTTCTGGACTGGAAGCCTAGCCGCGAGGCAAGTCTGGGCAAGGCTCGCCCAGGGCAGAGCAGCCTCACGCCAGCAACTCTGCCAGATCGGGCCTCTGAGCAGAGCTGGAGCTCTGCCGTACTGGAGGCGCACTCCGCTCCGCCAAAGCAGTGAATGCAGCCGCACACAGCAGGGCTGCCTTCTCTTCTCCCGAGGAGGCTCGCTTCCCACATGCTGTAAACTAGGCTTCCAGGCGGGGCCCCCTGCGCCTCCCACAGGTCTTGGCTGAGGAGCTGCTTCCCTGAGCTGGGGCTGTGGACGGGAGCCCAGATACGCAGGGGCAGGCCCAAACCACCTGCACACGTCTCTGTTGGGGAGGAGAGCACTAGGGACATGACGTCTGTCAGGCACCTTCTGGGCGCTCACCGAGTCAGCCTCCGCGTGTGTGGGGCTGCAGACCCCAGCCAGGGGCCCTGTGAGCCTTGTGCTCTCCGTGCTGTGCTGAGTCTGGGCGGTCAAGCAACCGTAAGAATAGACTTCCAGTTGCCCTCACTTTCCCTCTAATAGAGCCCTCAAGCTGGAGCGCTTGGCAGTGTGCAACCCACCGGCAACTAAGCCCTCCACAAGAACGCCTGGGGACTAGGTGCAAAGGCAAGGCAGGAGTGGAGCTGAGGCCAGGAAGGCGCCAGTAGCATCTCCCAGTCTCGCGCAGCCCGCTCCTTTCTGGACTGGAAGCCTAGCCGCGAGGCAAGTCTGGGCCAGGCTCGCCCAGGGCAGAGCAGCCTCACGCCAGCAACTCTGCCAGATTGGGCCTCTGAGCAGAGCTGGAGCTCTGCCGTACTGGAGGCGCACTCCGCTCCGCCAAAGCAGTGAATGCAGCCGCACACAGCAGGGCTGCCCTCTCTTCTCCTGAGGAGGCTCGCTTCCCACATGCTGTAAACTAGGCTGCCAGGAGGGGCCCCCTGCGCCTCCCACAGGTCTTGGCTCAGGAGCTGCTTCCCTGAGCTGGGGCTGTGGACGGGAGCCCAGACACGCAGGGGCAGGCCCCAACCACCTGCACACGTCTCTGCTGGGAAGGAGAGCACTAGGGAAATGACGTCTGTCAGGCACCTTCTGGGCGCTCACCGAGTCAGCCTCAGCGTGTGTGGGGCTGCAGACCACAGCCAGAGGCCCTGTGAGCCTTGTGCTCTCCGTGCTGTGCTGAGTCTGTGCGGTCAAGCAACCGTAAAAATAGACTTTCAGTTGCCCTCACTTTACCTCTACTAGAGCCCTAAAGCTGGAGCGCTTGGCAGTGTGCAACCCACCGGCAACTAAGCCCTCCACAAGAACGCCTGGGGACTAGGTGCAAAGGCAAGGCAGGAGTGGAGCTGAGGCCAGGAAGGCGCCAGGAGCATCTCCCAGTCTCGCGCAGCCCGCTCCTTTCTGGACTGGAAGCCTAGCCGCGAGGCAAGTCTGGGCAAGGCTCGCCCATGGCAGAGCAGCCTCACGCCAGCAACTCTGCCAGATCGGGCCTCTGAGCAGAGCTGGAGCTCTGCCGTACTGGAAGCGCACTCGGCTCCGCCAAAGCAGTGATTGCAGCCCCACGCATCTGGGCTGCCTCCTCTTCTCCCAAGCAGGCTCGCTTCCCTCATGCTGTGCACTAGGCTTCCAGGCGGGGCCCCCTGCGCCTCCCACAGGTCTTGGCTCAGGAGCTGCTTCCCTGAGCTGGGGCTGTGGACGGGAGCCCAGACACGCTGGGGCAGGCCCAAACCACCTGCACACGTCTCTGCTGGGGAGGAGAGCACTAGGGAAATGACGTCTGTCAGGCACCTTCTGAGCGCTCACCGAGTCAGCCTCAGGGTGTGTGGGGCTGCAGACCACAGGCAGAGGCCCTGTGAGCCTTGTGCTCTCCGTGCTGTGCTGAGTCTGGGAGGTCAAGCAACTGCTGGAGGAGCCCTGCAGTTGCCCTCCCATTGCCTCTAATAGAGCCCTCACTGTTGGAGCGCTTGGCAGTGTGCAACCCACCGGCAACTAAGCCCTCCACAAGAATGCCTGCGGACTAGGTGCAAAGGCAAGGCAGGAGTGGAGCTGAGGCCAGGAAGGCGCCAGTAGCATCTCCCAGTCTCGCGCAGCCCGCTCCTTCCTGGACTGGAAGCCTAGCCGCGAGGCAAGTTTGGGCAAGGCTCGCCCATGGCAGAGCAGCCTCACGCCAGCTACTCTGACAGACCGTGCCTCTGAGCAGAGCTGGAGCTCTGCCGTACTGGAGGCGCACTCGGCTCCGCCAAAGCAGTGAATGCAGCCGCACACAGCAGGGCTGCCTTCACTTCTCCCGAGGAGGCTCGCTTCCCACATGCTGTAAACTAGGCTTCCAGGCGGGGCCCCCTGCGCCTCCCACAGGTCTTGGCTGAGGAGCTGCTTCCCTGAGCTGGGGCTGTGGACGGGAGCCCAGATACGCAGGGGCAGGCCCAAACCACCTGCACACGTCTCTGTTGGGGAGGAGAGCACTAGGGACATGACGTCTGTCAGGCACCTTCTGGGCGCTCACCGAGTCAGCCTCCGCGTGTGTGGGGCTGCAGACCCCAGCCAGGGGCCCTGTGAGCCTTGTGCTCTCCGTGCTGTGCTGAGTCTGGGCGGTCAAGCAACCGTAAGAATAGACTTCCAGTTGCCCTCACTTTCCCTCTAATAGAGCCCTCAAGCTGGAGCGCTTGGCAGTGTGCAACCCACCGGCAACTAAGCCCTCCACAAGAACGCCTGGGGACTAGGTGCAAAGGCAAGGCAGGAGTGGAGCTGAGGCCAGGAAGGCGCCAGTAGCATCTCCCAGTCTCGCGCAGCCCGCTCCTTTCTGGACTGGAAGCCTAGCCGCGAGGCAAGTCTGGGCCAGGCTCGCCCAGGGCAGAGCAGCCTCACGCCAGCAACTCTGCCAGATTGGGCCTCTGAGCAGAGCTGGAGCTCTGCCGTACTGGAGGCGCACTCCGCTCCGCCAAAGCAGTGAATGCAGCCGCACACAGCAGGGCTGCCCTCTCTTCTCCTGAGGAGGCTCGCTTCCCACATGCTGTAAACTAGGCTGCCAGGAGGGGCCCCCTGCGCCTCCCACAGGTCTTGGCTCAGGAGCTGCTTCCCTGAGCTGGGGCTGTGGACGGGAGCCCAGACACGCAGGGGCAGGCCCCAACCACCTGCACACGTCTCTGCTGGGAAGGAGAGCACTAGGGAAATGACGTCTGTCAGGCACCTTCTGGGCGCTCACCGAGTCAGCCTCAGCGTGTGTGGGGCTGCAGACCACAGCCAGAGGCCCTGTGAGCCTTGTGCTCTCCGTGCTGTGCTGAGTCTGTGCGGTCAAGCAACCGTAAAAATAGACTTTCAGTTGCCCTCACTTTACCTCTACTAGAGCCCTAAAGCTGGAGCGCTTGGCAGTGTGCAACCCACCGGCAACTAAGCCCTCCACAAGAACGCCTGGGGACTAGGTGCAAAGGCAAGGCAGGAGTGGAGCTGAGGCCAGGAAGGCGCCAGGAGCATCTCCCAGTCTCGCGCAGCCCGCTCCTTTCTGGACTGGAAGCCTAGCCGCGAGGCAAGTCTGGGCAAGGCTCGCCCATGGCAGAGCAGCCTCACGCCAGCAACTCTGCCAGATCGGGCCTCTGAGCAGAGCTGGAGCTCTGCCGTACTGGAAGCGCACTCGGCTCCGCCAAAGCAGTGATTGCAGCCCCACGCATCTGGGCTGCCTCCTCTTCTCCCAAGCAGGCTCGCTTCCCTCATGCTGTGCACTAGGCTTCCAGGCGGGGCCCCCTGCGCCTCCCACAGGTCTTGGCTCAGGAGCTGCTTCCCTGAGCTGGGGCTGTGGACGGGAGCCCAGACACGCAGGGGCAGGCCCAAACCACCTGCACACGTCTCTGCTGGGGAGGAGAGCACTAGGGAAATGACGTCTGTCAGGCACCTTCTGAGCGCTCACCGAGTCAGCCTCAGGGTGTGTGGGGCTGCAGACCACAGGCAGAGGCCCTGTGAGCCTTGTGCTCTCCGTGCTGTGCTGAGTCTGGGAGGTCAAGCAACTGCTGGAGGAGCCCTGCAGTTGCCCTCCCATTGCCTCTAATAGAGCCCTCACTGTTGGAGCGCTTGGCAGTGTGCAACCCACCGGCAACTAAGCCCTCCACAAGAATGCCTGCGGACTAGGTGCAAAGGCAAGGCAGGAGTGGAGCTGAGGCCAGGAAGGCGCCAGTAGCATCTCCCAGTCTCGCGCAGCCCGCTCCTTCCTGGACTGGAAGCCTAGCCGCGAGGCAAGTTTGGGCAAGGCTCGCCCATGGCAGAGCAGCCTCACGCCAGCTACTCTGCCAGACCGGGCCTCTGAGCAGAGCTGGAGCTCTGCCGTACTGGAGGCGCACTCGGCTCCGCCAAAGCAGTGAATGCAGCCGCACACAGCAGGGCTGCCTTCACTTCTCCCGAGGAGGCTCGCTTCCCACATGCTGTAAACTAGGCTTCCAGGCGGGGCCCCCTGCGCCTCCCACAGGTCTTGGCTGAGGAGCTGCTTCCCTGAGCTGGGGCTGTGGACGGGAGCCCAGATACGCAGGGGCAGGCCCAAACCACCTGCACACGTCTCTGTTGGGGAGGAGAGCACTAGGGACATGACGTCTGTCAGGCACCTTCTGGGCGCTCACCGAGTCAGCTTCCGCGTGTGTGGGGCTGCAGACCCCAGCCAGGGGCCCTGTGAGCCTTGTGCTCTCCGTGCTGTGCTGAGTCTGGGCGGTCAAGCAACCGTAAGAATAGACTTCCAGTTGCCCTCACTTTCCCTCTAATAGAGCCCTCAAGCTGGAGCGCTTGGCAGTGTGCAACCCACCGGCAACTAAGCCCTCCACAAGAACGCCTGGGGACTAGGTGCAAAGGAAAGGCAGGAGTGGAGCTGAGGCCAGGAAGGCGCCAGTAGCATCTCCCAGTCTCGCGCAGCCCGCTCCTTTCTGGACTGGAAGCCTAGCCGCGAGGCAAGTCTGGACAAGGCTCGCCCAGGGCAGAGCAGCCTCACGCCAGCAACTCTGCCAGATTGGGCCTCTGAGCAGAGCTGGAGCTCTGCCGTACTGGAGGCGCACTCCGCTCCGCCAAAGCAGTGAATGCAGCCGCACACAGCAGGGCTGCCCTCTCTTCTCCTGAGGAGGCTCGCTTCCCACATGCTGTAAACTAGGCTGCCAGGAGGGGCCCCCTGCGCCTCCCACAGGTCTTGGCTCAGGAGCTGCTTCCCTGAGCTGGGGCTGTGGACGGGAGCCCAGACACGCAGGGGCAGGCCCCAACCACCTGCACACGTCTCTGCTGGGAAGGAGAGCACTAGGGAAATGACGTCTGTCAGGCACCTTCTGGGCGCTCACCGAGTCAGCCTCAGCGTGTGTGGGGCTGCAGACCACAGCCAGAGGCCCTGTGAGCCTTGTGCTCTCCGTGCTGTGCTGAGTCTGTGCGGTCAAGCAACCGTAAAAATAGACTTTCAGTTGCCCTCACTTTACCTCTACTAGAGCCCTAAAGCTGGAGCGCTTGGCAGTGTGCAACCCACCGGCAACTAAGCCCTCCAGAAGAACGCCTGGGGACTAGGTGCAAAGGCAAGGCAGGAGTGGAGCTGAGGCCAGGAAGGCGCCAGGAGCATCTCCCAGTCTCGCGCAGCCCGCTCCTTTCTGGACTGGAAGCCTAGCCGCGAGGCAAGTCTGGGCAAGGCTCGCCCATGGCAGAGCAGCCTCACGCCAGCAACTCTGCCAGATCGGGCCTCTGAGCAGAGCTGGAGCTCTGCCGTACTGGAAGCGCACTCGGCTCCGCCAAAGCAGTGATTGCAGCCCCACGCATCTGGGCTGCCTCCTCTTCTCCCAAGCAGGCTCGCTTCCCTCATGCTGTGCACTAGGCTTCCAGGCGGGGGCGCCCCGCGCCTCCTACAGGTCTTGGCTGAGGAGCTGCTTCCCTGAGCTGGGGCTGTGGACGGGAGCCCAGACACGCAGGGGAAGGCCCAAACCACCTGCACACGTCTCTGCTGGGGAGGAGAGCACTAGGGAATTGACGTCTGTCAGGCACCTTCTGGGCGCTCACCGAGTCAGCATCAGCGTGTGTGGGGCTGCAGACCACAGGCAGAGGCCCTGTGAGCCTTGTGCTCTCCGTGCTGTGCTGAGTCTGGGCGGTCAAGCAACCGCTGGAGGAGCCCTGCAGTTGCCCTCCCATTGCCTCTAATAGAGCCCTCACTGCTGGAGCGCTTGGCAGTGTGCAACCCACCGGCAACTAAGCCCTCCACAAGAACGCCTGGGGACTAGGTGCAAAGGCAAGGCAGGAGTGGAGCTGAGGCCAGGAAGGCGCCAGTAGCATCTCCCAGTCTCGCACAGCCCGCTCCTTTCTGGACTGGAAGCCTAGCCGCGAGGCAAGTCTGGGCAAGGCTCGCCCAGGGCAGAGCAGCCTCACGCCAGCAACTCTGCCAGATTGGGCCTCTGAGCAGAGCTGGAGCTCTGCCGTACTGGAGGCGCACTCGGCTCCGCCAAAGCAGTGAATGCAGCCGCACACAGCAGGGCTGCCTTCTCTTCTCCCGAGTAGGCTCGCTTCCCACATGCTGTAAAGTAGGCTGCCAGGCGGGGCCCCCTGCGCCTCCCAAAGGTCTTGGCTGTGGAGCTGCTTCCCTGGGCTGGGGCTGTGGACGGGAGCCCAGACACGCAGGGGCAGGCCCCAACCACCTGCACACGTCTCTGCTGGGAAGGAGAGCACTAGGGAAATGACGTCTGTCAGGCACCTTCTGGGCGCTCACCGAGTCAGCCTCAGCGTGTGTGGGGCTGTAGACCACAGCCAGAGGCCCTGTGAGCCTTGTGCTCTCCGTGCTGTGCTGAGTCTGGGAGGTCAAGCAACTGCTGGAGGAGCCCTGCAGTTGCCCTCCCATTGCCTCTAATAGAGCCCTCACTGCTGGAGCGCTTGGCAGTGTGCAACCCACCGGCAACTAAGCCCTCCACAAGAATGCCTGAGGACTAGGTGCAAAGGCAAGGCAGGAGTGGAGCTGAGGCCAGGAAGGCGCCAGTAGCATCTCCCAGTCTCGCGCAGCCCGCTCCTTTCTGAACTAGAAGCCTAGCCGCGAGGCAAGTCTGGGCAAGGCTCGCCAAGGGCAGAGCAGCCTCACGCCAGCACTCTGCCAGATCGGGCCTCTGAGCAGAGCTGGAGCTCTGCCGTACTGGAGGCGCACTCGGCTCCGCCCAAGCAGTGATTGCAGCCCCACGCATCTGGGCTGCCTCCTCTTCTCCCAAGGAGGCTCGCTTCCCTCATGCTGTGCACTAGGCTTCCAGGCGGGGGCGCCCCGCGCCTCCTACAGGTCTTGGCTGAGGAGCTGCTTCCCTGAGCTGGGGCTGTGGACGGGAGCCCAGACACGCAGGGGCAGGCCCCAACCACCTGCACACGTCTCTGCTGGGGAGGAGAGCACTAGGGAAATGACGTCTGTCAGGCACCTTCTGGGCGCTCACCGAGTCAGCCTCCTCGTGTGTGGGGCTGCAGACCACAGGCAGAGGCCCTGTGAGCCTTTTGCTCTCCGTGCTGTGTTGAGTCTGGGCGGTCAAGCAACCGTAAGAATAGACATTCAGTTGCCCTCACTTTGCCTCTACTAGAGCCCTCAAGCTGGAGCGCTTGGAAGTGTGCAACCCACCGGCAACTAAGCCCTCCACAAGAACGCCTGGGGACTAGGTGCAAAGGCAAGGCAGGAGTGGAGCTGAGGCCAGGAAGGTGCCAGTAGCATCTCCCAGTCTCGCGCAGCCCGCTCCTTTCTGGACTGGAAGCCTAGCCGCGAGGCAAGTCTGGGCAAGGCTCGCCCAGGGCAGAGCAGCCTCACGCCAGCAACTCTGCCAGATCGGGCCTCTGAGCAGAGCTGGAGCTCTGCCGTACTGGAGGCGCACTCCGCTCCGCCAAAGCAGTGAATGCAGCCGCACACAGCAGGGCTGCCTTCTCTTCTCCCGAGGAGGCTCGCTTCCCACATGCTGTAAACTAGGCTTCCAGGCGGGGCCCCCTGCGCCTCCCACAGGTCTTGGCTGAGGAGCTGCTTCCCTGAGCTGGGGCTGTGGACGGGAGCCCAGATACGCAGGGGCAGGCCCAAACCACCTGCACACGTCTCTGTTGGGGAGGAGAGCACTAGGGACATGACGTCTGTCAGGCACCTTCTGGGCGCTCACCGAGTCAGCCTCCGCGTGTGTGGGGCTGCAGACCCCAGCCAGGGGCCCTGTGAGCCTTGTGCTCTCCGTGCTGTGCTGAGTCTGGGCGGTCAAGCAACCGTAAGAATAGACTTCCAGTTGCCCTCACTTTCCCTCTAATAGAGCCCTCAAGCTGGAGCGCTTGGCAGTGTGCAACCCACCGGCAACTAAGCCCTCCACAAGAACGCCTGGGGACTAGGTGCAAAGGCAAGGCAGGAGTGGAGCTGAGGCCAGGAATGCGCCAGGAGCATCTCCCAGTCTCGCGCAGCCCGCTCCTTTCTGGACTGGAAGCCTAGCCGCGAGGCAAGTCTGGGCCAGGCTCGCCCAGGGCAGAGCAGCCTCACGCCAGCAACTCTGCCAGATTGGGCCTCTGAGCAGAGCTGGAGCTCTGCCGTACTGGAGGCGCACTCCGCTCCGCCAAAGCAGTGAATGCAGCCGCACACAGCAGGGCTGCCCTCTCTTCTCCTGAGGAGGCTCGCTTCCCACATGCTGTAAACTAGGCTGCCAGGAGGGGCCCCCTGCGCCTCCCACAGGTCTTGGCTCAGGAGCTGCTTCCCTGAGCTGGGGCTGTGGACGGGAGCCCAGACACGCAGGGGCAGGCCCCAACCACCTGCACACGTCTCTGCTGGGAAGGAGAGCACTAGGGAAATGACGTCTGTCAGGCACCTTCTGGGCGCTCACCGAGTCAGCCTCAGCGTGTGTGGGGCTGCAGACCACAGCCAGAGGCCCTGTGAGCCTTGTGCTCTCCGTGCTGTGCTGAGTCTGTGCGGTCAAGCAACCGTAAAAATAGACTTTCAGTTGCCCTCACTTTACCTCTACTAGAGCCCTAAAGCTGGAGCGCTTGGCAGTGTGCAACCCACCGGCAACTAAGCCCTCCACAAGAACGCCTGGGGACTAGGTGCAAAGGCAAGGCAGGAGTGGAGCTGAGGCCAGGAAGGCGCCAGGAGCATCTCCCAGTCTCGCGCAGCCCGCTCCTTTCTGGACTGGAAGCCTAGCCGCGAGGCAAGTCTGGGCAAGGCTCGCCCATGGCAGAGCAGCCTCACGCCAGCAACTCTGCCAGATCGGGCCTCTGAGCAGAGCTGGAGCTCTGCCGTACTGGAAGCGCACTCGGCTCCGCCAAAGCAGTGATTGCAGCCCCACGCATCTGGGCTGCCTCCTCTTCTCCCAAGCAGGCTCGCTTCCCTCATGCTGTGCACTAGGCTTCCAGGCGGGGCCCCCTGCGCCTCCCACAGGTCTTGGCTCAGGAGCTGCTTCCCTGAGCTGGGGCTGTGGACGGGAGCCCAGACACGCTGGGGCAGGCCCAAACCACCTGCACACGTCTCTGCTGGGGAGGAGAGCACTAGGGAAATGACGTCTGTCAGGCACCTTCTGAGCGCTCACCGAGTCAGCCTCAGGGTGTGTGGGGCTGCAGACCACAGGCAGAGGCCCTGTGAGCCTTGTGCTCTCCGTGCTGTGCTGAGTCTGGGAGGTCAAGCAACTGCTGGAGGAGCCCTGCAGTTGCCCTCCCATTGCCTCTAATAGAGCCCTCACTGTTGGAGCGCTTGGCAGTGTGCAACCCACCGGCAACTAAGCCCTCCACAAGAATGCCTGCGGACTAGGTGCAAAGGCAAGGCAGGAGTGGAGCTGAGGCCAGGAAGGCGCCAGTAGCATCTCCCAGTCTCGCGCAGCCCGCTCCTTCCTGGACTGGAAGCCTAGCCGCGAGGCAAGTTTGGGCAAGGCTCGCCCATGGCAGAGCAGCCTCACGCCAGCTACTCTGCCAGACCGGGCCTCTGAGCAGAGCTGGAGCTCTGCCGTACTGGAGGCGCACTCGGCTCCGCCAAAGCAGTGAATGCAGCCGCACACAGCAGGGCTGCCTTCACTTCTCCCGAGGAGGCTCGCTTCCCACATGCTGTAAACTAGGCTTCCAGGCGGGGCCCCCTGCGCCTCCCACAGGTCTTGGCTGAGGAGCTGCTTCCCTGAGCTGGGGCTGTGGACGGGAGCCCAGATACGCAGGGGCAGGCCCAAACCACCTGCACACGTCTCTGTTGGGGAGGAGAGCACTAGGGACATGACGTCTGTCAGGCACCTTCTGGGCGCTCACCGAGTCAGCCTCCGCGTGTGTGGGGCTGCAGACCCCAGCCAGGGGCCCTGTGAGCCTTGTGCTCTCCGTGCTGTGCTGAGTCTGGGCGGTCAAGCAACCGTAAGAATAGACTTCCAGTTGCCCTCACTTTCCCTCTAATAGAGCCCTCAAGCTGGAGCGCTTGGCAGTGTGCAACCCACCGGCAACTAAGCCCTCCACAAGAACGCCTGGGGACTAGGTGCAAAGGCAAGGCAGGAGTGGAGCTGAGGCCAGGAAGGCGCCAGTAGCATCTCCCAGTCTCGCGCAGCCCGCTCCTTTCTGGACTGGAAGCCTAGCCGCGAGGCAAGTCTGGGCCAGGCTCGCCCAGGGCAGAGCAGCCTCACGCCAGCAACTCTGCCAGATTGGGCCTCTGAGCAGAGCTGGAGCTCTGCCGTACTGGAGGCGCACTCCGCTCCGCCAAAGCAGTGAATGCAGCCGCACACAGCAGGGCTGCCCTCTCTTCTCCTGAGGAGGCTCGCTTCCCACATGCTGTAAACTAGGCTGCCAGGAGGGGCCCCCTGCGCCTCCCACAGGTCTTGGCTCAGGAGCTGCTTCCCTGAGCTGGGGCTGTGGACGGGAGCCCAGACACGCAGGGGCAGGCCCCAACCACCTGCACACGTCTCTGCTGGGAAGGAGAGCACTAGGGAAATGACGTCTGTCAGGCACCTTCTGGGCGCTCACCGAGTCAGCCTCAGCGTGTGTGGGGCTGCAGACCACAGCCAGAGGCCCTGTGAGCCTTGTGCTCTCCGTGCTGTGCTGAGTCTGTGCGGTCAAGCAACCGTAAAAATAGACTTTCAGTTGCCCTCACTTTACCTCTACTAGAGCCCTAAAGCTGGAGCGCTTGGCAGTGTGCAACCCACCGGCAACTAAGCCCTCCACAAGAACGCCTGGGGACTAGGTGCAAAGGCAAGGCAGGAGTGGAGCTGAGGCCAGGAAGGCGCCAGGAGCATCTCCCAGTCTCGCGCAGCCCGCTCCTTTCTGGACTGGAAGCCTAGCCGCGAGGCAAGTCTGGGCAAGGCTCGCCCATGGCAGAGCAGCCTCACGCCAGCAACTCTGCCAGATCGGGCCTCTGAGCAGAGCTGGAGCTCTGCCGTACTGGAAGCGCACTCGGCTCCGCCAAAGCAGTGATTGCAGCCCCACGCATCTGGGCTGCCTCCTCTTCTCCCAAGCAGGCTCGCTTCCCTCATGCTGTGCACTAGGCTTCCAGGCGGGGCCCCCTGCGCCTCCCACAGGTCTTGGCTCAGGAGCTGCTTCCCTGAGCTGGGGCTGTGGACGGGAGCCCAGACACGCAGGGGCAGGCCCAAACCACCTGCACACGTCTCTGCTGGGGAGGAGAGCACTAGGGAAATGACGTCTGTCAGGCACCTTCTGAGCGCTCACCGAGTCAGCCTCAGGGTGTGTGGGGCTGCAGACCACAGGCAGAGGCCCTGTGAGCCTTGTGCTCTCCGTGCTGTGCTGAGTCTGGGAGGTCAAGCAACTGCTGGAGGAGCCCTGCAGTTGCCCTCCCATTGCCTCTAATAGAGCCCTCACTGTTGGAGCGCTTGGCAGTGTGCAACCCACCGGCAACTAAGCCCTCCACAAGAATGCCTGCGGACTAGGTGCAAAGGCAAGGCAGGAGTGGAGCTGAGGCCAGGAAGGCGCCAGTAGCATCTCCCAGTCTCGCGCAGCCCGCTCCTTCCTGGACTGGAAGCCTAGCCGCGAGGCAAGTTTGGGCAAGGCTCGCCCATGGCAGAGCAGCCTCACGCCAGCTACTCTGCCAGACCGGGCCTCTGAGCAGAGCTGGAGCTCTGCCGTACTGGAGGCGCACTCGGCTCCGCCAAAGCAGTGAATGCAGCCGCACACAGCAGGGCTGCCTTCACTTCTCCCGAGGAGGCTCGCTTCCCACATGCTGTAAACTAGGCTTCCAGGCGGGGCCCCCTGCGCCTCCCACAGGTCTTGGCTGAGGAGCTGCTTCCCTGAGCTGGGGCTGTGGACGGGAGCCCAGATACGCAGGGGCAGGCCCAAACCACCTGCACACGTCTCTGTTGGGGAGGAGAGCACTAGGGACATGACGTCTGTCAGGCACCTTCTGGGCGCTCACCGAGTCAGCTTCCGCGTGTGTGGGGCTGCAGACCCCAGCCAGGGGCCCTGTGAGCCTTGTGCTCTCCGTGCTGTGCTGAGTCTGGGCGGTCAAGCAACCGTAAGAATAGACTTCCAGTTGCCCTCACTTTCCCTCTAATAGAGCCCTCAAGCTGGAGCGCTTGGCAGTGTGCAACCCACCGGCAACTAAGCCCTCCACAAGAACGCCTGGGGACTAGGTGCAAAGGAAAGGCAGGAGTGGAGCTGAGGCCAGGAAGGCGCCAGTAGCATCTCCCAGTCTCGCGCAGCCCGCTCCTTTCTGGACTGGAAGCCTAGCCGCGAGGCAAGTCTGGACAAGGCTCGCCCAGGGCAGAGCAGCCTCACGCCAGCAACTCTGCCAGATTGGGCCTCTGAGCAGAGCTGGAGCTCTGCCGTACTGGAGGCGCACTCCGCTCCGCCAAAGCAGTGAATGCAGCCGCTCACAGCAGGGCTGCCCTCTCTTCTCCTGAGGAGGCTCGCTTCCCACATGCTGTAAACTAGGCTGCCAGGAGGGGCCCCCTGCGCCTCCCACAGGTCTTGGCTCAGGAGCTGCTTCCCTGAGCTGGGGCTGTGGACGGGAGCCCAGACACGCAGGGGCAGGCCCCAACCACCTGCACACGTCTCTGCTGGGAAGGAGAGCACTAGGGAAATGACGTCTGTCAGGCACCTTCTGGGCGCTCACCGAGTCAGCCTCAGCGTGTGTGGGGCTGCAGACCACAGCCAGAGGCCCTGTGAGCCTTGTGCTCTCCGTGCTGTGCTGAGTCTGTGCGGTCAAGCAACCGTAAAAATAGACTTTCAGTTGCCCTCACTTTACCTCTACTAGAGCCCTAAAGCTGGAGCGCTTGGCAGTGTGCAACCCACCGGCAACTAAGCCCTCCACAAGAACGCCTGGGGACTAGGTGCAAAGGCAAGGCAGGAGTGGAGCTGAGGCCAGGAAGGCGCCAGGAGCATCTCCCAGTCTCGCGCAGCCCGCTCCTTTCTGGACTGGAAGCCTAGCCGCGAGGCAAGTCTGGGCAAGGCTCGCCCATGAAAGAGCAGCCTCACGCCAGCAACTCTGCCAGATCGGGCCTCTGAGCAGAGCTGGAGCTCTGCCGTACTGGAAGCGCACTCGGCTCCGCCAAAGCAGTGATTGCAGCCCCACGCATCTGGGCTGCCTCCTCTTCTCCCAAGCAGGCTCGCTTCCCTCATGCTGTGCACTAGGCTTCCAGGCGGGGGCGCCCCGCGCCTCCTACAGGTCTTGGCTGAGGAGCTGCTTCCCTGAGCTGGGGCTGTGGACGGGAGCCCAGACACGCAGGGGAAGGCCCAAACCACCTGCACACGTCTCTGCTGGGGAGGAGAGCACTAGGGAATTGACGTCTGTCAGGCACCTTCTGGGCGCTCACCGAGTCAGCATCAGCGTGTGTGGGGCTGCAGACCACAGGCAGAGGCCCTGTGAGCCTTGTGCTCTCCGTGCTGTGCTGAGTCTGGGCGGTCAAGCAACCGCTGGAGGAGCCCTGCAGTTGCCCTCCCATTGCCTCTAATAGAGCCCTCACTGCTGGAGCGCTTGGCAGTGTGCAACCCACCGGCAACTAAGCCCTCCACAAGAACGCCTGGGGACTAGGTGCAAAGGCAAGGCAGGAGTGGAGCTGAGGCCAGGAAGGCGCCAGTAGCATCTCCCAGTCTCGCACAGCCCGCTCCTTTCTGGACTGGAAGCCTAGCCGCGAGGCAAGTCTGGGCAAGGCTCGCCCAGGGCAGAGCAGCCTCACGCCAGCAACTCTGCCAGATTGGGCCTCTGAGCAGAGCTGGAGCTCTGCCGTACTGGAGGCGCACTCGGCTCCGCCAAAGCAGTGAATGCAGCCGCACACAGCAGGGCTGCCTTCTCTTCTCCCGAGGAGGCTCGCTTCCCACATGCTGTAAAGTAGGCTGCCAGGCGGGGCCCCCTGCGCCTCCCAAAGGTCTTGGCTGTGGAGCTGCTTCCCTGGGCTGAGGCTGTGGACGGGAGCCCAGACACGCAGGGGCAGGCCCCAACCACCTGCACACGTCTCTGCTGGGAAGGAGAGCACTAGGGAAATGACGTCTGTCAGGCACCTTCTGGGCGCTCACCGAGTCAGCCTCAGCGTGTGTGGGGCTGTAGACCACAGCCAGAGGCCCTGTGAGCCTTGTGCTCTCCGTGCTGTGCTGAGTCTGGGAGGTCAAGCAACTGCTGGAGGAGCCCTGCAGTTGCCCTCCCATTGCCTCTAATAGAGCCCTCACTGCTGGAGCGCTTGGCAGTGTGCAACCCACCGGCAACTAAGCCCTCCACAAGAATGCCTGAGGACTAGGTGCAAAGGCAAGGCAGGAGTGGAGCTGAGGCCAGGAAGGCGCCAGTAGCATCTCCCAGTCTCGCGCAGCCCGCTCCTTTCTGAACTAGAAGCCTAGCCGCGAGGCAAGTCTGGGCAAGGCTCGCCAAGGGCAGAGCAGCCTCACGCCAGCACTCTGCCAGATCGGGCCTCTGAGCAGAGCTGGAGCTCTGCCGTACTGGAGGCGCACTCGGCTCCGCCCAAGCAGTGATTGCAGCCCCACGCATCTGGGCTGCCTCCTCTTCTCCCAAGGAGGCTCGCTTCCCTCATGCTGTGCACTAGGCTTCCAGGCGGGGGCGCCCCGCGCCTCCTACAGGTCTTGGCTGAGGAGCTGCTTCCCTGAGCTGGGGCTGTGGACGGGAGCCCAGACACGCAGGGGCAGGCCCCAACCACCTGCACACGTCTCTGCTGGGGAGGAGAGCACTAGGGAAATGACGTCTGTCAGGCACCTTCTGGGCGCTCACCGAGTCAGCCTCCGGGTGTGTGGGGCTGCAGACCCAAGCCAGGGTCCCGGTGAGCCTTGTGCTCTCCGTGCTGTGCTGAGTCTGGGCGGTCAAGCAACCGCTGGAGGAGCCCTGCAGTTGCCCTCCCATTGCCTCTAATACAGTCCTTACTGCTGGAGCCCTTGGCAGTGTGCAACCCACGGGCAACTAAGCCCTTCCCAAGAACGCCTGGGGACTAGGTGCAAAGGCAAGGCAGGAGTGGAGCTGAGGCCAGGAAGGCGCCAGTAGCATCTCCCAGTCTCGCGCAGCCCGCTCCTTCCTGGACTGGAAGCCTAGCCGCGAGGCAAGTCTGGGCAAGGCTCGCCCAAGACAGAGCAGCCTCACACCAGCAACTCAGCCAGATCGGGCCTCTGAGCAGAGCTGGAGCTCTGCCGTACTGGAGGCGCACTCGGCTCCGCCAATGCAGTGAATGCAGCCGCACACAGCAGGGCTGCCTTCACTTCTCCCGAGGAGGCTCGCTTCCCACATGCTGTAAACTAGGCTTCCAGGCGGGGCCCCCTGCGCCTCCCACAGGTCTTGGCTGAGGAGCTGCTTCCCTGAGCTGGGGCTGTGGACGGGAGCCCAGACACGCAGGGGCAGGCCCAAACCACCTGCACACGTCTCTGTTGGGGAGGAGAGCACTAGGGAATTGACGTCTGTCAGGCACCTTCTGGGCGCTCACCGAGTCAGCCTCCGCGTGTGTGGGGCTGCAGACCCCAGCCAGGGGCCCTGTGAGCCTTGTGCTCTACGTGCTGTGCTGAGTCTGGGCGGTCAAGCAACCGTAAGAATAGACTTCCAGTTGCCCTCACTTTCCCTCTAATAGAGCCCTCAAGCTGGAGCGCTTGGCAGTGTGGAACCCACCGGCAACTAAGCCCTCCACAAGAACGCCTGGTGACTAGGTGCAAAGGCAAGGCAGGAGTGGAGCTGAGGCCAGGAAGGCGCCAGTAGCATCTCCCAGTCTCGCGCAGCCCGCTCCTTTCTGGACTGGAAGCCTAGCCGCGAGGCAAGTCTGGGCAAGTCTCGCCCAGGGCAGAGCAGCCTCACGCCAGCAACTCTGCCAGATCGGGCCTCTGAGCAGAGCTGGAGCTCTGCCGTACTGGAGGCGCACTCCAGTCCGCCAAAGCAGTGGATGCAGCCGCACACAGCAGGGCTGCCTACTCTTCTCCCGAGGAGGCTCGCTTCCCACGTGCTGTAAACTAGGCTTCCAGGCGGGGCCCCCTGCGCCTCCCACAGGTCTTGGCTCAGGAGCTGCTTCCCTGAGCTGGGGCTGTGGACGGGAGCCCAGACACGCAGGGGCAGGCCCAAACCACCTGCACACGTCTCTGCTGGGGAGGAGAGCACTAGGGAAATGACGTCTGTCAGGCACCTTCTGGGCGCTCACCGAGTCAGCGTCCGCGAGTGTGGGGCTGCAGACCCCAGCCAGGGGCCCTGTGAGCCTTGCGCTCTCCGTGGTGTGCTGAGTCTGGGCGGTCAAGCAACCGTAAGAATAGACTTCCAGTTGCCCTCACTTTGCCTCTAATAGAGCCCTCAAGCTGGAGCGCTTGGCAGTGTGCAACCGACCAGCAACTAAGCCCTCCACAAGAACGCCTGGGGACTAGATGCAAAGGCAAGGCAGGAGTGGAGCTGAGGCCAGGAAGGCGCCAGTAGCATCTCCCAGTCTCGCGCAGCCCGCTCCTTCCTGGACTGGAAGCCTAGCCGCGAGGCAAGTTTGGGCAAGGCTCGCCCATGGCAGAGCAGCCTCAGGCCAGCTACTCTGCCAGATCGGGCCTCTGAGCAGAGCTGGAGCTCTGCCGTACTGGAGGCGCACTCGGCTCCGCCAAAGCAGTGAATGCAGCCGCACACAGCAGGGCTGCCTTCTCTTCTCCCGAGGAGGCTCGCTTCCCGCATGCTGGAAACTAGGCTTCCAGGCGGGGCCCCCTGCGCCCTCCACAGGTCTTGGCTCAGGAGCTGCTTCCCTGAGCTGGGGCTGTGGACGGGAGCCCAGACACGCAGGGGCAGGCCCCAACCACCTGCACACGTCTCTGCTGGGGAGGAGAGCACTAGGGAAATGACGTCTGTCAGGCACCTTCTGGGCGCTCACCGAGTCAGCCTCAGCGTGTGTTGGGCTACAGACCACAGCCAGAGGCCCTGTGAGCCTTGTGCTCTCCGTGCTGTGCTGAGTCTGGGCGGTCAAGCAACCGCTGGAGGAGCCCTGCAGTTGCCCTCCCATTGCCTCTAATAGAGCCCTCACTGCTGGAGCGCTTGGCAGTGTGCAACCCACCGGCAACTAAGCCCTCCACAAGAACGCCTGGGGACTAGGTGCAAAGGCAAGGCAGGAGTGGAGCTGAGGCCAGGAAGGTGCCAGTAGCATCTCCCAGTCTCGCGCAGCCCGCTCCTTCCTGGACTGGAAGCCTAGCCGCGAGGCAAGTCTGGGCAAGGCTCGCCCAGGGCAGAGCAGCCTCACGCCAGCGACTCTGCCAGATCGGGCCTCTGAGCAGAGCTGGAGCTCTGCCGTACTGGAGGCGCACTCAGCTCCGCCAAAGCAGTGAATGCAGCCGCACACAGCAGGGCTGCCTTCACTTCTCCCGAGGAGGCTCGCTTCCCGCATGCTGTAAACTAGGCTTCCAGGAGGGGCCCCCTGCGCCTCCCACAGGTCTTGGCTCAGGAGCTGCTTCCCTGAGTTGGGGCTGTGGACGGGAGCCCAGACACGCAGGGGCAGGCGCCAACCACCTGCACACGTCTCTGCTGGGGAGGAGAGCACTAGGGAAATGACGTCTGTCAGGCACCTTCTGGGCGCTCACCGAGTCAGCCTCCGCGTGTGTGGGGCTGCAGACCCCAGCCAGGGGCCCTGTGAGCCTTGTGCTCTCCGTGCTGTGCTGAGTCTGGGCGGTCAAGCAACCGAAAGAATAGACTTCCAGTTGCCCTCACTTTGCCTCTAATAGAGCCCTCAAGCTGGAGCGCTTGGCAATGTGCAACCCACCAGCAACTAAGCCCTCCACAAGAACGCCTGGGGACTAGGTGCAAAGGCAAGGCAGGAGTGGAGCTGAGGCCAGGAAGGCGCCAGTAGCATCTCCCAGTCTCGCGCAGCCCGCTCCTTCCTGGACTGGAAGCCTAGCCGCGAGGCAAGTCTGGGCAAGGCTCGCCCATGGCAGAGCAGCCTCACGCCTGCACTCTTCCAGATCGGGCCTCTGAGCAGAGCTGCAGCTCTGCCGTACTGGAGGCGCACTCGGCTCCGCCCAAGCAGTGATTGCAGCCCCACGCATCTGGGCTGCCTCCTCTTCTCCCAAGGAGGCTCGCTTCCCACATGCTGTAAACTAGGCTGCCAGGCGGGGCCCCCTGCGCCTCCCACAGGTCTTGGCTCAGGAGCTGCTTCCCTGAGCTGGGGCTGTGGACGGGAGCCCAGACACGCAGGGGCAGGCCCCAACCACCTGCACACGTCTCTGCTGGGAAGGAGAGCACTAGGGAAATGACGTCTGTCAGGCACCTTCTGGGCGCTCACCGAGTCAGCCTCAGCGTGTGTGTGGGGCTGCAGACCACAGCCAGAGGCCCTGTGAGCCTTGTGCTCTCCGTGCTGTGCTGAGTCTGTGCGGTCAAGCAACCGTAAAAATAGAGTTTCAGTTGCCCTCACTTTACCTCTACTAGAGCCCTCAAGCTGGAGCGCTTGGCAGTGTGCAACCCACCGGCAACTAAGCCCTCCACAAGAACGCCTGGGGACTAGGTGCAAAGGCAAAGCAGGAGTGGAGCTGAGGCCAGGAAGGCGCCAGTAGCATCTCCCAGTCTCGAGCAGCCCGCTCCTTTCTGGACTGGAAGCCTAGCCGCGAGGCAAGTTTGGGCAAGGCTCGCCCATGGCAGAGAAGCCTCACGCCAGCAACTCTGCCAGATCGGGCCTCTGAGCAGAGCTGGAGCTCTGCCGTACTGGAGGCGCACTCGGCTCCGCCAAAGCAGTGATTGCAGCCCCACGCATCTGGGCTGCCTCCTCTTCTCCCATGCAGGCTCGCTTCCCTCATGCTGTGCACTAGGCTTCCAGGCGGGGGCGCCCCGCGCCTCCTACAGGTCTTGGCTGAGGAGCTGCTTCCCTGAGCTGGGGATGTGGACGGGAGCCCAGACACGCAGGGGCAGGCCCAAACCACCTGCACACGTCTCTGTTGGGGAGGAGAGCACTAGGGAAATGACGTCTGTCAGGCACCTTCTGGGCGCTCACCGAGTCAGCCTCCGCGTGTGTGGGGCTGCAGACCCCAGCCAGGGGCCCTGTGAGCCTTGTGCTCTCCGTGCTGTGCTGAGTCTGGGCGGTCAAGCAACCGTAAGAATAGACTTCCAGTTGCCCTCACTTTGCCTATAATAGAGCCCTCAAGCTGGAGCGCTTGGCAGTGTGCAACCCACCGGCAACTAAGCCCTCCACAAGAACGCCTGGGAACTAGGTGCAAAGGCAAGGCAGGAGTGGAGCTGAGGCCAGGAAGGCGCCAGTAGCATCTCCCAGTCTCGCGCAGCCCGCTCCTTCCTGGACTGGAAGCCTAGCCGCGAGGCAAGTCTGGGCAAGGCTCGCCCAGGCAGAGCAGCCTCACGCAAGCACTCTGCGAGATCGGGCCTCTGAGCAGAGCTGGAGCTCTGCCGTACTGGAGGCGCACTCGGCTCCGCCCAAGCAGTGATTGCACCCCACGCATCTGGGCTGCCTCCTCTTCTCCCAAGGAGGCTCGCTTCCCGCATGCTGTGCACGAGGCTTCCAGGCGGGGGCGCCCCGCGCCTCCTACAGGTCTTGGCTGAGGAGCTGCTTCCCTGAGCTGGGGCTGTGGACGGGAGCCCAGACACGCAGGGGCAGGCCCCAGCCACCTGCACACGTCTCTGCTGGGGAGGAGAGCACTAGGGAAATGACGTCTGTCAGGCACCTTCTGGGCGCTCACCGAGTCAGCCTCCGCGTGTGTGGGGCTGCAGACCCAAGCCAGGGTCCCTGTGAGCCTTGTGCTCTCCGTGCTGTGCTGAGTCTGGGCGGTCAAGCAACCGCTGGAGGAGCCCTGCAGTTGCCCTCCCATTGCCTCTAATACAGCCCTTACTGCTGGAGCCCTTGGCAGTGTGCAACCCACCGGCAACTAAGCCCTCCACAAGAACGCTTGGGGACTAGGTGCAAAGGCAAGGCAGGAGTGGAGCTGAGGCCAGGAAGGCGCCAGTAGCATCTCCCAGTCTCGCGCAGCCCGCTCCTTCCTGGACTGGAAGCCTAGCCGCGAGGCAAGTCTGGGCAAGGCTCGCCCAAGACAGAGCAGCCTCACACCAGCAACTCTGCCAGATCGGGCCTCTGAGCAGAGCTGGAGCTCTGCCGTACTGGAGGCGCACTCGGCTCCGCCAATGCAGTGAATGCAGCCGCACACAGCAGGGCTGCCTTCTCTTCTCCCGAGGAGGCTCGCTTCCCGCATGCTGTAAACTAGGCTTCCAGGCGGGGCCCCCTGCGCCTCCCACAGGTCTTGGCTCAGGAGTTGCTTCCCTGAGCTGGGGCTGTGGACGGGAGCCCAGACACGCAGGGGCAGGCCCCAACCACCTGCACACGTCTCTGCTGGGGAGGAGAGCACTAGGGAATGGACGTCTGTCAGGCACCTTCTGGGCGCTCACCGAGTCAGCCTCCGCGTGTGTGGGGCTGCAGACCACAGCCAGAGGCCCTGTGAGCCTTGTGCTCTCCGTGCTGTGCTGAGTCTGTGCGGTCAAGCAACCGTAAGAATAGACTTTCAGTTGCCCTCACTTTACCTCTACTAGAGCCCTAAAGCTGGAGCGCTTGGCAGTGTGAAACCCACCGGCAACTAAGCCCTCCACAAGAACGCCTGGGGACTAGGTGCAAAGGCAAGGCAGGAGTGGAGCTGAGGCCAGGAAGGCGCCAGGAGCATCTCCCAGTCTCGCGCAGCCCGCTCCTTTCTGGACTGGAAGCCTAGCCGCGAGGCAAGTCTGGGCAAGGCTCGCCCATGGCAGAGCAGCCTCACGCCAGCAACTCTGCCAGATCGGGCCTCTGAGCAGAGCTGGAGCTCTGCCGTACTGGAAGCGCACTCGGCTCCGCCAAAGCAGTGATTGCAGCCCCACGCATCTGGGCTGCCTCCTCTTCTCCCAAGCAGGCTCGCTTCCCTCATGCTGTGCACTAGGCTTCCAGGCGGGGGCGCCCCGCGCCTCCTACAGGTCTTGGCTGAGGAGCTGCTTCCCTGAGCTGGGGCTGTGGATGGGAGCCCAGACACGCAGGGGCAGGCCCAAACCACCTGCACACGTCTCTGCTGGGGAGGAGAGCACTAGGGAATTGACGTCTGTCAGGCACCTTCTGGGCGCTCACCGAGTGAGCATCAGCGTGTGTGCGGCTGCAGACCACAGCCAGAGGCCCTGTGAGCCTTGTGCTCTCCGTGCTGTGCTGAGTCTGGGCGGTCAAGCAACCGCTGGAGGAGCCCTGCAGTTGCCCTCCCATTGCCTCTAATAGAGCCCTCACTGCTGGAGCGCTTGGCAGTGTGCAACCCACCGGCAACTAAGCCCTCCACAAGAACGCCTGGGGACTAGGTGCAAAGGCAAGGCAGGAGTGGAGCTGAGGCCAGGAAGGCGCCAGTAGCATCTCCCAGTCTCGCACAGCCCGCTCCTTTCTGGACTGGAAGCCTAGCCGCGAGGCATGTCTGGGCAAGGCTCGCCCAGGGCAGAGCAGCCTCACGCCAGCAACTCTGCCAGATTGGGCCTCTGAGCAGAGCTGGAGCTCTGCAGTACTGGAGGCGCACTCGGCTCCGCCAAAGCAGTGAATGCAGCCGCACACAGCAGGGCTGCCTTCTCTTCTCCCGAGGAGGCTCGCTTCCCACATGCTGTAAACTAGGCTGCCAGGCGGGGCCCCCTGCGCCTCCCACAGGTCTTGGCTGTGGAGCTGCTTCCCTGAGCTGGGGCTGTGGACGGGAGCCCAGACACGCAGGGGCAGGGCCCAACCACCTGCACACGTCTCTGCTGGGAAGGAGAACACTAGGGAAATGACGTCTGTCAGGCACCTTCTGGGCGCTCACCGAGTCAGCCTCAGCGTGTGTGGGGCTGTAGACCACAGCCAGAGGCCCTGTGAGCCTTGTGCTCTCCGTGCTGTGCTGAGTCTGGGAGGTCAAGCAACTGCTGGAGGAGCCCTGCAGTTGCCCTCCCATTGCCTCTAATAGAGCCCTCACTGCTGGAGCGCTTGGCAGTGTGCAACCCACCGGCAACTAAGCCCTCCACAAGAATGCCTGAGGACTAGGTGCAAAGGCAAGGCAGGAGTGGAGCTGAGGCCAGGAAGGCGCCAGGAGCATCTCCCAGTCTCGCGCAGCCCGCTCCTTCCTGGACTAGAAGCCTAGCCGCGAGGCAAGTCTGGGCAAGGCTCGCCAAGGGCAGAGCAGCCTCACGCCAGCACTCTGCCAGATCGGGCCTCTGAGCAGAGCTGGAGCTCTGCCGTACTGGAGGCGCACTCGGCTCCGCCCAAGCAGTGATTGCAGCCCCACGCATCTGGGCTGCCTCCTCTTCTCCCAAGGAGGCTCGCTTCCCTCATGCTGTGGACTAGGCTTCCAGGCGGGGGCGCCCCGCGCCTCCTACATGTCTTGGCTGAGGAGCTGCTTCCCTGAGCAGGGGCTGCGGACGGGAGCCCAGACACGCAGGGGCAGGCCCCAACCACCTGCACACGTCTCTGCTGGGGAGGAGAGCACTAGGGAAAGGACGTCTGTCAGGCACCTTCTGGGCGCTCACCGAGTCAGCCTCCGCGTGTGTGGGGCTGCAGACCCCAGCCAGGGGCCCTGTGAGCCTTGTGCTCTCCGTGGTGTGCTGAGTCTGGGCGGTCAAGCAACCGTAAGAATAGACTTCCAGTTGCCCTCACTTTGCCTCTAATAGAGCCCTCAAGCTGGAGCGCTTGGCAGTGTGCAACCCACCGGAAACTAAGCCCTCCACAAGAACGCCTGGGGACTAGGTGCAAAGGCAAGGCAGGAGTGGAGCTGAGGCCAGGAAGGCGCCAGTAGCATCTCCCAGTCTCGCGCAGCCCGCTCCTTCCTGGACTGGAAGCCTAGCCGCGAGGCAAGTTTGGGCAAGGCTCGCCCATGGCAGAGCAGCCTCACGCCAGCTACTCTGCCAGACCGGGCCTCTGAGCAGAGCTGGAGCTCTGCCGTACTGGAGGCGCACTCGGCTCCGCCAAAGCAGTGAATGCAGCCGCACACAGCAGGGCTGCCTTCACTTCTCCCGAGGAGGCTCGCTTCCCACATGCTGTAAACTAGGCTTCCAGGCGGGGCCCCCTGCGCCTCCCACAGGTCTTGGCTGAGGAGCTGCTTCCCTGAGCTGGGGCTGTGGACGGGAGCCCAGATACGCAGGGGCAGGCCCAAACCACCTGCACACGTCTCTGTTGGGGAGGAGAGCACTAGGAACATGACGTCTGTCAGGCACCTTCTGGGCGCTCACCGAGCCAGCCTCCGCGTGTGTGGGGCTGCAGACCCCAGCCAGGGGCCCTGTGAGCCTTGTGCTCTCCGTGCTGTGCTGAGTCTGGGCGGTCAAGCAACCGTAAGAATAGACTTCCAGTTGCCCTCACTTTGCCTCTAATAGAGCCCTCAAGCTGGAGCGCTTGGCAGTGTGCAACCCACCGGCAACTAAGCCATCCACAAGAACGCCTGGGGACTAGGTTCAAAGGCAAGGCAGGAGTGGAGCTGAGGCCAGGAAGGCGCCAGTAGCATCTCCCAGTCTCGCGCAGCCCGCTCCTTCCTGAACTAGAAGCCTAGCCGCGAGGCAAGTCTGGGCAAGGCTCGCCCAAGACAGAGCAGCCTCACACCAGCAACTCAGCCAGATCGGGCCTCTGAGCAGAGCTGGAGCTCTGCCGTACTGGAGGCGCACTCGGCTCCGCCAATGCAGTGAATGCAGCCGCACACAGCAGGGCTGCCTTCTCTTCTCCCGAGGAGGCTCGCTTCCCGCATGCTGTGCACTAGGCTTCCAGGCGTGGGCGCCTCGCGCCTCCTACAGGTCTTGGCTGAGGAGCTGCTTCCCTGAGCTGGGGCTCTGGACGGGAGCACAAACACGCAGGGGCAGGCCCCAACCACCTGCACACGTCTCTGCTGGGGAGGAGGGCACTAGGGAAATGACGTCTGTCAGGCAAATTCTGGGCGCTCCCCGAATCAGCCTCCGCCTGTGTGGTGCTGCAGACCCAAGCCAGGGGCCCTGTGAGCCTTGTGCTCTCCGTGCTGTGCTGAGTCTGGGCGGTCAAGCAACCGTAAGAATCGACTTCCAGTTGCCCTCCCATTGCCTCTAATAGAGCCCTCAAGGTGGAGCGCTTGGCAGTGTGCAACCCACCGGCAACTAAGCCCTCCATAAGAACGCCTGGGTGCAAAGGCAAGGCAGGAGTGGAGCTGAGGCCAGGAAGGTGCCAGTAGCATCTCCCAGTCTCGCGCAGCATGCTCCTCCTGGACTGGAAGCCTAGCAGCGAGGCAAGTCTGGGCAACTCTCGCCCAGGGCAGAGGAGCCTCACGCCAGCAACTCTGCCAGATCGGGCCTCTGAGCAGAGCTGGAGCTCTGCCGTACTGGAGGCACACTCGGCTCCGCCAAAGCAGTGAATGCAGCCGCACACAGCAGGGCTGCCTCCTCTTCTCCCGAGGAGGCTCGCTTCCCGCATGCTGTAAACTAGGCTTCCAGGCGGTGCCCCCTGCGCCTCCCACAGGTCTTGGCTCAGGAGCTGCTTCCCTGAGCTGGGGCTGTGGACGGGAGCCCAGACACGCAGGGGCAGGCCCCAGCCACCTGCACACGTCTCTGCTGGGGAGGAGAGCACTAGGGAAATGACGTCTGTCAGGCACCTTCTGGGCGCTCACCGAGTCAGCCTCCGCGTGTGTGGGGCTGCAGACCCAAGCCAGGGTCCCTGTGAGCCTTGTGCTCTCCGTGCTGTGCTGAGTCTGGGCGGTCAAGCAACCGCTGGAGGAGCCCTGCAGTTGCCCTCCCATTGCCTCTAATACAGCCCTTACTGCTGGAGCCCTTGGCAGTGTGCAACCCACCGGCAACTAAGCCCTCCACAAGAACGCTTGGGGACTAGGTGCAAAGGCAAGGCAGGAGTGGAGCTGAGGCCAGGAAGGCGCCAGTAGCATCTCCCAGTCTCGCGCAGCCCGCTCCTTCCTGGACTGGAAGCCTAGCCGCGAGGCAAGTCTGGGCAAGTCTCGCCCAAGACAGAGCAGCCTCACACCAGCAACTCTGCCAGATCGGGCCTCTGAGCAGAGCTGGAGCTCTGCCGTACTGGAGGCGCACTCGGCTCCGCCAATGCAGTGAATGCAGCCGCACACAGCAGGGCTGCCTTCTCTTCTCCCGAGGAGGCTCGCTTCCCGCATGCTGTAAACTAGGCTTCCAGGCGGGGCCCCCTGCGCCTCCCACAGGTCTTGACTCAGGAGTTGCTTCCCTGAGCTGGGGCTGTGGACGGGAGCCCAGACACGCAGGGGCAGGCCCCAACCACCTGCACACGTCTCTGCTGGGGAGGAGAGCACTAGGGAATGGACGTCTGTCAGGCACCTTCTGGGCGCTCACCGAGTCAGCCTCCGCGTGTGTGGGGCTGCAGACCCCAGCCAGTGGCCCTGTGAGCCTTGTGCTCTCCGTGCTGTGCTGAGTCTGGGCGGTCAAGCAACCGTAAGAATAGACTTCCAGTTGCCCTCACTTTGCCTCTAATAGAGCCCTCAAGCTGGAGCGCTTGGCAGTGTGCAACCCACCGGCATCTAAGCCCTCCACAAGAACGCCTGCGGACTAGGTGCAAAGGCAAGGCAGGAGTGGAGCTGAGGCCAGGAAGGCGCCAGTAGCATCTCCCAGTCTCGCGCAGCCCGCTCCTTTCTGGACTGGAAGCCTAGCCGCGAGGCAAGTTTGGGCAAGGCTCGCCCAGGGCAGAGCAGCCTCACGCCAGCAACTCTGCCAGATCGGGCCTCTGAGCAGAGCTGGAGCTCTGCCGTACTGGAGGCGCACTCGGCTCCGCCAAAGCAGTGAATGCAGCCCCACGCATCTGGGCTGCCTCCTTTTCTCCCAAGGAGGCTCGCTTCCCGCATGCTGTGCACGAGGCTTCCAGGCGGGGGCGCCCCGCGCCTCCTACAGGTCTTGGCTGAGGAGCTGCTTCCCTGAGCTGGGGCTGTGGACGGGAGCCCAGACACGCAGGGGCAGGCCCCAACCACCTGCACACGTCTCGGCAGGGGAGGAAAGCACTAGGGAAATGACGTATGTAAGGCACCTTCTGGGCGCTCACCGAGTCAGCCTCCGCGTGTGTGGGGCTGCAGACCCCAGCCAGGGGCCCTGTGAGCCTTGTGCTCTCCGTGCTGTGCTGAGTCTGGGCGGTCAAGCAACCGTAAGAATAAACTTTCAGTTGCCCTCACTTTGCCTCTACTAGAGCCCTCAAGCTGGAGCGCTTGGCAGTGTGCAACCCACCGGCAACTAAGCCCTCCACAAGAACGCCTGGGGACTAGGTGCAAAGGCAAGGAAGGAGTGGAGCTGAGGCCAGGAAGGCGCCAGTAGCATCTCCCAGTCTCGCGCAGCCCGCTCCTTCCTGGACTGGAAGCCTAGCCGCGAGGCAAGTCTGGGCAAGGCTCGCCCAAGACAGAGCAGCCTCACACCAGCAACTCAGCCAGATCGGGCCTCTGAGCAGAGCTGGAGCTCTGCCGTACTGGAGGCGCACTCGGCTCCGCCAATGCAGTGAATGCAGCCGCACACAGCAGGGCTGCCTTCTCTTCTCCCGAGGAGGCTCGCTTCCCGCATGCTGTGCACTAGGCTTCCAGGCGTGGGCGCCTCGCGCCTCCTACAGGTCTTGGCTGAGGAGCTGCTTCCCTGAGCTGGGGCTCTGGACGGGAGCACAAACACGCAGGGGCAGGCCCCAACCACCTGCACACGTCTCTGCTGGGGAGGAGGGCACTAGGGAAATGACGTCTGTCAGGCAAATTCTGGGCGCTCCCCGAATCAGCCTCCGCCTGTGTGGTGCTGCAGACCCAAGCCAGGGGCCCTGTGAGCCTTGTGCTCTCCGTGCTGTGCTGAGTCTGGGCGGTCAAGCAACCGTAAGAATCGACTTCCAGTTGCCCTCCCATTGCCTCTAATAGAGCCCTCAAGCTGGAGCGCTTGGCAGTGTGCAACCCACCGGCAACTAAGCCCTCCACAAGAACGCCTGGGTGCAAAGGCAAGGCAGGAGTGGAGCTGAGGCCAGGAAGGTGCCAGTAGCATCTCCCAGTCTCGCGCAGCATGCTCCTCCTGGACTGGAAGCCTAGCAGCGAGGCAAGTCTGGGCAACTCTCGCCCAGGGAAGAGGAGCCTCACGCCAGCAACTCTGCCAGATCGGGCCTCTGAGCAGAGCTGGAGCTCTGCCGTACTGGAGGCACACTCGGCTCCGCCAAAGCAGTGAATGCAGCCGCACACAGCAGGGCTGCCTCCTCTTCTCCCGAGGAGGCTCGCTTCCCGCATGCTGTAAACTAGGCTTCCAGGCGGTGCCCCCTGCGCCTCCCACAGGTCTTGGCTCAGGAGCTGCTTCCCTGAGCTGGGGCTGTGGACGGGAGCCCAGACACGCAGGGGCAGGCCCCAGCCACCTGCACACGTCTCTGCTGGGGAGGAGAGCACTAGGGAAATGACGTCTGTCAGGCACCTTCTGGGCGCTCACCGAGTCAGCCTCCGCGTGTGTGGGGCTGCAGACCCAAGCCAGGGTCCCTGTGAGCCTTGTGCTCTCCGTGCTGTGCTGAGTCTGGGCGGTCAAGCAACCGCTGGAGGAGCCCTGCAGTTGCCCTCCCATTGCCTCTAATACAGCCCTTACTGCTGGAGCCCTTGGCAGTGTGCAACCCACCGGCAACTAAGCCCTCCACAAGAACGCTTGGGGACTAGGTGCAAAGGCAAGGCAGGAGTGGAGCTGAGGCCAGGAAGGCGCCAGTAGCATCTCCCAGTCTCGCGCAGCCCGCTCCTTCCTGGACTGGAAGCCTAGCCGCGAGGCAAGTCTGGGCAAGGCTCGCCCAAGACAGAGCAGCCTCACACCAGCAACTCTGCCAGATCGGGCCTCTGAGCAGAGCTGGAGCTCTGCCGTACTGGAGGCGCACTCGGCTCCGCCAATGCAGTGAATGCAGCCGCACACAGCAGGGCTGCCTATTCTTCTCCCGAGGAGGCTCGCTTCCCGCATGCTGTAAACAAGGCTTCCAGGCGGGGCCCCCTGCGCCTCCCACAGGTCTTGGCTCAGGAGTTGCTTCCCTGAGCTGGGGCTGTGGACGGGAGCCCAGACACGCAGGGGCAGGCCCCAACCACCTGCACACGTCTCTGCTGGGGAGGAGAGCACTAGGGAATGGACGTCTGTCAGGCACCTTCTGGGCGCTCACCGAGTCAGCCTCCGCGTGTGTGGGGCTGCAGACCCCAGCCAGTGGCCCTGTGAGCCTTGTGCTCTCCGTGCTGTGCTGAGTCTGGGCGGTCAAGCAACCGTAAGAATAGACTTCCAGTTGCCCTCACTTTGCCTCTAATAGAGCCCTCAAGCTGGAGCGCTTGGCAGTGTGCAACCCACCGGCATCTAAGCCCTCCACAAGAACGCCTGCGGACTAGGTGCAAAGGCAAGGCAGGAGTGGAGCTGAGGCCAGGAAGGCGCCAGTAGCATCTCCCAGTCTCGCGCAGCCCGCTCCTTTCTGGACTGGAAGCCTAGCCGCGAGGCAAGTTTGGGCAAGGCTCGCCCAGGGCAGAGCAGCCTCACGCCAGCAACTCTGCCAGATCGGGCCTCTGAGCAGAGCTGGAGCTCTGCCGTACTGGAGGCGCACTCGGCTCCGCCAAAGCAGTGAATGCAGCCCCACGCATCTGGGCTGCCTCCTTTTCTCCCAAGGAGGCTCGCTTCCCGCATGCTGTGCACGAGGCTTCCAGGCGGGGGCGCCCCGCGCCTCCTACAGGTCTTGGCTGAGGAGCTGCTTCCCTGAGCTGGGGCTGTGGACGGGAGCCCAGACACGCAGGGGCAGGCCCCAACCACCTGCACACGTCTGGGCAGGGGAGGAAAGCACTAGGGTAATGACGTATGTAAGGCAACTTCTGGGCGCTCACCGAGTCAGCCTCCGCGTGTGTGGGGCTGCAGACCCCAGCCAGGGGCCCTGTGAGCCTTGTGCTCTCCGTGCTGTGCTGAGTCTGGGCGGTCAAGCAACCGTAAGAATAGACTTTCAGTTGCCCTCACTTTGCCTCTACTAGAGCCCTCAAGCTGGAGCGCTTGGCAGTGTGCAACCCACCGGCAACTAAGCCCTCCACAAGAACGCCTGGGGACTAGGTGCAAAGGCAAGGCAGGAGTGGAGCTGAGGCCAGGAAGGTGCCAGTAGCATCTCCCAGTCTCGCGCAGCCCGCTCCTTCCTGGACTGGAAGCCTAGCTGCGAGGCAAGTCTGGGCAAGGCTCGCCCAGGGCAGAGCAGCCTCACGCCAGCGACTCTGCCAGATCGGGCCTCTGAGCAGAGCTGGAGCTCTGCCGTACTGGAGGCGCACTCAGCTCCGCCAAAGCAGTGAATGCAGCCGCACACAGCAGGGCTGCCTTCACTTCTCCCGAAGAGGCTCGCTTCCCGCATGCTGTAAACTAGGCTTCCAGGAGGGGCCCCCTGCGCCTCCCACAGGTCTTGGCTCAGGAGCTGCTTCCCTGAGTTGGGGCTGTGGACGGGAGCCCAGACACGCAGGGGCAGGCGCCAACCACCTGCACACGTCTCTGCTGGGGAGGAGAGCACTAGGGAAATGACGTCTGTCAGGCACCTTCTGGGCGCTCACCGAGTCAGCCTCCGCGTGTGTGGGGCTGCAGACCCCAGCCAGGGGCCCTGTGAGCCTTGTGCTCTCCGTGCTGTGCTGAGTCTGGGCGGTCAAGCAACCGAAAGAATAGACTTCCAGTTGCCCTCACTTTGCCTCTAATAGAGCCCTCAAGCTGGAGCCCTTGGCAATGTGCAACCCACCAGCAACTAAGCCCTCCACAAGAACGCCTGGGGACTAGGTGCAAAGGCAAGGCAGGAGTGGAGCTGAGGCCAGGAAGGCGCCAGTAGCATCTCCCAGTCTCGCGCAGCCCGCTCCTTCCTGGACTGGAAGCCTAGCCGCGAGGCAAGTCTGGGCAAGGCTCGCCCATGGCAGAGCAGCCTCACGCCAGCACTCTTCCAGATCGGGCCTCTGAGCAGAGCTGCAGCTCTGCCGTACTGGAGGCGCACTCGGCTCCGCCCAAGCAGTGATTGCAGCCCCACGCATCTGGGCTGCCTCCTCTTCTCCCAAGGAGGCTCGCTTCCCTCATGCTGTGCACTAGGCTTCCAAGCGGGGGCGCCCCGCGCCTCCTACAGGTCTTGGCTGAGGAGCTGCTTCCCTGAGCTGGGGCTGTGGACGGGAGCCCAGACATGCAGGGGCAGGCCCCAACCACCTGCACACGTCTCTGCTGGGGAGGAGAGCACTAGGGAAATGACGTCTGTCAGGCACCTTCTGGGCGCTCACCGAGTCAGACTCAGCGTGTGTGGGGCTGCAGACCACAGCCAGTGGCCCTGTGAGCCTTGTGCTCTCCGTGCTGTGCTGAGTCTGTGCGGTCAAGCAACCGTAAGAATAGACTTTCAGTTGCCCTCACTTTGCCTCTACTAGAGCCCTCAAGCTGGAGCGCTTGGCAGTGTGCAACCCACCGGCAACTAAGCCCTCCACAAGAACGCTTGGGGACTAGGTGCAAAGGCAAGGCAGGAGTGGAGCTGAGGCCAGGAAGGCGCCAGTAGCATCTCCCAGTCTCGCGCAGCCCGCTCCTTTCTGGACTGGAAGCCTAGCCGCGAGGCAAGTCTGGGCAAGGCTCGCCCAGGGCAGAGCAGCCTCACGCCAGCAACTCTGCCAGATTGGGCCTCTGAGCAGAGCTGGAGCTCTGCAGTACTGGAGGCGCACTCGGCTCCGCCAAAGCAGTGAATGCAGCCGCACACAGCAGGGCTGCCTTCTCTTCTCCCGAGGAGGCTCGCTTCCCACATGCTGTAAACTAGGCTGCCAGGCGGGGCCCCCTTCGCCTCCCACAGGTCTTGGCTCAGGAGCTGCTTCCCTGAGCTGGGGCTGTGGACGGGAGCCCAGACACGCAGGGGCAGGCCCCAACCACCTGCACACGTCTCTGCTGGGAAGGAGAGCACTAGGGAAATGACGTCTGTCAGGCACCTTCTGGGCGCTCACCGAGTCAGCCTCAGCGTGTGTGTGGGGCTGCAGACCACAGCCAGAGGCCCTGTGAGCCTTGTGCTCTCCGTGCTGTGCTGAGTCTGTGCGGTGAAGCAACCGTAAAAATAGAGTTTCAGTTGCCCTCACTTTACCTCTACTAGAGCCCTCAAGCTGGAGCGCTTGGCAGTGTGCAACCCACCGGCAACTAAGCCGTCCACAAGAACGCCTGGGGACTAGGTGCAAAGGCAAAGCAGGAGTGGAGCTGAGGCCAGGAAGGCGCCAGTAGCATCTCCCAGTCTCGAGCAGCCCGCTCCTTTCTGGACTGGAAGCCTAGCCGCGAGGCAAGTTTGGGCAAGGCTCGCCCATGGCAGAGCAGCCTCACGCCAGCAACTCTGTCAGATCGGGCCTCTGAGCAGAGCTGGAGCTCTGCCGTACTGGAGGCGCACTCGGCTCCGCCAAAGCAGTGATTGCAGCCCCACGCATCTGGGCTGCCTCCTCTTCTCCCATGCAGGCTCGCTTCCCTCATGCTGTGCACTAGGCTTCCAGGCGGGGGCGCCCCGCGCCTCCTACAGGTCTTGGCTGAGGAGCTGCTTCCCTGAGCTGGGGATGTGGACGGGAGCCCAGACACGCAGGGGCAGGCCCAAACCACCTGCACACGTCTCTGTTGGGGAGGAGAGCACTAGGGAAATGACGTCTGTCAGGCACCTTCTGGGCGCTCACCGAGTCAGCCTCCGCGTGTGTGGGGCTGCAGACCCCAGCCAGGGGCCCTGTGAGCCTTGTGCTCTCCGTGCTGTGCTGAGTCTGGGCGGTCAAGCAACCGTAAGAATAGACTTCCAGTTGCCCTCACTTTGCCTATAATAGAGCCCTCAAGCTGGAGCGCTTGGCAGTGTGCAACCCACCGGCAACTAAGCCCTCCACAAGAACGCCTGGGAACTAGGTGCAAAGGCAAGGCAGGAGTGGAGCTGAGGCCAGGAAGGCGCCAGTAGCATCTCCCAGTCTCGCGCAGCCCGCTCCTTCCTGGACTGGAAGCCTAGCCGCGAGGCAAGTCTGGGCAAGGCTCGCCCAGGCAGAGCAGCCTCACGCAAGCACTCTGCGAGATCGGGCCTCTGAGCAGAGCTGGAGCTCTGCCGTACTGGAGGCGCACTCGGCTCCGCCCAAGCAGTGATTGCACCCCACGCATCTGGGCTGCCTCCTCTTCTCCCAAGGAGGCTCGCTTCCCGCATGCTGTGCACGAGGCTTCCAGGCGGGGGCGCCCCGCGCCTCCTACAGGTCTTGGCTGAGGAGCTGCTTCCCTGAGCTGGGGCTGTGGACGGGAGCCCAGACACGCAGGGGCAGGCCCCAGCCACCTGCACACGTCTCTGCTGGGGAGGAGAGCACTATGGAAATGACGTCTGTCAGGCACCTTCTGGGCGCTCACCGAGTCAGCCTCCGCGTGTGTGGGGCTGCAGACCCAAGCCAGGGTCCCTGTGAGCCTTGTGCTCTCCGTGCTGTGCTGAGTCTGGGCGGTCAAGCAACCGCTGGAGGAGCCCTGCAGTTGCCCTCCCATTGCCTCTAATACAGCCCTTACTGCTGGAGCCCTTGGCAGTGTGCAACCCACCGGCAACTAAGCCCTCCACAAGAACGCTTGGGGACTAGGTGCAAAGGCAAGGCAGGAGTGGAGCTGAGGCCAGGAATGCGCCAGTAGCATCTCCCAGTCTCGCGCAGCCCGCTCCTTCCTGGACTGGAAGCCTAGCCGCGAGGCAAGTCTGGGCAAGGCTCGCCCAAGACAGAGCAGCCTCACACCAGCAACTCTGCCAGATCGGGCCTCTGAGCAGAGCTGGAGCTCTGCCGTACTGGAGGCGCACTCGGCTCCGCCAATGCAGTGAATGCAGCCGCACACAGCAGGGCTGCCTTCTCTTCTCCCGAGGAGGCTCGCTTCCCGCATGCTGTAAACTAGGCTTCCAGGCGGGGCCCCCTGCGCCTCCCACAGGTCTTGGCTCAGGAGTTGCTTCCCTGAGCTGGGGCTGTGGACGGGAGCCCAGACACGCAGGGGCAGGCCCCAACCACCTGCACACGTCTCTGCAGGGGAGGAGAGCACTAGGGAATGGACGTCTGTCAGGCACCTTCTGGGCGCTCACCGAGTCAGCCTCCGCGTGTGTAGGGCTGCAGACCCCAGCCAGTGGCCCTGTGAGCCTTGTGCTCTCCGTGCTGTGCTGAGTCTGGGCGGTCAAGCAACCGTAAGAATAGACTTCCAGTTGCCCTCACTTTGCCTCTAATAGAGCCCTCAAGCTGGAGCGCTTGGCAGTGTGCAACCCACCGGCATCTAAGCCCTCCACAAGAACGCCTGCGGACTAGGTGCAAAGGCAAGGCAGGAGTGGAGCTGAGGCCAGGAAGGCGCCAGTAGCATCTCCCAGTCTCGCGCAACCCGCTCCTTTCTGGACTGGAAGCCTAGCCGCGAGGCAAGTTTGGGCAAGGCTCGCCCAGGGCAGAGCAGCCTCACGCCAGCAACTCTGCCAGATCGGGCCTCTGAGCAGAGCTGGAGCTCTGCCGTACTGGAGGCGCACTCGGCTCCGCCAAAGCAGTGAATGCAGCCCCACGCATCTGGGCTGCCTCCTTTTCTCCCAAGGAGGCTCGCTTCCCGCATGCTGTGCACGAGGCTTCCAGGCGGGGGCGCCCCGCGCCTCCTACAGGTCTTGGCTGAGGAGCTGCTTCCCTGAGCTGGGGCTGTGGACGGGAGCCCAGACACGCAGGGGCAGGCCCCAACCACCTGCACAAGTCTCGGCAGGGGAGGAAAGCACTAGGGAAATGACGTCTGTAAGGCACCTTCTGGGCGCTCACCGAGTCAGCCTCCGCGTGTGTGGGGCTGCAGACCCCAGCCAGGGGCCCTGTGAGCCTTGTGCTCTCCGTGCTGTGCTGAGTCTGGGCGGTCAAGCAACCGTAAGAATAGACTTCCAGTTGCCCTCACTTTGCCTCTAATAGAGCCCTCAAGCTGGAGCGCTTGGCAGTGTGCAACCCACCGACAACTAAGCCCTCCACAAGAACGCCTGGGAACTAGGTGCAAAGGCAAGGCAGGAGTGGAGCTGAGGCCAGGAAAGGGCCAGTAGCATCTCCCAGTCTCGCGCAGCCTGCTCCTTCCTGGACTGGAAGCCTAGCCGCGAGGCATGTCTGGGCAAGGCTCGCCCAGGGCCGAGCAGCCTCACGCCAGCAACTCTGAGAGATTGGCCTCTGAGCAGAGCTGGAGCTCTGCCGTACTGGAGGCGCACTCAGCTCCGCCAAAGCAGTGAATGCAGCCGCACTCAGCAGGGCTGCCTTCTCTTCTCCCGAGGAGGCTCGCTTCCCGCATGCTGTAAAATAGGCTTCCAGGCGGGGCCCCCTGCGCCTCCCACAGGTCTTGGCTCAGGAGCTGATTCCCTGAGCTGGGGCTGTGGACGGGAGCCCAGACACGCAGGGGCAGGCCCCAGCCACCTGCACACGTCTCTGCTGGGGAGAAGAGCACTATGGAAATGACGTCTGTCAGGCACCTTCTGGGCGCTCACCGAGTCAGCCTCCGCGTTTGTGGGGCTGCAGACCCAAGCCAGGGGCCCTGTGAGCCTTGTGCTCTCCGTGCTGTGCTGAGTCTGGGCGGTCAAGCAACCGCAAGAGGAGACTTGCAGTTGCCCTCCCTTGGCCTCTAATAGAGCCCTCACTGCTGGAGCGCTTGGCAGTGTGCAACCCACCGGCAACTAAGCCCTCCACAAGAATGCCTGGGGACTAGGTGCAAAGGCAAGGCAGGAGTGGAGCTGAGGCCAGGAAGGCGCCAGTAGCATCTCCCAGTCTCGCGCAGCCCACTCCTTTCTGGACTGGAAGCCTAGCCGCGAGGCAAGTCTGGGCAAAGCTCGCCCAGTGCAGAGCAGCCTCACGCCAGCACTCTGCCAGATCGGGCCTCTGAGCAGAGCTGGAGCTCTGCCGTACTGGAGGCCAACTCGGATCTGCCCAAGCAGTGATTACAGCCTCACGAAGCTGTGCTGCCTCCTCTTCTCCCGAGGAGGCTCGCTTCCCGCATGCTGTGCACTAGGCTTCCAGGCGGCGGCGCCCCGCGCCTCCTACAGGTCTTAGCTGAGGAGCTGCTTCCCTGAGCTGGGGCTGTGGTAGGGAGCCCAGACACGCAGGGGCAGGCCCCAACCACCTGCACACGTCTCTGCTGGGGAGGAGAGCACTAGGGAAATGACGTCTGTCAGGCACCTTCTGGGCGCTCCCGGAGTTCGCCTCCGGTGTGTGGGGCTGCAGACCCCAGCCAGGGGTCCTGTGAGCCTTGTGCTCTCCATGCTGTGCTGAGTCTGGGCGGTCAAGCAACCGCTGAAGGCGACTTGCAGTTGCCCTCCCATTGCCTCTAATAGAGCCCTCACTGCTGGAGCGCTTGGCAGTGTGCAACCCACCGGCAACTAAGCACTCCACAAGAACGCCTGGGGACTAGGTGCAAAGGGAAGGCAGGAGTGGAGCTGAGGCTGGGAAGGCGCCAGTAGCATCTCCCAGTCTCGCGCAGCCTGCTCTTTCCTGGAATGGAAGCCTATGTGCGAGGAAAGTCTGGGCAAGTCTCGCCCAGGGCAGAGCAGCCTCACGCCAGCAAGACTCACAGATCGGGCCTCTGAGCAGAGCTGGAGCTCTGCCGTACTGGAGGCTCACTCGGCTCCGCCAAAGCAGTGAATGCAGCCGCACGCAGCATGGCTGCCTCCTCTTCTCCCGAGGAGGCTCGCTTCCCGCATGCTGCATACTAGGCTTCCAGGAGGGGCCACCCGCGCCTCGCACAGGTCTTGTCTCAGGAGCTGCTTTCCTGAGCTGGGGCTGTGTACGGGAGCCCAAACAAGCAGGGGCAGGCCCCAACCACCCAAACATATATCTGCTGGGGAGGAGAGCACTAGGGAAATGACGTCTGTCAGGCACCTTCTGGGCGCTCACGGAGTTCGCCTCCGGTGTGTGGGGCTGCAGACCCCAGCCAGGGGCCCTGTGAGCCTTGTGCTCTCCGTGCTGTGCTGAGTCTGAGCGGTCAAGCAACCGCTGGAGGAGACTTGCAGTTGCCCTCCCATTGCCTCTAATAGAGCCCTCACTGCTGGAGCGCTTGGCAGTGTGCAACACACCGGCAACTAAGCCTTCCACAAGAACGCCTGGGGACTAGATGCAAAGGCAAGGCAGGAGTGGAGCTGAGGCCAGGAAGGCGCCAGTAGCATCTCCCAGTCTCGCGCAGCCTGCTCCATCCTGGAATGGAAGCCTATGTGCGAGGCAAGTCTGGGCAAGTCTCGCCCAGGGCGGAGCAGCCTCACGCCAGCAACTCTTCCAGATCGGGCCTCTCAGCAGGGTTGGAGCTCTGCCGTACTGGAGGCACACTCGGCTCTGCCAAAGCAGTGAATGCAGCCGCACGCAGCAGGGCTGCCTCCTCTTCTCCCGAGGAGGCTCGCTTCCCGCATGCTGTAAACTAGGCTTCCAGGCGGGTACCCCGCGTCTCCCACAGGTCTTGGCACAGAAGCTGCTTCCCTCAGCTGGGGCTGTGGACGGGAACCCAGACACGCAGGGGCAGGCCCCAACCACCTGCACACGTCTCTGCTGGCAGGAGATCACTAGGGAAATGAGGTCTGTCAGGCACCTTCTGGGCGCTCACGGAGTTCGCCTCTGGTGTGTGGGGCTGCAGACCCCAGCTAGGGGCCCTGTGAGCCTTGTGCTCTCCGTGCTGTGCTGAGTCTGGGCGGTCAAGCAACCGCAAGAGGAGACTTGCAGTTGCCCTCCCTTGGCCTCTAATAGAGCCCTCACTGCTGGAGCGCTTGGCAGTGTGCAACCCACCGGCAACTAAGCCCTCCACAAGAACGCCTGGGGACTAGGTGCAAAGGCAAGGCAGGAGTGGAGCTGAGGCCAGGAAGGCGCCAGTAGCATCTCCCAGTCTCGCGCAGCCCAATCCTTTCTGGACTGGAAGCCTAGCCGCGAGGCAAGTCTGGGCAAGGCTCGCCCAGTGCAGAGCAGCCTCACGCCAGCACTCTGCCAGATCGGGCCTCTGAGCAGAGCTGGAGCTCTGCCGTACTGGAGGCACACTCGGATCTGCCCAAGCAGTGATTACAGCCTCACGAAGCTGTGCTGCCTCCTCTTCTCCCGAGGAGGCTCGCTTCCCGCATGCTGTGCACTAGGCTTCCAGGCGGGGGCGCCCCGCGCCTCCTACAGGTCTTAGCTGAGGAGCTGCTTCCCTGAGCTGGGGCTGTGGTATGGAGCCCAGACACGCAGGGGCAGGCCCCAACCACCCAAACACGTCTCTGCTGGGGAGGAGAGCACTAGGGAAATGACGTCTGTCAGGCACCTTCTGGGCGCTCCCGGAGTTCGCCTCCAGTGTGTGGGGCTGCAGACCCCAGCCAGGGATCCTGTGAGCCTTGTGCTCTCCATGCTGTGCTGAGTCTGGGCGGTCAAGCAACCGCTGAAGGCGACTTGCAGTTGCCCTCCCATTGCCTCTAATAGAGCCCTCACTGCTGGAGCGCTTGGCAGTGTGCAACCCACCGGCAACTAAGCACTCCACAAGAACTCCTGGGGACTAGGTGCAAAGGCAAGGCAGGAGTGGAGGTGAGGCTGGGAAGGCGCCAGTAGCATCTCCCAGTCTCGCGCAGCCTGCTCCTTCCTGGTATGGAAGCCTATGTGCGAGGAAAGTCTGGGCAAGTCTCGCCCAGGGCAGAGCAGCCTCACGCCAGCAACTCTGCCAGATCGGGCCTCTGAGCAGAGCTGGAGCTCTGCCGTACTGGAGGCGCACTCGGCTCCGCCAAAGCAGTGAATGCAGCCGCACGCAGCAGGGCTGCCTCCTCTTCTCCCGAGGAGGCTCGCTTCCCGCATGCTGTATACTAGGCTTCCAGGAGGGGCCACCCGCGCCTCGCACAGGTCTTGACTCAGGAGCTGCTTTCCTGAGCTGGGGCTGTGTACGGGAGCCCAAACAAGCAGGGGCAGGCCCCAACCACCCAAACATATCTCTGCTGGGGAGGAGAGCACTAGGGAAATGACGTCTGTCAGGCACCTTCTGGGCGCTCACGGAGTTCGCCTCCGGTGTGTGGGGCTGCAGACCCCAGCCAGGGGCCCTGTGAGCCTTGTGCTCTCCGTGCTGTGCTGAGTCTGGGCGGTCAAGCAACCGCTGAAGGCGACTTGCAGTTGCCCTCCCATTGCCTCTAATAGAGCCCTCACTGCTGGAGCGCTTGGCAGTGTGCAACCCACCGGGAACTAAGCACTCCACAAGAACGCCTGGGCACTAGGTGCAAAGGCAAGGCAGGAGTGGAGCTGAGGCTGGGAAGGCGCCAGTAGCATCTCCCAGGCTCGCGCAGCCTGCTCCTTCCTGGAATGGAAGCCTATGTGCGAGGCAAGTCTGGGCAAGTCTCGCCCAGGGCAGAGCAGCCTCACGCCAGCAAGTCTGCCAGATCGGGCCTCTGAGCAGAGCTGGAGCTCTGCCGTAATGGAGGCGCACTCGGCTCCGCCCAAGCAGTGATTACAGCCTCACGAAGCTGTGCTGCCTCCTCTTCTCCCGAGGAGGCTCGCTTCCCGCATGCTGTGCACTAGGCTTCCAGGCGGGGGCGCCCCGCGCCTCCTACAGGTCTTAGCTGAGGAGCTGCTTCCCTGAGCTGGGGCTGTGGTAGGGAGCCCAGACACGCAGGGGCAGGCCCCAGCCACCCAAACACGTCTCTGCTGGGGAGGAGAGCACTAGGGAAATGACGTCTGTCAGGCACCTTCTGGGCGCTCCCGGAGTTCGCCTCCGGTGTGTGGGGCTGCAGACCCCAGCCAGGGGCCCTGAGAGCCTTGTGCGCTCCTGCTGTGCTGAGTGTGGGCGGTCAAGCAACCGCTGGAGGAGACCTTCAGTTGCCCTCCCATTGCCTCTAATAGAGCCCTCACTGCTGGAGCGCTTGGCAGTGTGCAACCCACCGGCAACTAAGCACTCCACAAGAACGCCTGGGGACTAGGTGCAAAGGCAAGGCAGGAGTGGAGCTGAGGCTGGGAAGGCGCCAGTAGCATCTCCCAGTCTCGCGCAGCCTGCTCCTTCCTGGAATGGAAGCTTATGTGCGAGGCAAGTCTGGGCAAGTCTCGCCCAGGGCAGAGCAGCCTCACGCCAGCAACTCTGCCAGATCGGGCCTCTGAGCAGAGCTGGAGCTCTGCCGTACTGGAGGCGCACTCCGCTCCGCCAAAGCAGTGAATGCAGCCGCACGCAGCAGGGCTGCCTCCTCTTCTCCCGAGGAGGCTCGCTTCCCGCATGCTGTATACTAGGCTTCCAGGAGGGGCCACCCGCGCCTCGCACAGGTCTTGACTCAGGAGCTGCTTTCCTGAGCTGGGGCTGTGTACGGGAGCCCAAACAAGCAGGGGCAGGCCCCAACCACCCAAATATATCTCTGCTGGGGAGGAGAGCACTAGGGAAATGACGTCTGTCAGGCACCTTCTGGGCGCTCACGGAGTTCGCCTCCGGTGTGTGGGGCTGCAGACCCCAGCCAGGGGCCCTGTGAGCCTTGTGCTCTCCGTGCTGTGCTGAGTCTGGGCGGTCAAGCAACCGCAAGAGGAGACTTGCAGTTGCCCTCCCTTGGCCTCTAATAGAGCCCTCACTGCTGGAGCGCTTGGCAGTGTGCAACCCACCGGCAACTAAGCCCTCCACAAGAAAGCCCGGGGAATAGGTGCAAAGGCAAGGCAGGGGTGGAGCTGAGGCTAGGAAGGCGCCAGTAGCATCTCCCAGTCTCGCGCAGCCTGCTCCTTCTTGTAATGGAAGCCTATGTGCGAGGAAAGTCTGGGCAAGTCTCGCCCAGGGCAGAGCAGCCTCACGCCAGCAACTCTGCCAGATCGGGCCTCTGAGCAGAGCTGGAGCTCTGCCGTACTGGAGGCGCACTCGGCTCCGCCAAAGCAGTGAATGCAGCCGCACGCAGCAGGGCTGCCTCCTCTTCTCCCGAGGGGGCTCGCTTCCCGCATGCTGTATACTAGGCTTCCAGGAGGGGCCACCCGCGCCTCGCACAGGTCTTGGCTCAGAAGCTGCTTCCCTCAGCTGGGGCTGTGGACGGGAACCCAGACACGCAGGGGCAGGCCCCAACCACCTGCACACGTCTCTGCTGGCAGGAGATCACTAGGGAAATGAGGTCTGTCAGGCACCTTCTGGGCGCTCACGGAGTTCGCCTCCGGTGTGTGGGGCTGCAGACCCCAGCTAGGGGCCCTGTGAGCCTTGTGCTCTCCGTGCTGTGCTGAGTCTGGGCGGTCAAGCAACCGCAAGAGGAGACTTGCAGTTGCCCTCCCTTGGCCTCTAATAGAGCCCTCACTGCTGGAGCGCTTGGCAGTGTGCAACCCACAGGCAACTAAGCCCTCCACAAGAACGCCTGGGGACTAGATGCAAAGGCAAGGCAGGAGTGGAGCTGAGGCCAGGAAGGCGCCAGTAGCATCTCCCAGTCTCGCGCAGCCCACTCCTTTTTGGCCTGGAAGACTAGCCGCGAGGCAAGTCTGGGCAAGGCTCGCCCAGTGCAGAGCAGCCTCACGCCAGCACTCTGCCAGATCGGGCCTCTGAGCAGAGCTGGAGCTCTGCCGTACTGGAGGCCCACTCGGATCTGCCCAAGCAGTGATTACAGCCTCACGAAGCTGTGCTGCCTCCTCTTCTCCCGAGGAGGCTCGCTTCCCGCATGCTGTGCACTAGGCTTCCAGGCGGGGGCGCCCCGCGCCTCCTACAGGTCTTAGCTGAGGAGCTGCTTCCCTGAGCTGGGGCTGTGGTAGGGAGCCCAGACACGCAGGGGCAGGCCCCAACCACCTGCACACGTCTCTGCTGGGGAGGAGAGCACTAGGGAAATGACGTCTGTCAGGCACCTTCTGGGCGCTCCCGGAGTTCGCCTCCGGTGTGTGGGGCTGCAGACCCCAGCCAGGGGTCCTGTGAGCCTTGTGCTCTCCATGCTGTGCTGAGTCTGGGCGGTCAAGCAACCGCTGAAGGCGACTTGCAGTTGCCCTCCCATTGCCTCTAATAGAGCCCTCACTGCTGGAGCGCTTGGCAGTGTGCAACCGACCGGCAACTAAGCACTCCACAAGAACGCCTGGGGACTAGGTGCAAAGGCAAGGCAGGAGTGGAGCTGAGGCTGGGAAGGCGCCAGTAGCATCTCCCAGTCTCGCGCAGCCTGCTCCTTCCTGGAATGGAAGCCTATGTGCGAGGCAAGTCTGGGCAAGTCTCGCCCAGGGCAGAGCAGCCTCACGCCAGCAACTCTGCCAGATCGGGCCTCTGAGCAGAGCTGGAGCTCTGCCGTACTGGAGGCGCACTCGGCTCCGCCAAAGCAGTGAATGCAGCCGCACGCAGCAGGGCTGCCTCCTCTTCTCCCGAGGAGGCTCGCTTCCCGCATGCTGTATACTAGGCTTCCAGGAGGGGCCACCCGCGCCTCGCACAGGTCTTGACTCAGGAGCTGCTTTCCTGAGCTGGGGCTGTGTACGGGAGCCCAAACAAGCAGGGGCAGGCCCCAACCACCCAAACATATCTCTGCTGGGGAGGAGAGCACTAGGGAAATGACGTCTGTCAGGCACCTTCTGGGCGCTCACGGAGTTCGCCTCCGGTGTGTGGGGCTGCAGACCCCAGCCAGGGGCCCTGTGAGCCTTGTGCTCTCCGTGCTGTGCTGAGTCTGGGCGGTCAAGCAACCGCTGGAGGAGACTTGCAGTTGCCCTCCCATTGCCTCTAATAGAGCCCTCACTGCTGGAGCGCTTGGCAGTGTGCAACACACCGGCAACTAAGCCTTCCACAAGAACGCCTGGGGACTAGATGCAAAGGCAAGGCAGGAGTGGAGCTGAGGCCAGGAAGGCGCCAGTAGCATCTCCCAGTCTCGCGCAGCCTGCTCCATCCTGGAATGGAAGCCTATGTGCGAGGCAAGTCTGGGCAAGTCTCGCCCAGGGCGGAGCAGCCTCACGCCAGCAACTCTTCCAGATCGGGCCTCTCAGCAGGGTTGGAGCTCTACCGTACTGGAGGCACACTCGGCTCCGCCAAAGCAGTGAATGCAGCCGCACGCAGCAGGGCTGCCTCCTCTTCTCCCGAGGAGGCTCGCTTCCCGCATGCTGTAAACTAGGCTTCCAGGCGGGTACCACGCGTCTCCCACAGGTCTTGGCACAGAAGCTGCTTCCCTCAGCTGGGGCTGTGGACGGGAACCCAGACACGCAGGGGCAGGCCCCAACCACCTGCACACGTCTCTGCTGGCAGGAGATCACTAGGGAAATGAGGTCTGTCAGGCACCTTCTGGGCGCTCACGGAGTTCGCCTCTGGTGTGTGCGGCTGCAGACCCCAGCTAGGGGCCCTGTGAGCCTTGTGCTCTCCGTGCTGTGCTGAGTCTGGGCGGTCAAGCAACCGCAAGAGGAGACTTGCAGTTCCCCTCCCTTGGCCTCTAATAGAGCCCTCACTGCTGGAGCGCTTGGCAGTGTGCAACCCACCGGCAACTAAGCCCTCCAGAAGAACGCCTGGGGACTAGGTGCAAAGGCAAGGCAGGAGTGGAGCTGAGGCCAGGAAGGCGCCAGTAGCATCTCCCAGTCTCGCGCAGCCCACTCCTTTCTGGACTGGAAGCCTAGCCCCGAGGCAAGTCTGGGCAAGGCTCGCCCAGTGCAGAGCAGCCTCACGCCAGCACTCTGCCAGATCGGGCCTCTGAGCAGAGCTGGAGCTCTGCCGTACTGGAGGCCCACTCGGATCTGCCCAAGCAGTGATTACAGCCTCACGAAGCTGTGCTGCCTCCTCTTCTCCCGAGGAGGCTCGCTTCCCGCATGCTGTGCACTAGGCTTCCAGGCGGGGGCGCCCCGCGCCTCCTACAGGTCTTAGCTGAGGAGCTGCTTCCCTGAGCTGGGGCTGTGGTATGGAGCCCAGACACGCAGGGGCAGGCCCCAACCACCCAAACACGTCTCTGCTGGGGAGGAGAGCACTAGGGAAATGACGTCTGTCAGGCACCTTCTGGGCGCTCCCGGAGTTCGACTCCGGTGTGTGGGGCTGCAGACCCCAGCCAGGGATCCTGTGAGCCTTGTGCTCTCCATGCTGTGCTGAGTCTGGGCGGTCAAGCAACCGCTGAAGGCGACTTGCAGTTGCCCTCCCACTGCCTCTAATAGAGCCCTCACTGCTGGAGCGCTTGGCAGTGTGCAACCCACCGGCAACTAAGCACTCCACAAGAACGCCTGGGGACTAGGTGCAAAGGCAAGGCAAGAGTGGAGGTGAGGCTGGGAAGGCGCCAGTAGCATCTCCCAGTCTCGCGCAGCCTGCTCCTTCCTGGAATGGAAGCCTATGTGCGAGGAAAGTCTGGGCAAGTCTCGCCCAGGGCAGAGCAGCCTCACACCAGCAAGTCTGCCAGATCGGGCCTCTGAGCAGAGCTGGAGCTCTGCCGTACTGGAGGCGCACTCGGCTCCGCCAAAGCAGTGAATGCAGCCGCACGCAGCAGGGCTGCCTCCTCTTCTCCCGAGGAGGCTCGCTTCCCGCATGCTGTATACTAGGCTTCCAGGAGGGGCCACCCGCGCCTCGCACAGGTCTTGACTCAGGAGCTGCTTTCCTGAGCTGGGGCTGTGTACGGGAGCCCAAACAAGCAGGGGCAGGACCCAACCACCCAAACATATCTCTGCTGGGGAGGAGAGCACTAGGGAAATGACGTCTGTCAGGCACCTTCTGGGCGCTCACGGAGTTCGCCTCCGGTGTGTGGGGCTGCAGACCCCAGCCAGGGGCCCTGTGAGCCTTGTGCTCTCCGTGCTGTGCTGAGTCTGGGCGGTCAAGCAACCGCAAGAGGAGACTTGCAGTTGCCCTCCCTTGGCCTGTAATAGAGCCCTCACTGCTGGAGCGCTTGGCAGTTTGCAACCAACCGGCAACTAAGCCCTCCACAAGAACGCCTGGGGACTAGGTACAAAGGCAAGGCAGGAGTGGAGCTGAGGCCAGGAAGGCGCCAGTAGCATCTCCCAGTCTCGCGCAGCCCACTCCTTTTGGACTGGAAGCCTAGCCGCGAGGCAAGTCTGGGCAAGGCTCGCCAAGTGCAGAGCAGCCTCACGCCAGCACTCTGCCAGATCGGGCCTCTGAGCCGAGCTGGAGCTCTGCCGTACTGGAGGCCCACTCGGATCTGCCCAAGCAGTGATTACAGCCTCACGAAGCTGTGCTGCCTCCTCTTCTCCCGAGGAGGCTCGCTTCCCGCATGCTGTGCACTAGGCTTCCAGGCGGGGGCGCCCCGCGCCTCCTTCAGGTCTTAGCTGAGGAGCTGCTTCCCTGAGCTGGGGCTGTGGTAGGGAGCCCAGACACGCAGGGGCAGGCCCCAACCACCTGCACACGTCTCTGCTGGGGAGGAGAGCACTAGGGAAATGACGTCTGTCAGGCACCTTCTGGGCGCTCCGGGAGTTCGCCTCCGGTGTGTGGGGCTGCAGACCCCAGCCAGGGGTCCTGTGAGCCTTGTGCTCTCCATGCTGTGCTGAGTCTGGGCGGTCAAGCAAACCGCTGAAGGCGACTTCCAGTTGCCCTCCCATTGCCTCTAATAGGGCCCTCACTGCTGGAGCGCTTGGCAGTGTGCAACCCACCGGGAACTAAGCACTCCACAAGAAGGCCTGGGGACTAGGTGCAAAGGCAAGGCAGGAGTGGAGCTGAGGCTGGGAAGGCGCCAGTAGCATCTCCCAGTCTCGCGCAGCCTGCTCCTTCCTGGAATGGAAGCCTATGTGCGAGGAAAGTCTGGGCAAGTCTCGCCCAGGGCAGAGCAGCCTCACGCCAGCAAGTCTCACAGATCGGGCCTCTGAGCAGAGCTGGAGCTCTGCCGTACTGGAGGCGCACTCGGCTCCGCCAAAGCAGTGAATGCAGCCGCACGCAGCAGGGCTGCCTCCTCTTCTCCCGAGGAGGCTCGCTTCCCGCATGCTGTAAACTAGGCTTCCAGGCGGGTACCACGCGTCTCCCACAGGTCTTGGCACAGAAGCTGCTTCCCTCAGCTGGGGCTGTGGACGGGAACCCAGACACGCAGGGGCAGGCCCCAACCACCTGCACACGTCTCTGCTGGCAGGAGATCACTAGGGAAATGAGGTCTGTCAGGCACCTTCTGGGCGCTCACGGAGTTCGCCTCTGGTGTGTGCGGCTGCAGACCCCAGCTAGGGGCCCTGTGAGCCTTGTGCTCTCCGTGCTGTGCTGAGTCTGGGCGGTCAAGCAACCGCAAGAGGAGACTTGCAGTTGCCCTCCCTTGGCCTCTAATAGAGCCCTCACTGCTGGAGCGCTTGGCAGTGTGCAACCCACCGGCAACTAAGCCCTCCACAAGAACGCCTGGGGACTAGGTGCAAAGGCAAGGCAGGAGTGGAGCTGAGGCCAGGAAGGCGCCAGTAGCATCTCCCAGTCTCGCGCAGCCCACTCCTTTCTGGACTGGAAGCCTAGCCCCGAGGCAAGTCTGGGCAAGGCTCGCCCAGTGCAGAGCAGCCTCACGCCAGCACTCTGCCAGATCGGGCCTCTGAGCAGAGCTGGAGCTCTGCCGTACTGGAGGCCCACTCGGATCTGCCCAAGCAGTGATTACAGCCTCACGAAGCTGTGCTGCCTCCTCTTCTCCCGAGGAGGCTCGCTTCCCGCATGCTGTGCACTAGGCTTCCAGGCGGGGGCGCCCCGCGCCTCCTACAGGTCTTAGCTGAGGAGCTGCTTCCCTGAGCTGGGGCTGTGGTATGGAGCCCAGACACGCAGGGGCAGGCCCCAACCACCCAAACACGTCTCTGCTGGGGAGGAGAGCACTAGGGAAATGACGTCTGTCAGGCACCTTCTGGGCGCTCCCGGAGTTCGACTCCGGTGTGTGGGGCTGCAGACCCCAGCCAGGGATCCTGTGAGCCTTGTGCTCTCCATGCTGTGCTGAGTCTGGGCGGTCAAGCAACCGCTGAAGGCGACTTGCAGTTGCCCTCCCACTGCCTCTAATAGAGCCCTCACTGCTGGAGCGCTTGGCAGTGTGCAACCCACCGGCAACTAAGCACTCCACAAGAACGCCTGGGGACTAGGTGCAAAGGCAAGGCAAGAGTGGAGGTGAGGCTGGGAAGGCGCCAGTAGCATCTCCCAGTCTCGCGCAGCCTGCTCCTTCCTGGAATGGAAGCCTATGTGCGAGGAAAGTCTGGGCAAGTCTCGCCCAGGGCAGAGCAGCCTCACGCCAGCAAGTCTGCCAGATCGGGCCTCTGAGCAGAGCTGGAGCTCTGCCGTACTGGAGGCGCACTCGGCTCCGCCAAAGCAGTGAATGCAGCCGCACGCAGCAGGGCTGCCTCCTCTTCTCCCGAGGAGGCTCGCTTCCCGCATGCTGTATACTAGGCTTCCAGGAGGGGCCACCCGCGCCTCGCACAGGTCTTGACTCAGGAGCTGCTTTCCTGAGCTGGGGCTGTGTACGGGAGCCCAAACAAGCAGGGGCAGGCCCCAACCACCCAAACATATCTCTGCTGGGGAGGAGAGCACTAGGGAAATGACGTCTGTCAGGCACCTTCTGGGCGCTCACGGAGTTCGCCTCCGGTGTGTGGGGCTGCAGACCCCAGCCAGGGGCCCTGTGAGCATTGTGCTCTCCGTGCTGTGCTGAGTCTGGGCGGTCAAGCAACCGCAAGAGGAGACTTGCAGTTGCCCTCCCTTGGCCTCTAATAGAGCCCTCACTGCTGGAGCGCTTGGCAGTGTGCAACCCACCGGCAACTAAGCCCTCCACAAGAACGCACGGGGAATAGGTGCAAAGGCAAGGCAGGAGTGGAGCTGAGGCCAGGAAGGCGCCAGTAGCATCTCCCAGTCTCGCGCAGCCCACTCCTTTTTGGACTGGAAGCCTAGCCGCGAGGCAAGTCTGGGCAAGGCTCGCCCAGAGCAGAGCAGCCTCACGCCAGCACTCTGCCAGATCGGGCCTCTGAGCAGAGCTGGAGCTCTGCCGTACTGGAGGCCCACTCGGATCTGCCCAAGCAGTGATTACAGCCTCACGAAGCTGTGCTGCCTCCTCTTCTCCCGAGGAGGCTCGCTTCCCGCATGCTGTGCACTAGGCTTCCAGGCGGGGGCGCCCCGCGCCTCCTACAGGTCTTAGCTGAGGAGCTGCTTCCCTGAGCTGGGGCTGTGGTAGGGAGCCCAGACACGCAGGGACAGGCCCCAACCACCTGCACACGACTCTGCTGGCAGGAGATCACTAGGGAAATGAGGTCTGTCAGGCACCTTCTGGGCGCTCACGGAGTTCGCCTCCGGTGTGTGGGGCTGCAGACCCCAGCTAGGGGCCCTGTGAGCCTTGTGCTCTCCGTGCTGTGCTGAGTCTGGGCGGTCAAGCAACCGCTGAAGGCGACTTGCAGTTGCCCTCCCATTGCCTCTAATAGAGCCCTCACTGCTGGAGCGCTTGGCAGTGTGCAACCCACCGGCAACTAAGCACTCCACAAGAACGCCTGGGGACTAGGTGCAAAGGCAAGGCAGGAGTGGAGCTGAGGCTGGGAAGGCGCCAGTAGCATCTCCCATTCTCGCGCAGCCTGCTCCTTCCTGGAATGGAAGCCTATGTGCGAGGAAAGTCTGGGCAAGTCTCGCCCAGGGCAGAGCAGCCTCACGCCAGCAAGTCTGCCAGATCGGGCCTCTGAGCAGAGCTGGAGCTCTGCCGTACTGGAGGCGCACTCGGCTCCGCCAAAGCAGTGAATGCAGCCGCACGCAGCAGGGCTGCCTCCTCTTCTCCCGAGGAGGCTCGCTTCCCGCATGCTGCATACTAGGCTTCCAGGAGGGGCCACCCGCGCCTCGCACAGGTCTTGTCTCAGGAGCTGCTTTCCTGAGCTGGGGCTGTGTACGGGAGCCCAAACAAGCAGGGGCAGGCCCCAACCACCCAAACATATCTCTGCTGGGGAGGAGAGCACTAGGGAAATGACGTCTGTCAGGCACCTTCTGGGCGCTCACGGAGTTCGCCTCCGGTGTGTGGGGCTGCAGACCCCAGCCAGGGGCCCTGTGAGCCTTGTGCTCTCCGTGCTGTGCTGAGTCTGGGCGGTCAAGCAACCGCTGGAGGTGACTTGCAGTTGCCCTCCCATTGCCTCTAATAGAGCCCTCACTGCTGGAGCGCTTGGCAGTGTGCAACACACCGGCAACTAAGCCTTCCACAAGAACGCCTGGGGACTAGATGCAAAGGCAAGGCAGGAGTGGAGCTGAGGCCAGGAAGGCGCCAGTAGCATCTCCCAGTCTCGCGCAGCCTGCTCCATCCTGGAATGGAAGCCTATGTGCGAGGCAAGTCTGGGCAAGTCTCGCCCAGGGCGGAGCAGCCTCACGCCAGCAACTCTTCCAGATCGGGCCTCTCAGCAGGGTTGGAGCTCTGCCGTACTGGAGGCTCTCTCGGCTCTGCCAAAGCAGTGAATGCAGCCGCACGCAGCAGGGCTGCCTCCTCTTCTCCCGAGGAGGCTCGCTTCCCGCATGCTGTAAACTAGGCTTCCAGGCGGGTACCCCGCGTCTCCCACAGGTCTTGGCTCAGAAGCTGCTTCCCTCAGCTGGGGCTGTGGACGGGAACCCAGACACGCAGGGGCAGGCCCCAACCACATGCACACGTCTCTGCTGGCAGGAGATCACTAGGGAAATGAGGTCTGTCAGGCAACCTCTGGGCGCTCATGGAGTTCGCCTCCGGTGTGTGGGGCTGCAGACCCCAGCTAGGGGCCCTGTGAGCCTTGTGCTCTCCGTGCTGTGCTGAGTCTGGGCGGTCAAGCAACCGCAAGAGGAGACTTGCAGTTGCCCTCCCTTGGCCTCTAATAGAGCCCTCACTGCTGGAGCGCTTGGCAGTGTGCAACCCACCGGCAACTAAGCCCTCCACCAGAACGCCCGCGGAATAGGTGCAAAGGCAAGGCAGGAGTGGAGCTGAGGCTGGGAAGGCGTCAGTAGCATCTCCCAGTCTCGCGCAGCCTGCTCCTTCTTGTAATGGAAGCCTAGTGCGAGGAAAGTCTGGGCAAGTCTCGCCCAGGGCAGAGCAGCCTCACGCCAGCAACTCTGCCAGATCGGGCCTCTGAGCAGAGCTGGAGCTCTGCCGTACTGGAGGCGCACTCGGCTCCGCCAAAGCAGTGAATGCAGCCGCACGCAGCAGGGCTGCCTCCTCTTCTCCCGAGGAGGCTCGCTTCCCGCATGCTGTATACTAGGCTTCCAGGAGGGGCCACTCGCGCCTCGCACAGGTCTTGGCTCAGAAGCTGCTTCCCTCAGCTGGGGCTGTGGACGGGAACCCAGACACGCAGGGGCAGGCCCCAACCACCTGCACACGTCTCTGCTGGCAGGAGATCACTAGGGAAATGAGGTCTGTCAGGCCCCTTCTGGGCGCTCACGGAGTTCGCCTCCGGTGTGTGGGGCTGCAGACCCCAGCTAGGGGCCCTGTGAGCCTTGTGCTCTCCATGCTGTGCTGAGTCTGGGCGGTCAAGCAACCGCAAGAGGAGACTTGCAGTTGCCCTCCCTTGGCCTCTAATAGAGCCCTCACTGCTGGAGCGCTTGGCAGTGTGCAACCCACCGGCAACTAAGCCCTCCACAAGAACGCCTGGGGACTAGGTGCAAAGGCAAGGCAGGAGTGGAGCTGAGGCCAGGAAGGCGCCAGTAGCATCTCCCAGTCTCGCGCAGCCCACTCCTTTTTGGACTGGAAGCCTAGCCGCGAGGCAAGTCTGGGCAAGGCTCGCCCAGTGCAGAGCAGCCTCACGCCAGCACTCTGCCAGATCGGGCCTCTGAGCAGAGCTGGAGCTCTGCCGTACTGGAGGCCCACTCGGATCTGCCCAAGCAGTGATTACAGCCTCACGAAGCTGTGCTGCCTCCTCTTCTCCCGAGGAGGCTCGCTTCCCGCATGCTGTGCACTAGGCTTCCAGGCGGGGGCGCCCCGCGCCTCCTACAGGTCTTAGCTGAGGAGCTGCTTCCCTGAGCTGGGGCTGTGGTAGGGAGCCCAGACACGCAGGGGCAGGCCCCAACCACCTGCACACGTCTCTGCTGGGGAGGAGAGCACTAGGGAAATGACGTCTGTCAGGCACCTTCTGGGCGCTCCCGGAGTTCGCCTCCGGTGTGTGGGGCTGCAGACCCCAGCCAGGGGTCCTGTGAGCCTTGTGCTCTCAATGCTGTGCTGAGTCTGGGCGGTCAAGCAAACCGCTGAAGGCGACTTCCAGTTGCCCTCCCATTGCCTCTAATAGAGCCCTCACTGCTGGAGCGCTTGGCAGTGTGCAACCCACCGGCAACTAACCCCTCCACAAGAACGCCTGGGGACTAGGTGCAAAGGCAAGGCAGGAGTGGAGCTGAGGCTGGGAAGGCGCCAGTAGCATCTTCCAGTCTCGCGCAGCCTGCTCCTTCCTGGAATGGAAGCCTATGTGCGAGGCAAGTCTGGGCAAGTCTCGCCCAGGGCAGAGCAGCCTCACGCCAGCAAGTCTGCCAGATCGGGCCTCTGAGCAGAGCTGGAGCTCTGCCGTACTGGAGGCGCACTCGGCTCCGCCAAAGCAGTGAATGCAGCCGCACGCAGCAGGGCTGCCTCCTCTTCTCCTGAGGAGGCTCGCTTCCCGCATGCTGTATACTAGGCTTCCAGGAGGGGCCACCCGCGCCTCGCACAGGTCTTGACTCAGGAGCTGCTTTCCTGAGCTGGGGCTGTGTACGGGAGCCCAAACAAGCAGGGGCAGGCCCCAACCACCCAAACATATCTCTGCTGGGGAGGAGAGCACTAGGGAAATGACGTCTGTCAGGCACCTTCTGGGCGCTCAAGAAGTTCGCCTCCGGTGTGTGGGGCTGCAGACCCCAGCCAGGGGCCCTGTGAGCCTTGTGCGCTCCTGCTGTGCTGAGTGTGGGCGGTCAAGCAACCGCAAGAGGAGACTTGCAGTTGCCCTCCCTTGGCCTCTAATAGAGCCCTCACTGCTGGAGCGCTTGGCAGTGTGCAACCCACCGGCAACTAAGCCCTCCACAAGAACGCCTGGGGACTAGGTGCAAAGGCAAGGCAGGAGTGGAGCTGAGGCCAGGAAGGCGCCAGTAGCATCTCCCAGTCTCGCGCAGCCCACTCCTTTCTGGACTGGAAGCCTAGCCGCGAGGCAAGTCTGGGCAAGGCTCGCCCAGTGCAGAGCAGCCTCACGCCAGCACTCTGCCAGATCGGGCCTCTGAGCAGAGCTGGAGCTCTGCCGTACTGGAGGCCCACTCGGATCTGCCCAAGCAGTGATTACAGCCTCACGAAGCTGTGCTGCCTCCTCTTCTCCCGAGGAGGCTCGCTTCCCGCATGCTGTGCACTAGGCTTCCAGGCGGGGGCGCCCCGCGCCTCCTACAGGTCTTAGCTGAGGAGCTGCTTCCCTGAGCTGGGGCTGTGGTATGGAGCCCAGACACGCAGGGGCAGGCCCCAACCACCCAAACACGTCTCTGCTGGGGAGGAGAGCACTAGGGAAATGACGTCTGTCAGGCACCTTCTGGGCGCTCCCGGAGTTCGCCTCCGGTGTGTGGGGCTGCAGACCCCAGCCAGGGGTCCTGTGAGCCTTGTGCTCTCCATGCTGTGCTGAGTCTGGGCGGTCAAGCAACCGCTGAATGCGACTTGCAGTTGCCCTCCCATTGCCTCTAATAGAGCCCTCACTGCTGGAGCGCTTGGCAGTGTGCAACCGACCGGCAACTAAGCACTCCACAAGAACGCCTGGGGACTAGGTGCAAAGGCAAGGCAGGAGTGGAGCTGAGGCTGGGAAGGCGCCAGTAGCATCTCCCAGTCTCGCGCAGCCTGCTCCTTCCTGGAATGGAAGCCTATGTGCGAGGAAAGTCTGGGCAAGTCTCGCCCAGGGCAGAGCAGCCTCACGCCAGCAAGTCTGCCAGATCGGGCCTCTGAGCAGAGCTGGAGCTCTGCCGTACTGGAGGCGCACTCGGCTCCGCCAAAGCAGTGAATGCAGCCGAACGCAGCAGGGCTGCCTCCTCTTCTCCCGAGGAGGCTCGCTTCCCGCATGCTGTATACTAGGCTTCCAGGAGGGGCCACCCGCGCCTCGCACAGGTCTTGACTCAGGAGCTGCTTTCCTGAGCTGGGGCTGTGTACGGGAGCCCAAACAAGCAGGGGCAGGCCCCAACCACCCAAACATATCTCTGCTGGGGAGGAGAGCACTAGGGAAATGACGTCTATCAGGCACCTTCTGGGCGCTCACGGAGTTCGCCTCCGGTGTGTTGGGCTGCAGACCCCAGCCAGGGGCCCTGTGAGCCTTGTGCTCTCCGTGCTGTGCTGAGTCTGGGCGGTCAAGCAACCGCAAGAGGAGACTTGCAGTTGCCCTCCCTTGGCCTCTAATAGAGCCCTCACTGCTGGAGCGCTTGGCAGTGTGCAACCCACCAGCAACTAAGCCCTCCACAAGAACGCCTGGGGACTAGGTGCAAAGGCAAGGCAGGAGTGGAGCTGAGGCCAGGAAGGCGCCAGTAGCATCTCCCAGTCTCGCGCAGCCCACTCCTTTCTGGACTGGAAGCCTAGCCGCGAGGCAAGTCTGGGCAAGGCTCGCCCAGTGCAGAGCAGCCTCACGCCAGCACTCTGCCAGATCGGGCCTCTGAGCCGAGCTGGAGCTCTGCCGTACTGGAGGCCCACTCGGATCTGCCCAAGCAGTGATTACAGCCTCACGAAGCTGTGCTGCCTCCTCTTCTCCCGAGGAGGCTCGCTTCCCGCATGCTGTATACTAGGCTTCCAGGAGGGGCCACCCGCGCCTCGCACAGGTCTTGACTCAGGAGCTGCTTTCCTGAGCTGGAGCTGTGTACGGGAGCCCAAACAAGCAGGGGCAGGCCCCAACCACCCAAACATATCTCTGCTGGGGAGGAGAGCACTAGGGAAATGACGTCTTTCAGGCACCTTCTGGGCGCTCACGGAGTTCGCCTCCGGTGTGTGGGGCTGCAGACCCCAGCCAGGGGCCCTGTGAGCCTTGTGCTCTCCGTGCTGTGCTGAGTCTGGGCGGTCAAGCAACCGCTGGAGGAGACTTGCAGTTGCCCTCCCATTGCCTCTAATAGAGCCCTCACTGCTGGAGCGCTTGGCAGTGTGCAACACACCGGCAACTAAGCCTTCCACAAGAACGCCTGGGGACTAGATGCAAAGGCAAGGCAGGAGTGGAGCTGAGGCCAGGAAGGCGCCAGTAGCATCTCCCAGTCTCGCGCAGCCTGCTCCATCCTGGAATGGAAGCCTATGTGCGAGGCAAGTCTGGGCAAGTCTCGCCCAGGGCGGAGCAGCCTCACGCCAGCAACTCTTCCAGATCGGGCCTCTCAGCAGGGTTGGAGCACTGCCGTACTGGAGGCACACTCGGCTCCGCCAAAGCAGTGAATGCAGCCGCACGCAGCAGGGCTGCCTCCTCTTCTCCCGAGGAGGCTCGCTTCCCGCATGCTGTAAACTAGGCTTCCAGGCGGGTACCCCGCGTCTCCCACAGGTCTTGGCTCAGAAGCTGCTTCCCTCAGCTGGGGCTGTGGACGGGAACCCAGACACGCAGGGGCAGGCCCCAACCACCTGCACACGTCTCTGCTGGCAGGAGATCACTAGGGAAATGAGGTCTGTCAGGCACCTTCTGGGCGCTCATGGAGTTCGCCTCCGGTGTGTGGGGCTGCAGACCCCAGCTAGGGGCCCTGTGAGCCTTGTGCTCTCCGTGCTGTGCTGAGTCTGGGCGGTCAAGCAACCGCAAGAGGAGACTTGCAGTTGCCCTCCCTTGGCCTCTAATAGAGCCCTCACTGCTGGAGCGCTTGGCAGTGTGCAACCCACCGGCAACTAAGCCCTCCACAAGAACGCCTGGGGACTAGGTGCAAAGGCAAGGCAGGAGTGCAGCTGAGGCCAGGAAGGCGCCAGTAGCATCTCCCAGTCTCGCGCAGCCCACTCCTTTCTGGACTGGAAGCCTAGCCGCCAGGCAAGTCTGGGCAAGGCTCGCCCAGTGCAGAGCAGCCTCACGCCAGCACTCTGCCAGATCGGGCCTCTGAGCAGAGCTGGAGCTCTGCCGTACTGGAGGCCCACTCGGATTTGCCCAAGCAGTGATTACAGCCTCACGAAGCTGTGCTGCCTCCTCTTCTCCCGAGGAGGCTCGCTTCCCGCATGCTGTGCACTAGGCTTCCAGGCGGGGGCGCCCCGCGCCTCCTACAGGTCTTAGCTGAGGAGCTGCTTCCCTGAGCTGGGGCTGTGGTATGGAGCCCAGACACGCAGGGGCAGGCCCCAACCACCCAAACACGTCTCTGCTGGGGAGGAGAGCACTAGGGAAATGACGTCTGTCAGGCACCTTCTGGGCGCTCCCGGAGTTCGCCTCCGGTGTGTGGGGCTGCAGACCCCAGCCAGGGGTCCTGTGAGCCTTGTGCTCTCCATGCTGTGCTGAGTCTGGGCGGTCAAGCAACCGCTGAAGGCGACTTGCAGTTGCCCTCCCATTGCCTCTAATAGAGCCCTCACTGCTGGAGCGCTTGGCAGTGTGCAACCCACCGGCAACTAAGCCCTCCACAAGAACGCCTGGGGACTAGGTGCAAAGGCAAGGCAGGAGTGGAGCTGAGGCTGGGAAGGCGCCAGTAGCATCTCCCAGTCTCGCGCAGCCTTCTCCTTCCTGGAATGGAAGCCTATGTGCGAGGAAAGTCTGGGCAAGTCTCGCCCAGGGCAGAGCAGCCTCACGCCAGCAACTCTGCCAGATCGGGCCTCTGAGCAGAGCTGGAGCTCTGCCGGACTGGAGGCGCACTCGGCTCCGCCAAAGCAGTGAATGCAGCCGCACGCAGCAGGGCTGCCTCCTCTTCTCCCGAGGAGGCTCGCTTCCCGCATGCTGTATACTAGGCTTCCAGGAGGGGCCACCCGCGCCTCGCACAGGTCTTGACTCAGGAGCTGCTTTCCTGAGCTGGGGCTGTGTACGGGAGCCCAAACAAGCAGGGGCAGGCCCCAACCACCCAAACATATCTCTGCTGGGGAGGAGAGCACTAGGGAAATGACGTCTGTCAGGCACCTTCTGGGCGCTCACGGAGTTCGCCTCCGGTGTGTGGGGCTGCAGACCCCAGCCAGGGGCCCTGTGAGCCTTGTGCTCTCCGTGCTGTGCTGAGTCTGGGCGGTCAAGCAACCGCTGGAGGAGACTTGCAGTTGCCCTCCCATTGCCTCTAATAGAGCCCTCACTGCTGGAGCGCTTGGCAGTGTGCAACACACCGGCAACTAAGCCTTCCACAAGAACGCCTGGGGACTAGATGCAAAGGCAAGGCAGGAGTGGAGCTGAGGCCAGGAAGGCGCCAGTAGCATCTCCCAGTCTCGCGCAGCCTGCTCCATCCTGGAATGGAAGCCTATGTGCGAGGCAAGTCTGGGCAAGTCTCGCCCAGGGCGGAGCAGCCTCACGCCAGCAACTCTTCCAGATCGGGCCTCTCAGCAGGGTTGGAGCACTGCCGTACTGGAGGCACACTCGGCTCCGCCAAAGCAGTGAATGCAGCCGCACTCAGCAGGGCTGCCTCCTCTTCTCCCGAGGAGGCTCGCTTCCCGCATGCTGTAAACTAGGCTTCCAGGCGGGTACCCCGCGTCTCCCACAGGTCTTGGCTCAGAAGCTGCTTCCCTCAGCTGGGGCTGTGGACGGGAACCCAGACACGCAGGGGCAGGCCCCAACCACCTGCACACGTCTCTGCTGGCAGGAGATCACTAGGGAAATGAGGTCTGTCAGGCACCTTCTGGGCGCTCATGGAGTTCGCCTCCGGTGTGTGGGGCTGCAGACCCCAGCTAGGGGCCCTGTGAGCCTTGTGCTCTCCGTGCTGTGCTGAGTCTGGGCGGTCAAGCAACCGCAAGAGGAGACTTGCAGTTGCCCTCCCTTGGCCTCTAATAGAGCCCTCACTGCTGGAGCGCTTGGCAGTGTGCAACCCACCGGCAACTAAGCCCTCCACAAGAACGCCTGGGGACTAGGTGCAAAGGCAAGGCAGGAGTGGAGCTGAGGCCAGGAAGGCGCCAGTAGCATCTCCCAGTCTCGCGCAGCCCACTCCTTTCTGGACTGGAAGCCTAGCCGCGAGGCAAGTCTGGGCAAGGCTCGCCCAGTGCAGAGCAGCCTCACGCCAGCACTCTGCCAGATCGGGCCTCTGAGCAGAGCTGGAGCTCTGCCGTACTGCAGGCCCACTCGGATCTGCCCAAGCAGTGATTACAGCCTCACGAAGCTGTGCTGCCTCCTCTTCTCCCGAGGAGGCTCGCTTCCCGCATGCTGTGCACTAGGCTTCCAGGCGGGGGCGCCCCGCGCCTCCTACAGGTCTTAGCTGAGGAGCTGCTTCCCTGAGCTGGGGCTGTGGTATGGAGCCCAGACACGCAGGGGCAGGCCCCAACCACCCAAACACGTCTCTGCTGGGGAGGAGAGCACTAGGGAAATGACGTCTGTCAGGCACCTTCTGGGCGCTCCCGGAGTTCGCCTCCGGTGTGTGGGGCTGCAGACCCCAGCCAGGGGTCCTGTGAGCCTTGTGCTCTCCATGCTGTGCTGAGTCTGGGCGGTCAAGCAACCGCTGAAGGCGACTTGCAGTTGCCCTCCCATTGCCTCTAATAGAGCCCTCACTGCTGGAGCGCTTGGCAGTGTGCAACCCACCGGCAACTAAGCACTCCACAAGAACGCCTGGGGACTAGGTGCAAAGGCAAGGCAGGAGTGGAGCTGAGGCTGGGAAGGCGCCAGTAGCATCTCCCAGTCTCGCGCAGCCTGCTCCTTCCTGGAATGGAAGCCTATGTGCGAGGAAAGTCTGGGCAAGTCTCGCCCAGGGCAGAGCAGCCTCACGCCAGCAAGTCTGCCAGATTGGGCCTCTGAGCAGAGCTGGAGCTCTGCCGTACTGAAGGCGCACTCGGCTCCGCCAAAGCAGTGAATGCAGCCGCACGCAGCAGGGCTGCCTCCTCTTCTCCCGAGGAGGCTCGCTTCCCGCATGCTGTATACTAGGCTTCCAGGAGGGGCCACCCGCGCCTCGCACAGGTCTTGACTCAGGAGCTGCTTTCCTGAGCTGGGGCTGTGTACGGGAGCCCAAACAAGCAGGGGCAGGCCCCAACCACCCAAACATATCTCTGCTGGGGAGGAGAGCACTAGGGAAATGACGTCTGTCAGGCACCTTCTGGGCGCTCCCGGAGTTCGCCTCTGGTGTGTGGGGCTGCAGACCCCAGCCAGGGGCCCTGAGAGCCTTGTGCGCTCCTGCTGTGCTGAGTGTGGGCGGTCAAGCAACCGCTGGAGGAGACCTTCAGTTGCCCTCCCATTGCCTCTAATAGAGCCCTCACTGCTGGAGCGCTTGGCAGTGTGCAACCCACCGGCAACTAAGCCCTCCACAAGACGCCCGGGGAATAGGTGCAAAGGCAAGGCAGGAGTGGAGCTGAGGCTAGGAAGGCGCCAGTAGCATCTCCCAGTCTCGCGCAGCCTGCTCCTTCCTGGAATGGAAGCCTATGTGCGAGGAAAGTCTGGGCAAGTCTCGCCCAGGGCAGAGCAGCCTCACGCCAGCAAGTCTGCCAGATCGGGCCTCTGAGCAGAGCTGGAGCTCTGCCGTACTGAAGGCGCACTCGGCTCCGCCAAAGCAGTGAATGCAGCCGCACGCAGCAGGGCTGCCTCCTCTTCTCCCAAGGAGGCTCGCTTCCCGCATGCTGTATACTAGGCTTCCAGGAGGGGCCACCCGCGCCTCGCACAGGTCTTGACTCAGGAGCTGCTTTCCTGAGCTGGGGCTGTGTACGGGAGCCCAAACAAGCAGGGGCAGGCCCCAACCACCCAAACATATCTCTGCTGGGGAGGAGAGCACTAGGGAAATGACGTCTGTCAGGCACCTTCTGGGCGCTCACGGAGTTCGCCTCCGGTGTGTGGGGCTGCAGACCCCAGCCAGGGGCCCTGTGAGCCTTGTGCTCTCCGTGCTGTGCTGAGTCTGGGCGGTCAAGCAACCGCTGGAGGAGACTTGCAGTTGCCCTCCCATTGCCTCTAATAGAGCCCTCACTGCTGGAGCGCTTGGCAGTGTGCAACACACCGGCAACTAAGCCTTCCCCAAGAACGCCTGGGGACTAGATGCAAAGGCAAGGCAGGAGTGGAGCTGAGGCCAGGAAGGCGCCAGTAGCATCTCCCAGTCTCGCGCAGCCTGCTCCATCCTGGAATGGAAGCCTATGTGCGAGGCAAGTCTGGGCAAGTCTCGCCCAGGGCGGAGCAGCCTCACGCCAGCAACTCTTCCAGATCGGGCCTCTCAGCAGGGTTGGAGCTCTGCCGTACTGGAGGCACACTCGGCTCCGCCAAAGCAGTGAATGCAGCCGCACGCAGCAGGGCTGCCTCCTCTTCTCCCGAGGAGGCTCGCTTCCCGCATGCTGTAAACTAGGCTTCCAGGCGGGTACCCCGCGTCTCCCACAGGTCTTGGCTCAGAAGCTGCTTCCCTCAGCTGGGGCTGTGGACGGGAACCCAGACACGCAGGGGCAGGCCCCAACCACCTGCACACGTCTCTGCTGGCAGGAGATCACTAGGGAAATGAGGTCTGTCAGGCACCTTCTGGGCGCTCACGGAGTTCGCCTCCGGTGTGTGGGGCTGCAGACCCCAGCCAGGGGCCCTGTGAGCCTTGTGCTCTCCGTGCTGTGCTGAGTCTGGGCGGTCAAGCAACCGCAAGAGGAGACTTGCAGTTGCCCTCCCTTGGCCTCTAATAGAGCCCTCACTGCTGGAGCGCTTGGCAGTGTGCAACCCACCGGCAACTAAGCCCTCCACAAGAACGCCTGGGGACTAGGTGCAAAGGCAAGGCAGGAGTGGAGCTGAGGCCAGGAAGGCGCCAGTAGCATCTCCCAGTCTCGCGCAGCCTGCTCCATCCTGGAATGGAAGCCTATGTGCGAGGCAAGTCTGGGCAAGTCTCGCCCAGGGCGGAGCAGCCTCACGCCAGCAACTCTTCCAGATCGGGCCTCTCAGCAGGGTTGGAGCTCTGCCGTACTGGAGGCACACTCGGCTCCGCCAAAGCAGTGAATGCAGCCGCACGCAGCAGGGCTGCCTCCTCTTCTCCCGAGGAGGCTCGCTTCCCGCATGCTGTAAACTAGGCTTCCAGGCGGGTACCCCGCGTCTCCCACAGGTCTTGGCTCAGAAGCTGCTTCCCTCAGCTGGGCCTGTGGACGGGAACCCAGACACGCAGGGGCAGGCCCCAACCACCTGCACACGTCTCTGCTGGCAGGAGATCACTAGGGAAATGAGGTCTGTCAGGCACCTTCTGGGCGCTCACGGAGTTCGCCTCCGGTGTGTGGGGCTGCAGACCCCAGCCAGGGGTCCTGTGAGCCTTGTGCTCTCCATGCTGTGCTGAGTCTGGGCGGTCAAGCAACCGCTGAAGGCGACTTGCAGTTGCCCTCCCAGTGCCTCTAATAGAGGCCTCACTGCTGGAGCGCTTGGCAGTGTGCAACCCACCGGCAACTAAGCACTCCACAAGAACGCCTGGGGACTAGGTGCAAAGGCAAGGCAGGAGTGGAGCTGAGGCTGGGAAGGCGCCAGTAGCATCTCCCAGTCTCGCGCAGCCCACTCCTTTCTGGACTGGAAGCCTAGCCGCCAGGCAAGTCTGGGCAAGGCTCGCCCAGTGCAGAGCAGCCTCACGCCAGCACTCTGCCAGATCGGGCCTCTGAGCAGAGCTGGAGCTCTGCCGTACTGGAGGCCCACTCGGATCTGCCCAAGCAGTGATTACAGCCTCACGAAGCTGTGGTGCCTCCTCTTCTCCCGAGGAGGCTCGCTTCCCGCATGCTGTGCACTAGGCTTCCAGGCGGGGGCGCCCCGCGCCTCCTACAGGTCTTAGCTGAGGAGCTGCTTCCCTGAGCTGGGGCTGTGGTATGGAGCCCAGACACGCAGGGGCAGGCCCCAACCACCCAAACACGTCTCTGCTGGGGAGGAGAGCACTAGGGAAATGACGTCTGTCAGGCACCTTCTGGGCGCTCCCGGAGTTCGCCTCCGGTGTGTGGGGCTGCAGACCCCAGCCAGGGGTCCTGTGAGCCTTGTGCTCTCCATGCTGTGCTGAGTCTGGGCGGTCAAGCAACCGCTGAAGGCGACTTGCAGTTGCCCTCCCATGGCCTCTAATAGAGCCCTCACTGCTGGAGCGCTTGGCAGTGTGCAACCCACCGGCAACTAAGCACTCCACAAGAACGCCTGGGGACTAGGTGCAAAGGCAAGGCAGGAGTGGAGCTGAGGCTGGGAAGGCGCCAGTAGCATCTCCCAGTCTCGCGCAGCCTGCTCCTTCCTGGAATGGAAGCCTATGTGCGAGGAAAGTCTGGGCAAGTCTCGCCCAGGGCAGAGCAGCCTCACGCCAGCAACTCTGCCAGATCGGGCCTCTGAGCAGAGCTGGAGCTCTGCCGTACTGGAGGCGCACTCGGCTCCGCCAAAGCAGTGAATGCAGCCGCACGCACCAGGGCTGCCTCCTCTTCTCCCGAGGAGGCTCGCTTCCCGCATGCTGTATACTAGGCTTCCAGGAGGGGCCACCCGCGCCTCGCACAGGTCTTGACTCAGGAGCTGCTTTCCTGAGCTGGGGCTGTGTACGGGAGCCCAAACAAGCAGGGGCAGGCCCCAACCACCCAAACATATCTCTGCTGGGGAGGAGAGCACTAGGGAAATGACGTCTTTCAGGCACCTTCTGGGCACTCACGGAGTTCGCCTCCGGTGTGTGGGGCTGCAGACCCCAGCCAGGGGCCCTGTGAGCCTTGTGCTCTCCGTGCTGTGCTGAGTCTGGGCGGTCAAGCAACCGCTGGAGGAGACTTGCAGTTGCCCTCCCATTGCCTCTAATAGAGCCCTCACTGCTGGAGCGCTTGGCAGTGTGCAACACACCGGCAACTAAGCCTTCCACAAGAACGCCTGGGGACTAGATGCAAAGGCAAGGCAGGAGTGGAGCTGAGGCCAGGAAGGCGCCAGTAGCATCTCCCAGTCTCGCGCAGCCTGCTCCATCCTGGAATGGAAGCCTATGTGCGAGGCAAGTCTGGGCAAGTCTCGCCCAGGGCGGAGCAGCCTCACGCCAGCAACTCTTCCAGATCGGGCCTCTCAGCAGGGTTGGAGCTCTGCAGTACTGGAGGCACACTCGGCTCCGTCAAAGCAGTGAATGCAGCCGCACGCAGCAGGGCTGCCTCCTCTTCTCCCGAGGAGGCTCGCTTCCCGCATGCTGTAAACTAGGCTTCCAGGCGGGTACCCCGCGTCTCCCACAGGTCTTGGCTCAGAAGCTGCTTCCCTCAGCTGGGCCTGTGGACGGGAACCCAGACACGCAGGGGCAGGCCCCAACCACCTGCACACGTCTCTGCTGGCAGGAGATCACTAGGGAAATGAGGTCTGTCAGGCACCTTCTGGGCGCTCACGGAGTTCGCCTCCGGTGTGTGGGGCTGCAGACCCCAGCCAGGGGTCCTGTGAGCCTTGTGCTCTCCATGCTGTGCTGAGTCTGGGCGGTCAAGCAACCGCTGAAGGCGACTTGCAGTTGCCCTCCCAGTGCCTCTAATAGAGGCCTCACTGCTGGAGCGCTTGGCAGTGTGCAACCCACCGGCAACTAAGCACTCCACAAGAACGCCTGGGGACTAGGTGCAAAGGCAAGGCAGGAGTGGAGCTGAGGCTGGGAAGGCGCCAGTAGCATCTCCCAGTCTCGCGCAGCCTGCTCCTTCCTGGAATGGAAGCCTATGTGCGAGGAAAGTCTGGGCAAGTCTCGCCCAGGGCAGAGCAGCCTCACGCCAGCAACTCTGCCAGATCGGGCCTCTGAGCAGAGCTGGAGCTCTGCCGTACTGGAGGCGCACTCGGCTCCGCCAAAGCAGTGAATGCAGCCGCACGCAGCAGGGCTGCCTCCTCTTCTCCCGAGGAGGCTCGCTTCCCGCATGCTGTATACTAGGCTTCCAGGAGGGGCCACCCGCGCCTCGCACAGGTCTTGACTCAGGAGCTGCTTTCCTGAGCTGGGGCTGTGTACGGGAGCCCAAACAAGCAGGGGCAGGCCCCAACCACCCAAACATATCTCTGCTGGGGAGGAGAGCACTAGGGAAATGACGTCTGTCAGGCACCTTCTGGGCGCTCACGGAGTTCGCCTCCGGTGTGTGGGGCTGCAGACCCCAGACAGGGGCCCTGTGAGCCTTGTGCTCTCCGTGCTGTGCTGAGTCTGGGCGGTCAAGCAACCGCTGGAGGAGACTTGCAGTTGCCCTCCCATTGCCTCTAATAGAGCCCTCACTGCTGGAGCGCTTGGCAGTGTGCAACACACCGGCAACTAAGCCCTCCACAAGAACGCCTGGGGACTAGATGCAAAGGCAAGGCAGGAGTGGAGCTGAGGCCAGGAAGGCGCCAGTAGCATCTCCCAGTCTCGCGCAGCCCACTCCTTTCTGGACTGGAAGCCTAGCCGCCAGGCAAGTCTGGGCAAGGCTCGCCCAGTGCAGAGCAGCCTCACGCCAGCACTCTGCCAGATCGGGCCTCTGAGCAGAGCTGGAGCTCTGCCGTACTGGAGGCCCACTCGGATCTGCCCAAGCAGTGATTACAGCCTCACGAAGCTGTGCTGCCTCCTCTTCTCCCGAGGAGGCTCGCTTCCCGCATGCTGTGCACTAGGCTTCCAGGCGGGGGCGCCCCGCGCCTCCTACAGGTCTTAGCTGAGGAGCTGCTTCCCTGAGCTGGGGCTGTGGTATGGAGCCCAGACACGCAGGGGCAGGCCCCAACCACCCAAACACGTCTCTGCTGGGGAGGAGAGCACTAGGGAAATGACGTCTGTCAGGCACCTTCTGGGCGCTCCCGGAGTTCGCCTCCGGTGTGTGGGGCTGCAGACCCCAGCCAGGGGCCCTGAGAGCCTTGTGCGCTCCTGCTGTGCTGAGTGTGGGCGGTCAAGCAACCGCTGGAGGAGACCTTCAGTTGCCCTCCCATTGCCTCTAATAGAGCCCTCACTGCTGGAGCGCTTGGCAGTGTGCAACCCACCGGCAACTAAGCCCTCCACAAGAACGCCCGGGGAATAGGTGCAAAGGCAAGGCAGGAGTGGAGCTGAGGCTAGGAAGGCGCCAGTAGCATCTCCCAGTCTCGCGCAGCCTGCTCCTTCCTGGAATGGAAGCCTATGTGCGAGGAAAGTCTGGGCAAGTCTCGCCCAGGGCAGAGCAGCCTCACGCCAGCAAGTCTGCCAGATCGGGCCTCTGAGCAGAGCTGGAGCTCTGCCGTACTGAAGGCGCACTCGGCTCCGCCAAAGCAGTGAATGCAGCCGCACGCAGCAGGGCTGCCTCCTCTTCTCCCAAGGAGGCTCGCTTCCCGCATGCTGTATACTAGGCTTCCAGGAGGGGCCACCCGCGCCTCGCACAGGTCTTGACTCAGGAGCTGCTTTCCTGAGCTGGGGCTGTGTACGGGAGCCCAAACAAGCAGGGGCAGGCCCCAACCACCCAAACATATCTCTGCTGGGGAGGAGAGCACTAGGGAAATGACGTCTGTCAGGCACCTTCTGGGCGCTCACGGAGTTCGCCTCCGGTGTGTGGGGCTGCAGACCCCAGCCAGGGGCCCTGTGAGCCTTGTGCTCTCCGTGCTGTGCTGAGTCTGGGCGGTCAAGCAACCGCTGGAGGAGACTTGCAGTTGCCCTCCCATTGCCTCTAATAGAGCCCTCACTGCTGAAGCGCTTGGCAGTGTGCAACACACCGGCAACTAAGCCTTCCACAAGAACGCCTGGGGACTAGGTGCAAAGTCAAGGCAGGAGTGGAGCTGAGGCCAGGAAGGCGCCAGTAGCATCTCCCAGTCTCGCGCAGCCTGCTCCATCCTGGAATGGAAGCCTATGTGCGAGGCAAGTCTGGGCAAGTCTCGCCCAGGGCGGAGCAGCCTCACGCCAGCATCTCTTCCAGATCGGGCCTCTCAGCAGGGTTGGAGCTCTGCCGTACTGGAGGCACACTCGGCTCCGCCAAAGCAGTGAATGCAGCCGCACGCAGCAGGGCTGCCTCCTCTTCTCCCGAGGAGGCTCGCTTCCCGCATGCTGTAAACTAGGCTTCCAGGCGGGTACCCCGCGTCTCCCACAGGTCTTGGCTCAGAAGCTGCTTCCCTCAGCTGGGGCTGTGGACGGGAACCCAGACACGCAGGGGCAGGCCCCAACCACCTGCACACGTCTCTGCTGGCAGGAGATCACTAGGGAAATGAGGTCTGTCAGGCACCTTCTGGGCGCTCACGGAATTCGCCTCCGGTGTGTGGGGCTGCAGACCCCAGCTAGGGTCCCTGTGAGCCTTGTGCTCTCCGTGCTGTGCTGAGTCTGGGCGGTCAAGCAACCGCAAGAGGAGACTTGCAGTTGCCCTCCCTTGGCCTCTAATAGAGCCCTCACTGCTGGAGCGCTTGGCAGTGTGCAACCCACCGGCAACTAAGCCCTCCACAAGAACGCCTGGGGACTAGGTGCAAAGGCAAGGCAGGAGTGGAGCTGAGGCCAGGAAGGCGCCAGTAGCATCTCCCAGTCTCGCGCAGCCCACTCCTTTCTGGACTGGAAGCCTAGCCGCGAGGCAAGTCTGGGCAAGGCTCGCCCAGGGCAGAGCAGCCTCACGCCAGCACTCTGCCAGATCGGGCCTCTGAGCAGAGCTGGAGCTCTGCCGTACTGGAGGCCCACTCGGATCTGCCCAAGCAGTGATTACAGCCTCACGAAGCTGTGCTGCCTCCTCTTCTCCCGAGGAGGCTCGCTTCCCGCATGCTGTGCACTAGGCTTCCAGGCGGGGGCGCCCCGCGCCTCCTACAGGTCTTAGCTGAGGAGCTGCTTCCCTGAGCTGGGGCTGTGGTATGGAGCCCAGACACGCAGGGGCAGGCCCCAACCACCCAAACACGTCTCTGCTGGGGAGGAGAGCACTAGGGAAATGACGTCTGTCAGGCACCTTCTGGGCGCTCCCGGAGTTCGCCTCCGGTGTGTGGTGCTGCAGACCCCAGCCAGGGGTCCTGTGAGCCTTGTGCTCTCCATGCTGTGCTGAGTCTGGGCGGTCAAGCAACCGCTGAAGGCGACTTGCAGTTGCCCTCCCATTGCCTCTAATAGAGCCCTCACTGCTGGAGCGCTTGGCAGTGTGCAACCCACCGGCAACTAAGCACTCCACAAGAACGCCTGGGGACTAGGTGCAAAGGCAAGGCAGGAGTGGAGCTGAGGCTGGGAAGGCGCCAGTAGCATCTCCCAGTCTCGCGCAGCCTGCTCCATCCTGGAATGGAAGCCTATGTGCGAGGCAATTCTGGGCAAGTCTCGCCCAGGGCGGAGCAGCCTCACGCCAGCAACTCTTCCAGATCGGGCCTCTCAGCAGGGTTGGAGCTCTGCCGTACTGGAGGCACACTCGGCTCCGCCAAAGCAGTGAATGCAGCCGCACGCAGCAGGGCTGCCTCCTCTTCTCCCGAGGAGGCTCGCTTCCCGCATGCTGTAAACTAGGCTTCCAGGCGGGTACCCCGCGTCTCCCACAGGTCTTGGCTCAGAAGCTGCTTCCCTCAGCTGGGGCTGTGGACGGGAACCCAGACACGCAGGGGCAGGCCCCAACCACCTGCACACGTCTCTGCTGGCAGGAGATCACTAGGGAAATGAGGTCTGTCAGGCACCTTCTGGGCGCTCACGGAGTTCGCCTCCGGTGTGTGGGGCTGCAGACCCCAGCTACGAGCCCTGTGAGCCTTGTGCTCTCCGTGCTGTGCTGAGTCTGGGCGGTCAAGCAACCGCAAGAGGAGACTTGCAGTTGCCCTCCCTTGGCCTCTAATAGAGCCCTCACTGCTGGAGCGCTTGGCAGTGTGCAACCCACCGGCAACTAAGCCCTCCACAAGAACGCCTGGGGACTAGGTGCAAAGGCAAGGCAGGAGTGGAGCTGAGGCCAGGAAGGCGCCAGTAGCATCTCCCAGTCTCGCGCAGCCCGCTCCTTCCTGGAATGGAAGCCTATGTGCGAGGCAAGTCTGCGCAAGTCTCGCCCAGGGCAGAGCAGCCTCACGCCAGCAAGTCTGCCAGATCGGGCCTCTGAGCAGAGCTGGAGCTCTGCCGTAATGGAGGCGCACTCGGCTCCGCCCAAGCAGTGATTACAGCCTCACGAAGCTGTGCTGCCTCCTCTTCTCCCGAGGAGGCTCGCTTCCCGCATGCTGTGCACTAGGCTTCCAGGCGGGGGCGCCCCGCGCCTCCTACAGGTCTTAGCTGAGGAGCTGCTTCCCTGAGCTGGGGCTGTGGTAGGGAGCCCAGACACGCAGGGGCAGGCCCCAGCCACCTGCACACGTCTCTGCTGGGGAGGAGAGCACTAGGGAAATGACGTCTGTCAGGCACCTTCTGGGCGCTCCCGGAGTTCGCCTCCGGTGTGTGGGGCTGCAGACCCCAGCCAGGGGTCCTGTGAGCCTTGTGCTCTCCATGCTGTGCTGAGTCTGGGCGGTCAAGCAACCGCTGAAGGCGACTTGCAGTTGCCCTCCCATTGCCTCTAATAGAGCCCTCACTGCTGGAGCGCTTGGCAGTGTGCAACCCACCGGCAACTAAGCACTCCACAAGAACGCCTGGGGACTAGGTGCAAAGGCAAGGCAGGAGTGGAGCTGAGGCTGGGAAGGCGCCAGTAGCATCTCCCAGTCTCGCGCAGCCTGCTCCTTCCTGGAATGGAAGCCTATGTGCGAGGAAAGTCTGGGCAAGTCTCGCCCAGGGCAGAGCAGCCTCACACCAGCAACTCTGCCAGATCGGGCCTCTGAGCAGAGCTGGAGCTCTGCCGTACTGGAGGCGCACTCGGCTCCGCCAAAGCAGTGAATGCAGCCGCACGCACCAGGGCTGCCTCCTCTTCTCCCGAGGAGGCTCGCTTCCCGCATGCTGTATACTAGGCTTCCAGGAGGGGCCACCCGCGCCTCGCACAGGTCTTGACTCAGGAGCTGCTTTCCTGAGCTGGGGCTGTGTACGGGAGCCCAAACAAGCAGGGGCAGGCCCCAACCACCCAAACATATCTCTGCTGGGAAGGAGAGCACTAGGGAAATGACGTCTGTCAGGCACCTTCTGGGTGCTCACGGAGTTCGCCTCCGGTGTGTGGGGCTGCAGACCCCAGCCAGGGGCCCTGTGAGCCTTGTGCTCTCCGTGCTGTGCTGAGTCTGGGCGGTCAAGCAACCGCTGGAGGAGACTTGCAGTTGCCCTCCCATTGCCTCTAATAGAGCCCTCACTGCTGGAGCGCTTGGCAGTGTGCAACACACCGGCAACTAAGCCTTCCACAAGAACGCCTGGGGACTAGATGCAAAGGCAAGGCAGGAGTGGAGCTGAGGCCAGGAAGGCGCCAGTAGCATCTCCCAGTCTCGCGCAGCCTGCTCCATCCTGGAATGGAAGCCTATGTGCGAGGCAAGTCTGGGCAAGTCTCGCCCAGGGCGGAGCAGCCTCACGCCAGCAACTCTTCCAGATCGGGCCTCTCAGCAGGGTTGGAGCTCTGCCGTACTGGAGGCACACTCGGCTCCGCCAAAGCAGTGAATGCAGCCGCACGCAGCAGGGCTGCCTCCTCTTCTCCCGAGGAGGCTCGCTTCCCGCATGCTGTAAACTAGGCTTCCAGGCGGGTACCCCGCGTCTCCCACAGGTCTTGGCTCAGAAGCTGCTTCCCTCAGCTGGGGCTGTGGACGGGAACCCAGACACGCAGGGGCAGGCCCCAACCACCTGCACACGTCTCTGCTGGCAGGAGATCACTAGGGAAATGAGGTCTGTCAGGCACCTTCTGGGCGCTCATGGAGTTCGCCTCCGGTGTGTGGGGCTGCAGACCCCAGCTAGGGGCCCTGTGAGCCTTGTGCTCTCCGTGCTGTGCTGAGTCTGGGCGGTCAAGCAACCGCAAGAGGAGACTTGCAGTTGCCCTCCCTTGGCCTCTAATAGAGCCCTCACTGCTGGAGCGCTTGGCAGTGTGCAACCCACCGGCAACTAAGCCCTCCACAAGAACGCCTGGGGACTAGGTGCAAAGGCAAGGCAGGAGTGGAGCTGAGGCCAGGAAGGCGCCAGTAGCATCTCCCAGTCTCGCGCAGCCCACTCCTTTCTGGACTGGAAGCCTAGCCGCGAGGCAAGCCTGGGCAAGGCTCGCCCAGTGCAGAGCAGCCTCACGCCAGCACTCTGCCAGATCGGGCCTCTGAGCAGAGCTGGAGCTCTGCCGTACTGGAGGCCCACTCGGATCTGCCCAAGCAGTGATTACAGCCTCACGAAGCTGTGCTGCCTCCTCTTCTCCCGAGGAGGCTCGCTTCCCGCATGCTGTGCACTAGGCTTCCAGGCGGGGGCGCCCCGCGCCTCCTACAGGTCTTAGCTGAGGAGCTGCTTCCCTGAGCTGGGGCTGTGATATGGAGCCCAGACACGCAGGGGCAGGCCCCAACCACCCAAACACGTCTCTGCTGGGGAGGAGAGCACTAGGGAAATGACGTCTGTCAGGCACCTTCTGGGCGCTCCCGGAGTTCGCCTCCGGTGTGTGGGGCTGCAGACCCCAGCCAGGGGTCCTGTGAGCCTTGTGCTCTCCATGCTGTGCTGAGTCTGGGCGGTCAAGCAACCGCTGAAGGCGACTTGCAGTTGCCCTCCCATTGCCTCTAATAGAGCCCTCACTGCTGGAGCGCTTGGCAGTGTGCAACCCACCGGCAACTAAGCACTCCACAAGAACGCCTGGGGACTAGGTGCAAAGGCAAGGCAGGAGTGGAGCTGAGGCTGGGAAGGCGCCAGTAGCATCTCCCAGTCTCGCGCAGCCTGCTCCTTCCTGGAATGGAAGCCTATGTGCGAGGATAGTCTGGGCAAGTCTCGCCCAGGGCAGAGCAGCCTCACGCCAGCAACTCTGCCAGATCGGGCCTCTGAGCAGAGCTGGAGCTCTGCCGTACTGGAGGCGCACTCGGCTCCGCCAAAGCAGTGAATGCAGCCGCACGCAGCAGGGCTGCCTCCTCTTCTCCCGAGGAGGCTCGCTTCCCGCATGCTGTATACTAGGCTTCCAGGAGGGGCCACCCGCGCCTCGCACAGGTCTTGACTCAGGAGCTGCTTTCCTGAGCTGGGGCTGTGTACGGGAGCCCAAACAAGCAGGGGCAGGCCCCAACCACCCAAACATATCTCTGCTGGGGAGGAGAGCACTAGGGAAATGACGTCTGTCAGGCACCTTCTGGGCGCTCCCGGAGTTCGCCTCTGGTGTGTGGGGCTGCAGACCCCAGCCAGGGGCCCTGAGAGCCTTGTGCGCTCCTGCTGTGCTGAGTGTGGGCGGTCAAGCAACCGCTGGAGGAGACCTTCAGTTGCCCTCCCATTGCCTCTAATAGAGCCCTCACTGCTGGAGCGCTTGGCAGTGTGCAACCCACCGGCAACTAAGCCCTCCACAAGACGCCCGGGGAATAGGTGCAAAGGCAAGGCAGGAGTGGAGCTGAGGCTAGGAAGGCGCCAGTAGCATCTCCCAGTCTCGCGCAGCCTGCTCCTTCCTGGAATGGAAGCCTATGTGCGAGGAAAGTCTGGGCAAGTCTCGCCCAGGGCAGAGCAGCCTCACGCCAGCAAGTCTGCCAGATCGGGCCTCTGAGCAGAGCTGGAGCTCTGCCGTACTGAAGGCGCACTCGGCTCCGCCAAAGCAGTGAATGCAGCCGCACGCAGCAGGGCTGCCTCCTCTTCTCCCAAGGAGGCTCGCTTCCCGCATGCTGTATACTAGGCTTCCAGGAGGGGCCACCCGCGCCTCGCACAGGTCTTGACTCAGGAGCTGCTTTCCTGAGCTGGGGCTGTGTACGGGAGCCCAAACAAGCAGGGGCAGGCCCCAACCACCCAAACATATCTCTGCTGGGGAGGAGAGCACTAGGGAAATGACGTCTGTCAGGCACCTTCTGGGCGCTCACGGAGTTCGCCTCCGGTGTGTGGGGCTGCAGACCCCAGCCAGGGGCCCTGTGAGCCTTGTGCTCTCCGTGCTGTGCTGAGTCTGGGCGGTCAAGCAACCGCTGGAGGAGACTTGCAGTTGCCCTCCCATTGCCTCTAATAGAGCCCTCACTGCTGGAGCGCTTGGCAGTGTGCAACACACCGGTAACTAAGCCTTCCACAAGAACGCCTGGGGACTAGATGCAAAGGCAAGGCAGGAGTGGAGCTGAGGCCAGGAAGGCGCCAGTAGCATCTCCCAGTCTCGCGCAGCCTGCTCCATCCTGGAATGGAAGCCTATGTGCGAGGCAAGTCTGGGCAAGTCTCGCCCAGGGCGGAGCAGCCTCACGCCAGCAACTCTTCCAGATCGGGCCTCTCAGCAGGGTTGGAGCTCTGCCGTACTGGAGGCAAACTCGGCTCCGCCAAAGCAGTGAATGCAGCCGCACGCAGCAGGGCTGCCTCCTCTTCTCCCGAGGAGGCTCGCTTCCCGCATGCTGTAAACTAGGCTTCCAGGCGGGTACCCCGCGTCTCCCACAGGTCTTGGCTCAGAAGCTGCTTCCCTCAGCTGGGGCTGTGGACGGGAACCCAGACACGCAGGGGCAGGCCCCAACCACCTGCACACGTCTCTGCTGGCAGGAGATCACTAGGGAAATGAGGTCTGTCAGGCACCTTCTGGGCGCTCACGGAGTTCGCCTCCGGTGTGTGGGGCTGCAGACCCCAGCCAGGGGTCCTGTGAGCCTTGTGCTCTCCATGCTGTGCTGAGTCTGGGCGGTCAAGCAACCGCTGAAGGCGACTTGCAGTTGCCCTCCCAGTGCCTCTAATAGAGCCCTCACTGCTGGAGCGCTTGGCAGTGTGCAACCCACCGGCAACTAAGCACTCCACAAGAACGCCTGGGGACTAGGTGCAAAGGCAAGGCAGGAGTGGAGCTGAGGCTGGGAAGGCGCCAGTAGCATCTCCCAGTCTCGCGCAGCCTGCTCCTTCCTGGAATGGAAGCCTATGTGCGAGGAAAGTCTGGGCAAGTCTCGCCCAGGGCAGAGCAGCCTCACGCCAGCAACTCTGCCAGATCGGGCCTCTGAGCAGAGCTGGAGCTCTGCCGTACTGGAGGCGCACTCGGCTCCGCCAAAGCAGTGAATGCAGCCGCACGCAGCAGGGCTGCCTCCTCTTCTCCCGAGGAGGCTCGCTTCCCGCATGCTGTAAACTAGGCTTCCAGGCGGGTACCCCGCGTCTCCCACAGGTCTTGGCTCAGAAGCTGCTTCCCTCAGCTGGGCCTGTGGACGGGAACCCAGACACGCAGGGGCAGGCCCCAACCACCTGCACACGTCTCTGCTGGCAGGAGATCACTAGGGAAATGAGGTCTGTCAGGCACCTTCTGGGCGCTCACGGAGTTCGCCTCCGGTGTGTGGGGCTGCAGACCCCAGCTAGGGGCCCTGTGAGCCTTGTGCTCTCCGTGCTGTGCTGAGTCTGTGCGGTCAAGCAACCGCAAGAGGAGACTTGCAGTTGCCCTCCCTTGGCCTCTAATAGAGCCCTCACTGCTGGAGCGCTTGGCAGTGTGCAACCCACCGGCAACTAAGCCCTCCACAAGAACGCCTGGGGACTAGGTGCAAAGGCAAGGCAGGAGTGGAGCTGAGGCCAGGAAGGCGCCAGTAGCATCTCCCAGTCTCGCGCAGCCCACTCCTTTTTGGACTGGAAGCCTAGCCGCGAGGCAAGTCTGGGCAAGGCTCGCCCAGGGCAGAGCAGCCTCACGCCAGCACTCTGCCAGATCGGGCCTCTGAGCAGAGCTGGAGCTCTGCCGTACTGGAGGCCCACTCGGATCTGCCCAAGCAGTGATTACAGCCTCACGAAGCTGTGCTGCCTCCTCTTCTCCCGAGGAGGCTCGCTTCCCGCATGCTGTGCACTAGGCTTCCAGGCGGGGGCGCCCCGCGCCTCCTACAGGTCTTAGCTGAGGAGCTGCTTCCCTGAGCTGGGGCTGTGGTAGGGAGCCCAGACACGCAGGGGCAGGCCCCAACCACCTGCACACGTCTCTGCTGGGGAGGAGAGCACTAGGGAAATGACGTCTGTCAGGCACCTTCTGGGCGCTCCCGGAGTTCGCCTCCGGTGTGTGGGGCTGCAGACCCCAGCCAGGGGTCCTGTGAGCCTTGTGCTCTCCATGCTGTGCTGAGTCTGGGCGGTCAAGCAACCGCTGAAGGCGACTTGCAGTTGCCCTCCCATTGCCTCTAATAGAGCCCTCACTGCTGGAGCGCTTGGCAGTGTGCAACCCACCGGCAACTAAGCACTCCACAAGAACGCCTGGGGACTAGGTGCAAAGGCAAGGCAGGAGTGGAGCTGAGGCTGGGAAGGCGCCAGTAGCATCTCCCAGTCTCGTGCAGCCTGCTCCTTCCTGGAATGGAAGCCTATGTGCGAGGCAAGTCTGGGCAAGTCTCGCCCAGGGCAGAGCAGCCTCACGCCAGCAAGTCTGCCAGATCGGGCCTCTGAGCAGAGCTGGAGCTCTGCCGTACTGGAGGCGCACTCGGCTCCGCCAAAGCAGTGAATGCAGCCGCACGCAGCAGGGCTGCCTCCTCTTCTCCCAAGGAGGCTCGCTTCCCGCATGCTGTATACTAGGCTTCCAGGAGGGGCCACCCGCGCCTCGCACAGGTCTTGACTCAGGAGCTGCTTTCCTGAGCTGGGGCTGTGTACGGGAGCCCAAACAAGCAGGGGCAGGCCCCAACCACCCAAACATATCTCTGCTGGGGAGGAGAGCACTAGGGAAATGACGTCTTTCAGGCACCTTCTGGGCGCTCACGGAGTTCGCCTCCGGTGTGTGGGGCTGCAGACCCCAGCCAGGGGCCCTGTGAGCCTTGTGCTCTCCGTGCTGTGCTGAGTCTGGGCGGTCAAGCAACCGCAAGAGGAGACTTGCAGTTGCCCTCCCTTGGCCTCTAATAGAGCCCTCACTGCTGGAGCGCTTGGCAGTGTGCAACCCACCGGCAACTGAGCCTTCCACAAGAACGTCTGGGGACTAGGTGCAAAGGCAAGGCAGGAGTGGAGCTGAGGCCAGGAAGGCGCCAGTAGCATCTCCCAGTCTCGCCCAGCCTGCTCCTTCCTGGAATGGAAGCCTATGTGCGAGGCAAGTCTGGGCAAGGCTCGCCCAGGGCAGAGCAGCCTCACGCCAGCAAGTCTGCCAGATCGGGCCTCTGAGCAGGGTTCGAGCTCTGCCGTACTGGAGGCACACTCGGCTCCGCCAAAGCAGTGAATGCAGCCGCACGCAGCAGGGCTGCCTCCTCTTCTCCCGAGGAGGCTCGCTTCCCGCATGCTGTAAACTAGGCTTCCAGGCGGGGACCCCGCGCCTCCCACAGTTCTTGGCTCAGGAGCTGCTTCCCTGAGCTGGGCCTGTGGACGGGAGCCCAGACATGCAGGGGCAGGCCCCAACCTCCTGCACAGGTCTCTGCTGGCAGGAGATCACTAGGGAAATGGCATCTCTCAGGCACCTTCTCGGCGCTCACGGAGTCAGCCTCCAGGTGTGTCGGGCTGCAGACCCCAGGCAGGGGCCCTGTAAGCCTTGTGCTCTCCGTGCTGTGCTGAGTCTTCGCTGTCTAGCAACCGCTGGAGGAGCCCTGCAGTTGCCCTCCCATTGCGTGTAATATAGCCCTCACTGCTGGAGCGCTTGGCCGTGTGCCGGGGTCCAGCCCCGGTGGATCCAGGGAATTCGAAAGGTGGACTGCGTTGGCGTTGAAAGACTTGTTAATTTATTAATATAAGATTAGATTAAGAAACTATAGTGCAGTATTAAAATTAAGTGGAGAAAGAGGGCTGAATAGCTTGGTTTATGCTGAAGACCAATAAAATTCCAGAAAAGGAATTTGCACCATCTACATTCGGCCACCGGTTCCCGCTTGAATATCTAAGGGTGCTTCGCCTCAAGCTCCCTTTTGCGCAGATCTTGATAACCAGGGCAAATAAGTAGACCTGCAGATCCTCCGTGCCCCAGATGAAAATTCAGCCTGAAATTAAAGTAAAGACCAGATGGTAGAAAAGGGAGAGAAAAAGAGAGAGAGAGACACAGGGGGAGCCAGATTCCCAAGAAACCAGGCCGAGACTAGTCCGAGAAACTGGTCCGAGAATCTGGTCCATCCTTTATTGTTCAGAATGCTTTTTATACTTTTGATAAAACATGGAGATCAATGGGTAACACAAAGTTATGCAGCGTTAGCAGTCCAGACTCTTATCAAAACCAGGCTTTTTTCTCTGCATACCTAATTGTATACACAAATCTTAGGTAATTTACATCATCTTCCAGCCAAAGGGGCCAATTTAACATTTTACAGCCTTTTTTCTGATAAGGGTTTGTCAACCACAAGACTTATTTGTGTTGATCTTCCCAAGGTCTGGTGCCACTCTCAGAAAGCACTAAATAAAGTTACATTCTTACACAGCAAGGATACAGCAACTTATAACAAGTAGACGGAGTACAGTGATTTACAGCAAAAGAGAAGCAATTAACTCAAAAGTCTAGTGTTGCTAACATCAAAACTACTATGTATCTTTTTCTACATCGTGCTTACATTAACATCCTTCCAGGTGCCTAAAAGATAAAGAATAAGGAGGTCTGGCAGCAATCCTTGAGTCAACAGTGAAAACCCTCTACCAATATAATTTTTAACTCTTTAGAAAAGGCTCTCTATCTTTAAGATGTCTCTCCCGGTTGGGGGGGGTGTAAGCAATTCACAAGCTGTAAGAGGTCTGGGGAACCTGTTAGGCTGGCTAGAGAGCTATCAGAGGGGTTTAACTGAAACATCCCTTTCAAATGCAGAAGACTAAAACCCTGAATTGACTTTTTTTTCCAGAGAATATCAGAAAAGTGGAAAAGCAGAGCACAAAAGCGGGCAGATATTTGCTGGAGTACATGCTTAGGAATTT